>NC_090654.1:40445404-40748033 GCF_040937935.1 Hyperolius riggenbachi
TCTGTACTTGGTCATGCCAATAAAGTCATCTTTGATTTGAATAGAGCAGAGTGCAAAGGAAGAGGCCACCAACCGAGCTCTCTGCAGCTCTGGAAGTAACAGCTGGTGGAGATGCTGCTGACCAGCTACTATTATCAGTGATATAAATTGATCAGAACAAGCTGTATTGCCACACAGGACTAGCACTACTTCCGTGCAGCGAGCTCTGCTTACCTTCACCTTGCAGCTATACACGACTTGGTAATCTGAAGACGTACAGAATAGTTTGCTAAAGCATTTCCTGAGATTCCTCGGAAAAGATGAAGAATTCTAATGAATGCCTCTGTCACTGCAACGCCTGCAGCCATTTCTGCAACAGCAGCAAAAGAGCTTCCTAAATTTATATCACCGTTCCGGCCAAATGTTGCGCTGTGCAAAGAGAACCTGTTGCCATTCAAACACCCAATCAACTGCCTGTGATCTGCACTAATCAGCACAGCTGCTGGTTGTTGTGGTGCACCACCGCTCCAATGGATTGCTAGAGTGAGCCTGCCTCTAAGCAAAGTGCCTGAGATCCGAAATCTCCAAACTGAGATTATTAGGAAAATCCTAAAAGCGATGAAGTGTAATTTAAAGGGACACTGTAGAGGGGTCAGGGGAAAATTAGTTGAAGTTACCCGGGGCTTTTAATGGTCCCCCGCAGGCATCCTGTGCCTGCGCAGCCACTCCCCAATGTTCCGCCCCCACCTCTGGTTCACTTCTGGAATTTCAGACTTTAAAGTCTGAAAACCACTGCGCCTGCGTTGCCGTGTCCTCGCTCCCGCTGATGGCACCAGGAGCGTACTGCGCAGGCCCAGTAGGGGAAGCGAGGACACGGCAACGCAGGCGCAGTGGTTTTTAGACTTTAAAGTCTGAAATTCCAGAAGTGAACCAGAGGCGGGGCCGGAACATTGGGGAGTGGCTGCGCAGGCACAGGATGCCTGCGGGGGACCATTAAAAGCCCCGGGTAAGTTCAACTAATTTTCCCCCTACAGTATCCCTTTAAGGCATTATGCGTATGCTGCTCAATGGTGGGAAGTGGAAAGTGCAGTGAAGCGGCGTACAAGCGAGCGCAGCCTGGCAAGGTGTGCGAGTATGAGAGCAATGGACAGTCAAAAAACAAGTCAGCTAAACACATGCTCTATTCTCAGCCTTGCCCTGGCCAAGAGTCATCTAGCATGTGTACAATGCTTAAACAACTGAAGCGATAGGGATATGGAGGCTGCCATATTTGTTTCCGTTTAAGCAATACCAGTTGCCTGGCTGTCCTGCTGATCCTCTGCCTCTAATACTATTAGCTATAGCCCCTGAACAAGCATGCAGCAGATCAGGTGATTCTGACAATGTCAGATCTGTCAAGATTAGCTGCATGCTTGTTTCTGGTGTTATTCAGACACGACTGCAGCCAAATACATCAGCAGGGCTGCCAGGCAACTGGTATTGTTTAAAAGGAAATAAATATGGCAACCTCCATATACCTCTCACTGCACAACAAGCGTGATCCCTGCCCCAGGCTCTTTCCCACATGTACAGGTAAAGGAGTTGGCTTCTCACCATATGATCTCTAGACTTCAGGCATGTGCACACAGCTGGAGTAGTGATCACCTCAGGCGTCAGTAGGAGGTCTGCACAGGCACTGCGCCCATTGAGGCCGGGATGGCCAGCGCCAGGCGTGGTGGATTCTTTGGGCCCTTTGCAGAGCTGTGTTGCTGGATGGACTGACAGATAAACAAGCATTTCCTACCATGCAGTGTTTTCACACCACAGAAACAGAGGTCTCTGGTGACTTCGGCTTCCTTCCTGTTTCTGGCCATACAACCCACAACAACAAACGGAGATCTCCTGTACCAGCCATAACTGGCAAACGTGTTACAGGCTCTCATCAGATGCTCCGTGCCAAAGCCTCAACAAGCATAGAAACAGCCAGGAGTGAAAGGGATACAGAGGGTGCGGTGCTGCTACTGCACTGCAACTCCCCCTGTGCACCACAGCTGTACTCTACTGACCCCTGTCCCAGTCTAGAGCATGCATGTCAAACTCCGGCCCATGGGCCAAATCTGGCCCTCAGAGCCATTAAATTTGGCCCTCAAGTGATTTCCCCACTTTGCATTGTTTGACCCACTGTAGGCCACCAGGGAAGCTATATTGGAGGTGAAGGCCTAAAACACCAGGGAAGTCATATGGTGGAGGTAGGGGGAAAGAGACACTTAAGCCAGAAAAAAAAAATATATATCAGTTTTACTTACCTGGGGCTTTTATCAGCCCCCTGCAGCAGTCCTGTGCCCTCGCAGCCACTCTGGTCCCCCACTGCCATCTAGTTTCGTTTCTGCCGACAGGCCCATCAGGACTGGCCACGCATAGCTTTTTCCGCATTCCCGACTGCAATTAGCGCTATTGCGGGCCGCAACGCGTACAAAAATACGCGTTGCCGCATTATGAACGCATAGATATGCGGCAACACGTATTTCGTCCGCGTTGCGGCCCGCAATAGCGCTAATTGCAGTCGGGAATGCGGAAAAAGCTACGCGTGGTCAGTCCTGACGAGCCTGTCTGACTTAAGGTTCACTTTAACACTAGGGAACTATAAAGGGTAGTGTGGGGGCCTCTAGACACCAGTGAACTGTACAGGCGGGGGGGGGGGGAGGGGGCCATTAGTCACCAGGGAACTTTATAAGGGAGGAAGGTGGCCAGTAGACATTGAGGTCGGCCCACGACTTGGTCCCAGCATACAATTTTCGCCCACTTTGTATTGGAGTTTGGCACTCCTGCTGTAGAAGTTTATCTAGTAAAACACATTATTATTTCTTACAAAACGTTGTTTTTTTTTTTCTAGTAAAACACAACTTAGAACCTCTCAATCTCTAAAGGAATCAGTGACAGTCGCATGACCGCTGTTGTACATCTATTTGGCTTTTGTTAAAGCAGCAGGCACAGTCATACTATCCCAGGGGAAAAGAAAAAAAACATATTTAAGTTGAACAAGTATTTATCTACTTATACTGTATATCAGAGGGGGGGGGGGGGGGGGGGGGGGAGTACACCGGTACATAAGATGTTAAAAAAATTACATTGAATCTAGGCATTGATTCCCCCAATCATGTCTGGAGGAGAACTCCCAGCAGCAGCAGCCATAAAGTCATGCGGTGGCCGAATAACGTCTTTGTGCACCAGACGGTGAAGCATACCCAGGTGACAACCTGCCGTCCAATTGGACAGCAGTGTCACCTGATGCAGAATTGGAAGCCAGCGAATGACTGCTCACTGGCCTCTACAGTGTGTGTGGGAGGTTCCAACACTGCTATTCTATGTACGGGCAGCCGATATTTAAAGGAACAGTGGGCCGCATCTCTGATCAAAAAACGATCGGAAATGAGATTAGACCCGTGGGACATAATCGATTCGACCCATTCATCTGATGGAAAATTGCATGGTGTGTACCAGGCATTAAAGGTAGTGGGTGAGATGCAGGTTAGCCCCACCTCTCCATCCAGAAAACCGCTCTTCACAGATAAAACACCGATAAGAACAAGCTGTGCGACAGAGCGCTCATCCAGGACTAGGAAAACACCTGTGCCTGCGTCTGGCCTGTAAGACAGCGCCCCCCACGGGATAACCAGTGAACTAGCTGCACTGTGCTGCAGTATGGAGTCATATAGCTAGCAGCAAACGCCACTGCATTCCATTTCCGGTCTTCCCGTCTCCAGGTAAACCAGACTTCCCACAAGCCGCACTCGCATTCCTTATTCTATACATATAAAAGATGCAAGAGGCGGCATTCCTCATACAATCCCTCCCGCGTCACATCAATCCCGGCTTTTCTCCATTTCCATCTATTCAAGAATTAGCCACATTTTTTCCCTCTTACCAAATAGATTTAATCAACCTCTTTTTTTCTAAATAACTCCATCTCTCAGGTTTCCATGACAACAGAAGCAGCTAATACAGGACTGTGGCAAGGAATCCCCCCCAACCTCCCACTGCAACACCTCCAAGAAACCTCTGTAACCACACTGCAACACCCCCCCCCCCCCTTCCCCTCTGACAGATGAAAGCAAAAGAAAGAAAGAAAAAACCATTTACAGCGGACCTGAACTCAGAACTTCCTCTCTGCTCTGAAAGATAAGCAACAGCATAGTAACTTACAGAAAAACATTTCAATGTTAAAGCTTACAGAACTTACAGAACTCCTGCAATACATCTGCAGTGAGTCTACTTCCTGTTTTCATGGAAGCTGACATAGGGTTAACCTCATGTGTTTACAAATTAGCTGCTCTGCTGAGGCAGCCAGCTGACAGCTGGAAGATCAAATGACAATTTGTGATTAGTCACAGATGAGGGGGAATTAGTCAGGCTAAACTCTCTAAATACATACAGGGTGCATTTCTCTCTGTTTGCCTTCTGTCCTGTGTAAGAGTTCAGGTCCACTTTAACTTTATATCTAAAGAGGACTATTAAAATGTTGCGCACAGAGCTATATTTAAGGACCGTTTTCCACTAGATTCGATCCAAATTGCAAAACCCTAGCAATTTTTATATAACTTGGGTTGCCAATTTAACACAGGAACCGCGGTAGGAATTTTCCCCTAGAGTTTCTACAAAGCACAATTGCTTTCTGGAGCGATTTTGAGAGCGATTGTGCAATGCAAATGCATGGCCTATGGAGGGGAAAAAAAAAAAAAACGCATCAGCATAACAAGATGAATGAAAAAAATCGCTGGTGTTTGTGATTTGCAATTGCTAGTGGAAAAAGAGCCCTAGGACTTGCATGGTGTGCCAGAAGTAATATGGAGTAAATATGGAGACTGCCATTGCTAACTCAGTTTTGAAGCCCAACCTCTGCTTCGCTTTCAGAGTCTGTAATTCCCACAATTGCCCGACCATTACCTTCTGGATGCCTATATGAGGGGGGGGGAGGGGGTGGAGATAGCGGCTATTAGAAGATCAGTAACATTAGCAATGCTCTACAATGGTTAGTAGAGTATAGGGAATTTTGACCAATTTTCTTGCCATCGCTAAACCTAACCCTGTTCTCACTTGAACCCTCCCTCTATTGGTGCCTAACCCTAACTGACCCCTCTCTCTGCAATGTCTGCCGTTAGAACTATTAGCACGACCCACTATACTCTAGGAACAAGCGTTGCTACGGTAATGTGCGTTGCCATAGCAATGCATGCAACTCGGGGTTCACTGCTGGAGGTAGTACCAGTATTATTGCCGTGCGTGGTATCCGCGCATCAATATTTATAGCTGGTTCGTGCATCAGGTCCAATGCCCTGTATCATTACCTTGTCCCCCCCCCCCACATTTCCACAACCACAACCCCTCCCTAACCAATATACAAGGAGGAGGTCCATGACTGTAATAGACCCTTCTCCCTTTAAGGCATACATGTCAAACTCCAGCCCGCGGGCCAAATCCGGCCCTCAGAGCCATTACATTTGGCCCCCCAAGTGTGCCAAATGTGGGCCAAGCTTTGCATGTTTGGCCCACTCAAGACCACCAGGGAAGCTTTCTTGGAGGTGAAGCTGTAGAACACCAGGGAAGCCGTATAGGGAGGTAGGGGGAAAGCACTAAACACTACGGAACTGTATTGGGGTGGGTGGGGGTCTCTAGACACCAGGGAACTGTATGGTGAGAGAGGCTCACTAGACACCAGGGAACTTTATAAGGGAGGAAAGCAGCCAGTAGACATTGAGGTTGGCCCGCGACTTAACCCCAGTGTTCAATTTTGGCCCACTTTGTATTCGAGTTTGACACCCCTGCTTTAAGGGAAAACTGAGGTGAGAGGGAGCTGGAGGCTGCCATATTTATTTCCTTGTAAACAATGCCAGTTACCTGGCAGTTCTGCTGATCTAGCATACGTAGTGCCTGAGTCAACACCCTGAAATAAGCATAAGGTTAATCCAGTAAAACCAGCTGAGTAAGAGTACATGATCTGCAAAACGATCGATGCTTGTTCAGGGTCTATGGCTAAAAATATTAGAGGCAGAGGATCAGCAGGGCTGCCAGGCAACTGGTATTCCTTGAAAGGAAATAAATATGGCAGCATCCATATAACTCTCACTTCGGGTTCCCTTTAAGTGGCAGCTAAGGTAGGGGTGAGAGTTACCAGCACAAATGTGGGAGAGCTAGAGCACTGCGATGCCATGATGGACCACCTCCATAAAACATGGACCTGGACGCAAGCCGCTTTTCGGGGGTCCATGCGAGTACAACGTCTTGTGCAGGATAGTGTACTTGTTAGGGCAGGGGTCCCCAAACGTGTTGGGTCGAGGGCCAGGTCAACATACTTCAGACTGCTGGGGGGCCGTAGTATACATAAGATGATGCAGAAGTCTTTGCGGGCCAGACAGTAAAGCATACCCAGGTGACAACCTGCAGTCCAATTGGACAGCTGTGTCACCTGATGTGGAATGTGATTGGAAACCAGCGAAATTACTGCTTTCTGGCTTCCATGTGGATGGGTGGTGCCAGCACTGCTATTCTATATGCAGACCACCAATATTAAAAGATGTAGCTGACCGCACCTATAAGTAATACATTTTGTGCATGGGGGCCCTGCAGGCTTTAGTTTGAGGACCATTCCGTTAGGAGCACCGCCTCGTAAAACAGGGTTCAAATCCTGGCTGGGGACAGTAACTATTTAGTAAGGAGTCCTTGGGCCAGACAACAATGTAGGGTAATGTATTGAGGATTATGGATGGGCACACCACCACTTCGCAGTTGGGTGCTTGATATTATGGTATAGGCATACCAAAGTAAAAGTCTATCTTCAAGTATATCAGCACACCAAAATTGTAGAAAATTCACGCTCTTTTATTGAGCCATTATATCCACAAGTAGCCGACAATTGTTTCGGGGCCTCACAGGGTCCCCCTTTCTCAAGGCGTGTGGTCATTGGTGGTGTGAACATTGTAGGGTAACCTACTGAGCACCCTTAGTGGCTGCTGCTCTCAAGTGCTTTAAATCAGACAGGAGAAAGCGCTATATAAATGTTAGAATTATTATCGTAAACCATTTTTGCATTATTAAATGTTACTAACTGGCAGGCTAAGTTTTCAATGCGGACTTCCTGTGTGAATGTCATATGCAGCTTGACTGAAACTGAACAGCAGTCTGTGCTCCATCCAAACTCCTCCCACTATCCTATTATACCTCAAAGGTAAACAGGGAGGAGCTAAGCAGTAACACCAGCCACCCCATTCCTGAGAACACCGAGCTGAACCAGCCTGCAAGAAAAAAACATGAAAACCTATTCATGTTTTTTGGTCAGATGATGCTCTGTGCAGAGGAACAAAACTCCCACTCTGCTGGCAGCTCTTTACATAGTGCATAGATCTCTGGTCATGTGACCGACTTTTCCACAGGGCATTCCTCTGCAACAGCTGCATCAAATATGAAAATTGTGCGGGAAATGGAACAACTGCCTATTTACCTTTACTAACAGTTGGATATCTTGGAGGGTGGGATAATTTTAGGCACATTGATCAAATCTGCCAGGAATCAATTGTCACCATCGATCAGTGTGTGGCAACCTTATGCTGGGAATACATGGCTCGAGCTTGATAATTTCCGACATGTCCGATCGCCGTTCGATCGTTTTGCAGCTCGATTTCTCATTGAAGTGAATTGAAAAAAAAAAAAACATACGAAAAATGAGCGGAAGATAAACAAATCGAGCAGGCAAAACAATCGGGCACAGAATTGAGCGCCAGAATCGACCTGTGTATTCCCAGCATTACGGGAAAACGTCTGCCTCTGACAAGGCGTGCACTTCTCTCCGAGCCCTTAGCTTTCACCCAACTATACAGAATGCCGACGGTCCCTAAAATCTGCAAAAATCAAAAAACCAAAATACATCCCGGTGATGAGAGGCAATCTTTAAATTAATTAAATAATAATAAAAAGACGAGGACGTCAAGCATTCAAAGCAAAAGTATTTCCAGTTGTCTGCCGCTTCTTCTCTCCTCACTAATTGCCTCAGCACACCGAGGAAGTTGCACAGCCTTTGATCCTAATCCAACTTATGAATATTCAATGCTTAGCGCTGTGTGCAGACAGCTACCTGAGCTCAAGAGGGACATTCCTGTACAGCAGCTCAGAGAATACATTAACTGGAGAGGAGATATCAAAAGGTAAGCGTGAGAAGAAAGGTGGGGTGCGGGGAGGGCTGCGGATCTCTGTAATGCCACTGCTAGTCATAAACACCGATAAGCAACTTACAAGCGGACACCTTCCTGGCAATTAAAGCCAGACTGAGGGGGGAATCAGCGGCCCACAAAACGCTTGTTCAATGAATGTCTATGAGAAGGTTCATATCAGTGCGGTTCGTGCGCTGTTCATTCAGCACAGTTTTTGCTATAATGGAAGGTATAGAAAGAGCACTAAGCGCTCAAAAAAATGCTTTATGCAGCGATTGCCTTCGCGTTTTTAAGAATACATTGTATTTATTATTTTCCGGATCAAAGAGTTCACTTCCTGACTTGCATCAGGGAGTGAATGAAAAAACGCTCTGGAAAAGCGCTTTTACCAGAAACCGCGCGCACAAAATGCTTGCGTTCGCGATTTTAGGTGTGAATGAGGCCTCAAAGTGTACCTGAGATGAACTAGGTCTCAGGTTTTAAAACTAACCTGGGGCTTCCTCCAGCTCGCTTGAGGGCGCTTCGTCCCTTGTTGTCTTAGAATTAGTTTACGTGTTTTCCGCAACGGAATCGCACCGCACTAGTGGAAACAAAGCCTTAAAGGACCACTGAAGCTAGAGGCTGCCATTTATTTATCTATTTATTTTCGTATTTTTAAGCAATACGAGTTGCCTGGCTAGCCTTATGATCCTCTGACTCGAAGGCTACTTACACACCAGGACGTTGCGTTTTAGGGGACGTTATGGTCGCATAACGTGCCCCTAACGCAACGCCTGGTGCTCTCTGCTTTGGACGTCGTAGTGAGCCGCATTGTGCAGCTCACTCTGGCGTCCGTGATGCCGTGATGCGTACTCTTGTGCGCATGCGGCATCACGTGGTCCCGCCCGGCCAATCGCTGCACAGAGCGGCCGCTCCAGGAAGTAAACACTGCACGTCACTGAGTGCAGTGAATATTAATTAGCCATGTGCCCGGCCGCTCTCCCCTCCTCCCCAACATGACTGAGCATGTGCAAGCAGTCTAACGCGGCTCTGCCGCTTATAAAGTACTGCATGCAGTACGTTGTCTGGTGGCGCAGCGTTACTATGTAACGCAACGTGGGCACTGTGAACAGCCCATTGATTTTTCATTACTGTGCGGTGGGGCTGCGTTACAGGCTGCTCTAACATGCACCTGTAACGTCCCACTGTGAAACCAGCCTAATACTTTTAGCCGTAGACCCTGAACAAGCATGCAGCAGATCAGGCGTTTGACGTTTAGCTGCATGCTTGTTTCTGGTGTTATGCTGACACTACTGCCGCCAGATAGACCTGCACCCCTCCCCCATTTCCCTCCAAAAAATGCAAATAAAGTAATTTAAAAGCAGTTTAGGTGAAGCAGTGAGGTGCTTCTCTCAATGACGTGCTACCGCAATACACAGAAGTGAAAAATTAGTTCATTGTACTAATACACTTGACAATGCGTTTCATGGGTACCTGCACGCTTCTTTAGGTCAAAAAGTGTCTGTACGCAAGCCAGGGAGCGCTCGATTACACAATGATATTATGAACAGACCTACGTTTTACATTACCATTGGTGATTTTCCAGGGCGCTTTATAGCTATTTTATCATTAGGCCCATCATTGATAAACTTACCGGGTTTTTCTGACTATAAATGTTTAAAAGGAAATATGGCAACCTCCATATCACTCACTTTAGGTGTACTTCAACCTCTTGCAGACCAGTGGTTTATACCCCTCTAGTGACAAGGCGATTTTTCACAAATCAGCACTTCGCCACTTCTATAGCTCAGTCATACAACTTAGCACCCAAATTAATTTTACCTTCTTTTCTTGCCACTAATAGATAATTTTTGGTGGCCTCTGATTGCTTTTTTTTTTTTTTTTTTTTAATTTTATTTGGCTCCCCCCTAAATCGGCCTTGACTGTGATCCATACACTACATTATGCATACATAGACATCACCCTATGTATGTATGGGATTAGATTGTGAGCCACTCCAGGGGACAGTTAAAGGAATACTGTAGGGGGGGGGGAGGGGTTCAGGGGAAAATGAGTTGAACTTACCTGGGGCTTCTAATGGTCCCCCACAGACATCCTGTGCCCGCGCAGCCACTCACCGATGCTCCGGGCCCCGCCTCCGGTTTACTTCTGGCATTTCAGACTTTAAACTCTGAAAACCACAGCGCCATCGTTGCCGTGTCCTCGCTCCTGCTGATGTCACCAGGAGCGTACTGCGCATGCCTAGTATGGTCTGTGCCCGTGCAGTACGCTCCTGGTGACATCAGCGGGAGCGAAGACACGGCAACACAGGCGCAGTGGTTTTCAGAGTTTAAAGTCGGAAATTCCAGAAGTGAACCGGAGCATCGGTGAGTGGCTGCACAGGCATAGGATGTCTGCGGGGGACCAATAGAAGCCCCGGGTAAGTTCAACTCATTTCCCCCCGACCCCCCTACAGTATTCCTTTAAGTGGCAAGGCTTTCCTCTTTACAGCGCTGTGCTAGACCACAGCGCTGTACACCTTTGTGGTTTTTTTTTTCCTGTAATTCAGCCTGCCAGTTTGAATTGCGGCTGGCAGGCTGATGACTGATCCTTGCTCTGTGTCTCGCCAGCGCACGTTCCATGCTAATCCCGCCCACCACACTTTGACGCCAATCAGCGTTAGGTGGTCCCCAGAGAGCCACGCTCCCACCACCCATCAGTGTTAAATGCAAGAGTGGAAATGACCCACGCAGGAGTACCTAGTCAATAGGATTCAGCCATAATGAAAGTTGTATCAGCAGTAGTGTCCTATTTCTGTAAGCGGAGTCGCACTTTAAGCCATCCAGAGAGATTGATGAATGGCTATAAAGTAAACACTGGAGGTACAAATCATAAAGCAGCCTTTCAGCACACATTCATTGTACAGAACAGGAGCGTGCCACTGAGCAGTGAACATCTGCCCCCCACGCTGTGTACACATGTGCTCACATCATGCATGTTCGCTCAGCAGACACCCAGCCTGGCGGCTCCAATTACAGCACAACACAGAAGTAAACCTGAAAAGAGGAAGCAGTCTGTTTTCACACCACACAATTACACAGCAGACAATTTACACAAAAGCCATGAAGCTCAAAACTGGCCCGTCCATCAGATCATCCGCTAGCTGTGTGTCCAGCCAGTTATTATCTCACAGCCCATCAGCCACTTTCATGCTGAACTCCATTATCATCCCTTTGAAGACTGTCATGTGTAAAACAGAATGAGGAACCTTTCCCTTAGGGTGCATGTTATTCTGTAAGAGAGCAGAGACCTGCTTGTCTGTGTTTGTCAGTCTGGAGACTGCTCTTTTCGCAGGACTGTTAAAGGATACCCGAGGTGACATGTGACATAATGAGATAGACATGTTTATGTACAGTGCCTAGCACACAAATAACTATGCTGTGTTCCTTTTTTTCTTTCTCTGCCTGAAAGAGTTAAATATCAGGTATGTAAGTGGCTGACTCAGTCCTGACTCAGACAGGAAGTGACTACAGTGTGACCCTCACTGATAAGGAATTCCAACTATAAAAACACTTTCCTAGCAGAAAATGGTTTCTGAGAGCAAGAAAGGGTTAAGAAAGGGGAATTTCTTATCAGTGAGGGTCACACTGTAGTCACTTCCTGTCTGAGGCAGAACTGAGTCAGCCACTTACATACCTGATATTTAACTCTTCAGGCAGAGAAAGGAAAAAAGGAACACAGCATAGTTCTTTGTGTGTTAGGCACTGTACATACACATGTCTATCTCATTATGTCACATTTCAGTTCGGGTATCCTTTAAATGCGTTGCCATTCCTCTCTACTACTTTTCTGTAGAAAACTGTAAATTGCTATCTTTCTATTTTGTCTGAATACTTTAGTGGGAGGGGCCATACGCTGACATCATCACACTCTGCTCAGCCTCCCAAGCCAAGAAGGGGGTGTGCCCAAGACCAGGCTTGTGGGCTCTTAAAGGATACCCGAACTGAAATGTGACATAATGAGATAGACATGTGTATGTACAGTGCCTAACACACAAAGAACTATGCTGTGTTCCTTTTTTCCTTTCTCTGCCTGAAGAGTTAAATATCAGGTATGTAAGTGGCTGACTCAGTTCTGACTCAGACAGGAAGTGACTACAGTGTGACCCTCACTGATAAGAAATTCCCCTTTCTTAACCCTTTCTTGCTCTCAGAAACAATTTTCTGCTAGGAAAGTGTTTTTATAGTTGGAATTCCTTATCAGTGAGGGTCACACTGTAGTCACTTCCTGTCGGAGTCAGGACTGAATCAGCCACTTACATACCTGATATTTAACTCTTTCAGGCAGAGAAAGAAAAAAAGGAACACAGCATAGTTATTTGTGTGCTTAGCACTGTACATAAACATGTCTATCTCATCATGTCACATGTCACCTCGGGTATCCTTTAAATCTGACTAATATCTCTGCCTAGAGCTGCAAGGCCTTGCAGCTCTATGGCCACCCAACCCCTGTACCCTCCTCCTAATGTTTTATGCCCCCCCTGAGTGCCCATGCAGTTATACTTTACCTGTCACGCCGTGCCCTGTGTCCTCGCTGTACTTTCACATTTGTGCTGCTATGTGGTTGCCGGCTTTATAGCATGTAGACTGCGTGTGACACATTATTGTTAATATTATTAATTGTATTTATAAAGCGCCAACATATTACGCAGCACTGGACATTAATTTAGGTTACAGACAATATTTAGGGGTGACATACAGCAATATGACAATACCTGAATACAAGAAAGACCAGATCACGCACCATAGTATGAGTACCAGGTAATGCTTAGTCAGTCACTGGATGGAGCATGGAGGTTAGGCAAGTTAGGTTCACTCAGATGCATAGCATGGGTTCACAGTAATGGAGGTGCATGATCAGGTAGGACACAAAAGGAGGAGGACCCTGCCCAAAGGCTTACAATCTAGAGCATATATGTCAAACTCCGGCCCGCAGGTCAAATTTGGCCCTCAGAGCCATTAAATTCGGCCCTCAAGTGGTTTCCCCACCTTTCATTATGTATTGGTCACTCTAGACCACCAGGGAAGCTATATTAGGAGGTGCAGTCCTAGAACACAAAGGAAGGCATATGGGAGGTAGGGCGAAAGCAGTAAACTGTATTGGGGAGGGTGGGGGTCACTAGACACCAGGGAACTGCACAGGGGAGGGAGAACCACTAGACACCAGAGAACTTTATAAGGGAGGAAGATGGCCAGGAGACATTGAGGTTGGCGGGCAATTTCGGCCCGTGACTAGTTCCCAGTGTATAATTGCGGCCCACTTTGTATTTGAGTTTGACACCCCTGATCTAGAGGGAGAGGTTAGGACACGAAAGGTAGGGGACCAGAGTTCAGCTGTGGGTTTAGAGCACTTGTGAAGGCCAGAGTGAAAAGGTGAGTTTTGAGGGCCTTCTTGAAGGTGTTGAAGGAGGGGGCTGCCCTAATGGGTGGAGGTAGGGAGTTCCATAGTGTTGGAGCGGCTCTTGAGAAGTCTTGGAGGCGTGCATGGGACTGGGTGATGCGGGGGGGACGGTCAGGCGAAGTTCATTGGAGGAGCGGAGTGAGCGGCTTGGTGTGCATCTCTGAGTAAGATCAGAAATGTAGGTTGGACATATACATCCCATATGCAATAGGTCGGCAACCACATTGCACGCAAATGTGGAAGAAGAGTGCGGAGACAGCAGCGGACACCAGAAAGGTAAAGTATTAGAGCATGGGCACCAGGGGTTAACATCTTCATGTTGATGGGGGGGCATGGCCGCGGTTTCTATTGCGTTCGTCATTCGCGATTATCGCATGCATACAGCATAGGTGGTGTCTAGTGGTTCCCACCTCCCCAATACATTGCCTAGTGTCTAGTTAGTGTGTTTCCACCGCCAACACTACCAGTGCTCTGCAAGGGGATGCAGGGAGAGAGGAGTGAGAGAGTGGTCAGCCTACAGACAATCACACTATGGGGGGGGGGGGGGGAGGGGGGGAAGGGGGACCACTAGACACCAATAATAATACAATACAATAACATTTCTATAGCGCTTTTCTCCCATAGGACTCAAAGTGCTTAGGCTCTCTCAGATTCAGTAATTAGTAGGATGAAGTATTCACACAACAAAAGTTATATTTCTGCAAATGCCAAATTGAACAGGTGGGTTTTCAGTCTGGATTTAAACACGTCCAGGGATGGAGCTGTCCTGATCTGTTGAGGTAAGGAGTTCCAAAACGTAGGGGCAGCATGACAGAAGGCTCTGGGACCAAACGTTTCCAGGTGGACTCTGGGTATGACTAGATTATTAGAACCTGTTGATCTGAGAATGCGGGGATTGCTACGCAGCTGCAACATATCTTTCATGTATCCAGGGCCTAAATTATTCAGGGATTTAAATGTCAGTAGGCCGATCTTGAATAGGACCCTCCATTCTATAGGTAGCCAGTGAAGGGAATGCAGGACTGGCGTTATGTGGCAGTGACGGGGTTGGTTGGTTAGCAGTCTGGCAGCAGTATTCTGTATCAGCTGTAGGCGGTACAAGGCCTTTTTTGGAAGACCAGTGTAGAGAGCATTGCAGTAGTCCAGTCGGGATGTGATGAAGGCGTGGACTAAGGTTGGCAGATCTTCTGGGGGGATGAGGTGCTTGATTTTTGCAATCCAGCACCTCCAGGGCCATATGCATTTCGGAATTATGATGTGAAGAGGTATTGAGGTTGGCACTGCAGCAGATGATTGAAAACCTGAGCAGGGAGCTGGCAGGGCCCACTGTGCTTCAAACAATATGGCTGCGATTGCGTGCTCTGGTGAAAAGGTATAGCATTGCTGAGTAGGAGAAGGAGAGAGAGGAGAGGAGGCCGGCACTGCAATCAGCTATTTATTCCATACTGTGACAGATGCATACAAAAAAAACACATATTCAATGTGAGACATGTGACATACCGGTCAGTGGAGCATAGTGGGTGGCGGTGGGTGCTGGGCACTGAGGCCGACAGTGCCCAGCACCCACTATGCTCCGCTGACCGGTATGTCACATGTCTCACATTGAATATGTGTTTTTTGTATGCATCTGTCACAGTATGGAATAAATAGCTGATTGCAGTGCCGGTCTCCTCTCCTCTCTCTCCTGCACACCCATTTGGATTTCACTTTTTCTCCTGAGAAATCTCCTAAGAGATAATTTTCATCTTCTCTTTAAAATAACTTAAGCATTTTACAATTGGAAAAGAACCTAAAAGTTGGAGAGAGAAAAAAAAAAAAAAAGCACCATTAATATTATTTTGAATTTTGCCTTGCTTGCTGGTGGTTTAAAAGGCATTTTATGACCAGGTTAGAAAATATCCCCTAGGAGAAAACTCAGGAGAAAGTGAATTGCATATGGGTCCAGATATTCTATTTGGAAGGGAGGGGAAAACCTCCAGACATATGACCCAAGTATAAACCGAGACTTTGCTCTTGGGGGCATTTTAGGAGCAATACATCTTGGTTTATACACAAGCATATCCGGTAGTAGCTAGATGTGACCCCAGGTTTAGGTCGCCATATGTGCTCCCTAGGATTAGGTAGCCAGAGGTGTGCCCCCCCCCACCCCCCATGCAGATTGGCAAACCTGACTGCACTCTAACCAGTTTATCCCGGTTCGACCTCCTCGGCGCCCCCTCCAGTCTCTATGGCTTCAATAGGGGTACGTGTCAGCAGGTCATGTGATGTGATGCCCCTGGAGCCATGAAGACAGGATGCCACTGATAAAGCTAAATGCACCAGGGTACCGTGGCAACCACTGAGAACCACCGTGATGGTGGAAGCCGCCCACTAATTCTGTCATGATCACATGACTAGTGACAGAGGACCAATAAGAGAAGGAAGCGGGCAGAATGCATAACTCACTCTGCGCACATTAATAAAATTAAATTTCCCAGAAAAGAAACAGGACTTTGAAGGCAGATCCAGAGCAATTATTAGACAGTAATAAGGATGAGGTTTTCTCACATTTGCTTAACTTCACAAGAGCTGGACTAGAGTTGACTATGAACAGAGGAGGTGGCTGCAGATCATCACAGCACTATCTGGGTATAGAGGAGGACAGGCAGTCTGTGCACCCACTGACCAGCCAGGCCTCACACAGTACACTGTATATAAGCACACAGCGCTATCTGGGTATAGAGGAGGACAGGCAGTCTGTGCACCCACTGAACAGTCAGGGCCTCACACAGTACTCTGTATATAAGCACACAGCACTATCTGGGTATAGAGGAGGAAAGGCAGTCTACACACCCGCTGACCAGTCAGGCCTCACACAGTACTCTGTATACAAGCACACAGCACTATCTGGTTATAGAGGAGGACAGGCAGTCTGCACACCCGCTGAACAGTCAGGACTCACACAGCACTATCTGGGTATAGAGCCGAGGACAGGCAGTCTGCACATGCACTGAACAGTCAGGGCCTCACACAGTACTCTGTATTTATTTATTTATAAAGCGCCAACCTATTCCGTGGCGCTGTACAATGTAAGAAAACAAACAAGGGATACATAATGATACAGACAATGGAATATGAACACTGATACAAAATACAGCACTGCTGATTACAATTTGATTTAACATGATGACTAAAATGTATAAATGTCTAACAGAGTATATAAGCACACAGCGCTGTATATAAGCACACAGCGCTATCTGGGTATAGGAGGAGGAGGACAGGCAGTCTGCACACTCACTGACCAGTCAGGCCTCACACAGTACTCTATACCCAGATAGCACTGTGTGCTTATATACAAAGTATTGTGTGAGGCCCTGTCTGTTCAGCGAGTGTGCAGACTGCCTGTCTTCTATACCCAGATAGCACTGTGTGCTTATATACAGAGGACAGGCAGTCTGCACACTCGCTGAACAGTCAGGGCCTCACACAGTACTCTGTATATAAGCGCACAGCACTATCTGGGTATAGGAGGAGGACAGGCAGTCTGCACACTCACGGACCAGTCAGGCCTCACACAGTACTCTGTAAATAAGCAATCGCTTCCCACACAAGACCACCAGGAAAATGTTGGATCAGCAACTGAAAAGCCCTGATAAAAAGCCGGATGTTCTTTCACACTGGCGCGAAGTGTTGGCCTGTTTTACCGGAGGCCAAAGCTACACAAGGTAGGTCTATGGGGCCTTTCACTCCATTGTGATGCTACAGAAGTGACGTATTCAGCGCAACCCTGACGCGAGCGCATCTCTACATTGGTGGGCTACTTGCGTGGCAATGTGTGGCTAACCGAAAATGATGCAAGTCTATTGCGACGCGTATATTTTAAAAAATCTGTGCGGTAGCGTTGCGTATGCACAGAAGCATATTTTTTCAATACACTTTTGCGCAATTAGTTTCTTCGGCCACAGGAAGTGAGCGCTACAGAGCCCTACGCCCTGCTTGGCTGGCAGCCAGAAAGGGATTACTGCGTATTAACGTGGAAATCCCTGAGGGCTGTTTTTGGGCGCTGCAGTGTGATGCCATCATGGCATCGCAACGCTCACAACGGTTAGCAGTGTGAAACCGACCTCAGGCTGGGAGCACACTTGGCGTCGCAACTTCGCTGGCGTTTCCGGAGGATCTTGGTGCTCAGTGTTCCTCTGATTTTCCATAAACTTCAGCGAAGCGTTTTAAAATGCGAACACAAGCATACAACATACAATTCCCAAGTGGGCCATTGACTTCAATGGCCAATGGAGTGAGTTACCGCAAATGCACGCTTTACAGAGACAGGGAAATACTTTTCATTGACTGTATACTGTACTGTACTTAACCATATGCAATGCGCAGATAGTGTGCGGCACCCGCTTTCCCAATCCACTGCGTTCCATTCCTGCTGTCACAGGGAATGCAACGCCCACCACAAAAACATCTGAGAATCCCCCACTGCTTATGTACATGCAAGTTATTATTATTATTATTATTATTATTATTTTTTTTTTTTTTTTTATTTATATAGCGCCAGCATCTTCCGTAGCGCTGTACATAATACAAACAAATAATGGGGAACAAATATACATAAGAAATACAAGACACTGTACAGTCATGACGTTGTATAGAATAAATACAGATACATATATAGTTGATATGTAGTTGGTACATGTACATATGTTAAAATTACAGCAGTATGAGAAACACTAGGAGGAGGTCCCTGCCCTTGCAGGCTTACAATCTAGAGGGTAGTGGGGAGGAAACAAAAGGGAAGGAAACACCAGGATTAGTGGGTGAGCCAGTGTGCCTTCAGTGCTGCCTAGAGCAAATTATAGGCTTGTCTGAACAGGTGTGTTTTCAGAGTACGTTTGAAGGTTTCCAGACTCATGGCATGACGAACCGGCTGAGGGAGGGAGTTCCAAAGGAGAGGGACAGCCCGTGAGAAGTCTTGGATGCGAGAGTGAGAGGAGGTGACTAGGCTGGAGGACAAAAGGGTCTCCTGTGAGGAACGGAGGGTCCGGGCGGGGAGGTATCTGGAGATTAAAGAGGAAATGTATGGAGGTGATAGCTTGTGTAGAGCTTTGTATGCAAGTGTGAGAAGTTTAAACTGGATCCTTTGGGCAACTGGTAGCCAATGGAGGGAGTGGCAGAGAGGGGCTGCCTCAGAGGATCTAGAAGAGAGGTGGATGAGACGGGCCACAGAGTTTAGTAGGGATTGGAGAGGTGCCAGTCTGCTTTTTGGTAGACTACAGAGTAGGGTGTTGCAGTAGTCAAGACGGGAGATGATTAGGGCATGTACAAGCATTTCAGTTGCTTCTTGAGAAAGGAAGGGACGGATTCTGGAAATGTTTTTTGAGATGGAAGTAGCAGGAGGTAGTTAAAAGTGTTAATATGTGGTTTAAAGGAGAGCTCAGAGTCCAGAGTTACCCCTAGGCAACGAGCTTTGGGGGTTGATGCTATTGGGGTGTTATCTACATTGATTGTGACAATGGGAGGTGGAAGAGAGAGTGAAGGTGGAAATATCACAATCTCCGTTTTGCTCATATTGAGTTTAACTATTTGACATTCCTGGACGTGAAACTCACGTCCAGGAAGCCATGTGCGCTCCTGCGCGTGCACGCGCGCTCCCGGCCGGCGGTTTGTTAGCCAGTGAATCAGGCAACGGTGCCCGATCACTGATTCCTCTCCCCCGCAGAAAAAGCGACAGCTTCTCTCGGAAGCTACGCTTTTTCTGCTTCCTATGTCGCTCTAAGCGTACGTGGTACGCTTAGAGTGACGTCACTGTAAACAACTCATGGCTGTCATCTTGTGGCCAAAAAGTAAACTACATCTAAATGTTAAATAACAATAAAAATACACATATATTTACAAAAAAAAAAAAAAAAAATACAATTTCAATCCCACCCTCCCAAAAATACCCACATAAAATGTTTAATTAAAAAAAAACAAAAAAAATTACAATGAAAAAAAAAAAAAATCAAATATTTACCTAAGGGTCTAAACTTTTTAAATATCTATGTAAAGATGAAATATTTCTATTTTTTTTTTTTTGTTATAAGCTTGTAAATAGTGATGAATGCAAAACGGAAAAAATGCACTTTTATTTCCAAATAAAATATTGTCGCCATACATTGTGATAGGGACATAATTTAAATGGTGTAATAACCGGGACAAATGGGCATATACAATACGTGGGTTTTAATTATGGAGGCATGTATTATTTTAAAACTATAATTGGCGAAAAGTGAGAAATAATGATTTGTTTCCGTTTTTTTCTTATTCTTCCTTTTAAAATGCATTTACAGTAAAGTGGCTCTTAGTAAAATGTACCCCGCAAAGAAAGCCTAATTGGTGGTGGAAAAAACAAGATATAGATCAGTTCATTGTGATAAGTAGTAATAAAGTTATAGGCTAATGAATGGGAGGTGAACATTGTTCGGATGCATGAAGCGAAAAACGACTGAATGCGAACTGGTTAAGGAAGCGGGATGACATAAATGTAGATACAGCAGATAGACATTCAGGGATTTTTGATAGTAGTGTGGAGAGGTCTGGGGCAGAACAATAAATTTGGGTGTCATCAGCATAGAGGTGATATTGAAACCCAAAAGAGCTTATTATCTGTCCCAGGCCATGGGTGTAAATGGAAAAGAGGAGGGGTCCAAGGACTGACCCTTGTGGTACTCCCACAGACAGTGGGCGTGGAGAGTAGTTGGTATTGGCATAGGAGACCATGAAAGAACGTCCAGACAGGTAAGAGTTGAGCCATGAGTGTGCTAGGCCCTTGATTCCCAGTGTTGAGAGGGTCTGGAGAAGTAGGGTATGATCAACAGTGTCGAAGGCAGAGGACAGATCTAGGAGTATTAGTACCGAAAATCTGCCTTTGGCTTTAGCAGCTAGGAGGTCATTGGCAACCTTAGTGAGAACGGTTTCCGTAGAGTGTTGAGGGCGGAAGCCAGACTGGAAGGGGTCCAACAGGGAATTAGCAGAGAGAAAATCCCCTTAACCATAACATGCCATCACTGCCATGCGTCTGCTGGATTGCCGGCTATCCTTGCCTCTTCTTTAAGTCTCCAACTCCCTCCTCTTGGTTGAGTGTGACAGAATAACTTGCAGATCTGCAATCTACACATCAGGTCTGATTCATGCCATCTGTAATTATTTTGTGCACTGAAATTAGCGATCCTCAGACCAGATGTGCAGATCGGGTGTGTGAGTAAATCTTATGTTAAATTACTCCAGACCGGAGATGGATATGGAGGCTGCCATATTTATTTTCCTTTTAAACAATACTAGTTTCCTGACAGTCCTGCTGATCTTTCATGTATCAGTGGTGTCTGAGCATTCAGCTAGACCAGTCAGCGCACCTGATCTTCATGCTTGTTCAGGGTCTATGGCATTATGCCTAGTACACGATGCAATTTTTCCATCAGATTGACGGTCAAATTGATTTCGGACAGTCCAATATGATTTCCAATCATTTTTCTGTTCGATTTTGTATAAAAGTTGATAAAAAAACGATTGGAAATCAGATCGGACATGTCAGAGATAAAGGTTTCGATCTTCCATCTGATGGAAAGTTGCACTGTGTGTACCAGGCATTAGAGGCATGGCCACCAGGTGGATCTTGTACCATGTGCTCCAGCTGGCCATTTGCAATTTGGCTCCGGTGTGGCCTGCGCCTAAATAATATTCAGCCTTAAAGGACAACTGAAATGAGAGGTATACGATGGTGCCCATATTTATTTCCGGTTACATAACAGTTTTCTGGCAGCCCTGCTGATCTCTTTGGCTGCAAATGTGTCCGAATCGCACACCAGAAACAAGCGTGCAGCTAACCATAAGCTCAGCAGCACAGCCAGGCAATCTACATTGTTTAAGTAGATCTGAACTCCTGCACAGGACAGAAGCAAAACAAAGAGAAATGCCCCCTGTATCTATTTAGAGAGTTTAGCCTGTCTAATTCCCCCTCCAGTCGTAATCTGATCTCTCCGCTGTGTCACATGACTGCCATGGCAGAGATGGAAGATAAGCCCATTTGAAAGCACTGGATGTTAACAATATGTCAGCTTCCATGAATCAGGAATTAGAAACAGTGCAGATTTATTTTAAAGATTTATATCAGCTGTAACGAAAATGTTTTTGTTTATAGGTTATTATGCTGTTGTGCATCTTTTAGAGCAGAGAAGACTTCTTAGTTCAGCTTAGTCACAGATGAGGGGGGGGGGGGGGGGGGAATTAGACAGGCTAAACTCCCTAAATACATACGGGGTGGATTTCTCTAGGTTTTCCTTCTGTCCTGTGCAAGAGTTCAGGGCCACTTTAAACAGCAAAGGCAGCTGTTCTATATAAAATGCATAAACTAAGGAGGGCTTTTATGCGTGCTCCTATACTGTATTCACAAAAGGTGTGCTTGTTTTTATTTCATTGTTAATCGGCGCGCTCACAATCCCAACGTCCCCCGCTGTTCCTTTAATTCCGTTCGGAGTGTTTGGACTCGCTCACACGGCGCCGCTGCTATCAGCGTCCCAGCGGCAGAGTGGGAGTTACACCGCTGCTAACTGTGACTCTGGTGGGTGTACAGTAAACCCGCTGACAGCTAAAGAGAGAGCAGAGAGTCCCTGAGAGCTTAGCTCTATTATGTGCTCTATCAGCAGATACAGAACCTCTAATTATTATTACTGCTGGATTACCATATAGTAAAACAGCAAAGGGCACTATGCAGTAATTCAGATTAAAGCAAAGTCTGGCATAATCTATAAATAAAAAGCAGACTCCTAACTCGTTGTATAGTTATCCTGCCTGCCTTTGGTGCAAAGTAAAGTAATCTATGGGAAGTTCACCCCCCCTCCCGGAAAAAGGGACAGCTGGGAGCTATGGTCCCCGTCTTTGCTGGCATGCCATTGCTTTACTTGGCGAGTGGAAGTTGTAGCTGAGAGAGAGTGTCACAAAACTATCCACCCAGGATTGTAAGACAGGAATTTCACATCCAATACCCTACTGTTATAGATTCATGCTCCTTAACCGTACAAATGAAACCCTCACTGGAGAAGCATGGGATTTGTTTGATCAGAGTAACCAAGCAGATCGAATGTATAGCCCGCAATGCCCTCCTACTAATAAGCAATGCTTGGTGAAATTGTTTGATCAGGTGATGGATTTGCAAAGCTCTGATAATCTGATTTGCTGTACTTATATCCTTCTTTAGCACAAGATCAGGACTAGCAAATCAGAAGAGACTTTGAACTCTATCACCTGATCAAACTGATCACATGCTTCTCCTAGACATGACCATCATTATACCAGGAGGTGCACAAAGCCAACAAAGATAGGATAGGCTGCTTTTCCACATGCAGGCGCAATCGCTCTGCGTTTGCGAAACCGGCTTTTTCCACTCACAGCGAGTGTGCCGTGAGCTGTCGGGAACTAAACGCAATCATACAAAATCATGCTTGTGCGCAGTTTAGGACTGTATGGTGACAAAAAACACTTTATTTAAGCACCATAAGACAGTACGGCTATGCAACCTTCCATCAGTGTAGCTGGCACGCACAAGCTCCCTACTGTATTTCAAACACTTTTAGGATTCACTTTTTAGGATCATAGAACAACCTACTGGTAGCCAGTGAACTCAAGTTTCCTTAGGTTGGGAGCACACTGGGGAGGTCCAATTTCTTATATATACAGATTTTTTTTTTTTGCAGTGAGGATTTCATTTGTATTGTTAGGGAGCATGAATCTATAACAGTAGGGCAGTGATAGCTAACCTTGGCACTCTAGCTGTGACTAAACTACAAATCCCATCATGCCTCAGCCTCCCCGAGTTATGCTTAGAGCTGTCAGAGTATTGCAATGCCTCATGGGACTTGTAGTTCCACCACAGCTGGAGTGCCAAGGTTAGCCATCACTGCAGTAGGGTATTGGATGTGAAATTTCTGTCTTACAATCCTGGGTGGATAGTTTTGTGACACTCTCAGCTACATCTTCCACTCACCAAATAAAGCAACAGCATGCCAGCAAAGACAGGGACCATAGCTCCCAGCTGTCCCTTTTTCAGAGGGTCGGTCCCCTCTTTGGGAACCCAATCCCACTCACCCTCTTTCTTCCTTATTTGTCCCTCTTTCAGGACCGATGTACAGATCTGTGTAAATATGTCTTTTTCTGCTGAAAAAAGGTGTTCGACTCTAAACTTTATCATCATTTTAAACTGATAGATTTCATCTTTTCAAATGTTAATATGAAGTAAAATGAACCAGGATAGAAAGAACCAGGGTGGTTAGAGTTATAAAACATTTTTCTTCTGAAATCTTTACGGCATGCAGGATTAGAAATGCGGCAAAGGTGTGATAAGGGGCGTGGCAAGGGTGTGACTTAGAGAACCCAAGGCGGTTCCTTGGAGGGGCAGATGGGATACAGAGGCGTGTTCTCTGCCTCATGACATGCCTCTGTGTCCCCCCAACGCCGCCCCATAATTGTCGCCATCTTGGAAGGTAAATAGAGGAGAGGGGTTCCATGCTCAAAAACGCCCACTAGGGGCGTTCCTACAGGCTTTCCAGCGCTGCTATTGGGCAGTTCTCTCTCCCTGGCCGCACCCCCTGCCACTCCCCCGCCTCCCCGCAGGCTGCTGTGAGAGAGATCTCTCTCCTTCCAGTGTCATGACCCGGAGGTCGTAAAAGTGGGCCAGTGTAGCCCACAGGAGCGGCGGTTAACTGATCTGCCCAGCCTCCCGGATCAGGTAGCATCATTTTTATTTTATGAGCCCACCTCAGTCTCTCTGTCCTCTTTCTTATCTCAAAAAAGTTGGGAGGTGTGACAGACAGCAAAAGTTAGACGCCTGAAGTACAATTTGGTAAATTGGATGCATGTAGTCATGGGAGTTTTACTTTCCCTTGAAAGCTCAGATGGCCTTTAAGTCATCAGTGACATTCTACTCAAGCCTGCTTAAAATAACTTCAAAACAACGCCCTAATGAACAACGCAATGCACTTGCACTGCCATTGTTTTTAAAATACAAGAATGTCTCTAGTCGTTCACATTCCAAAAATAAAAACAGCATTAGCCCACAAGCAGTGTGAATATTACAGAAGTATTTTAGTTTATTTACAATGACTAAAAGCCCCAGAAAGCAGCTCATATTGTACATAGCGAGGCTGGGATATCACAGCAAGGGAAGCACAATCAATGCCTGTAAAATGCTGATACGTGACCTATATTAAAGTCAGTGTCCACCCTGGCGGATAGCAAATAATAAACAGGGGACTGTCCCATAACTCCGTCCTCCCTTCAGCATACAAGCCCCCAAACCCAGCAGAGGCGTGACGCAGGCTCGCTCCTCAGCAGAGGCGTGACGCAGGCTCGCTCCTCAGCAGAGGCGTGACGCAGGCTCGCTCCTCAGCAGAGGCGTGACGCAGGCTCGCTCCTCAGCAGAGGCGTGACGCAGGCTCGCTCCTCAGCAGAGGCGTGACGCAGGCTCCCTCCTCAGCAGAGGCGTGACGCAGGCTCCCTCCTCAGCAGAGGCGTGACGCAGGCTCCCTCCTCAGCAGAGGCGTGACGCAGGCTCCCTCCTCAGCAGAGGCGTGACGCAGGCTCCCTCCTCAGCAGAGGCGTGACGCAGGCTCCCTCCTCAGCAGAGGCGTGACGCAGGCTCCCTCCTCAGCAGAGGCGTGACGCAGGCTCCCTCCGCAGCAGAGGCGTGACGCAGGCTCCCTCCTCAGCAGAGGCGTGACGCAGGCTCCCTCCTCAGCAGAGGCGCGACGCAGGCTCCCTCCTCAGCAGAAGCGCGACGCAGGCTCCCTCCTCAGCAGAAGCGCGACGCAGGCTCCCTCAGCAGAAGCGCGACGCAGGCTCCCTCCTCAGCAGAAGCGCGACGCAGGCTCCCTCCTCAGCAGAAGCGCGACGCAGGCTCCCTCCTCAGCAGAAGCGCGACGCAGGCTCCCTCCTCAGCAGAAGCGTGACGCAGGCTCCCTCAGCAGAAGCGCGACGCAGGCTCCCTCAGCAGAAGCGCGACGCAGGCTCCCTCCTCAGCAGAAGCGCGACGCAGGCTCCCTCCTCAGCAGAAGCGCGACGCAGGCTCCCTCCTCAGCAGAAGCGCGACGCAGGCTCCCTCCTCAGCAGAAGCGCGACGCAGGCTCCCTCCTCAGCAGAAGCGCGACGCAGGCTCCCTCCTCAGCAGAAGCGCGACGCAGGCTCCCTCCTCAGCAGAAGCGCGACGCAGGCTCCCTCCTCAGCAGAAGTGCGACGCAGGCTCCCTCCTCAGCAGAAGCGCGACGCAGGCTCCCTCCTCAGCAGAAGCGCGACGCAGGCTCCCTCCTCAGCAGAAGCGCGACGCAGGCTCCCTCCTCAGCAGAAGCGCGACGCAGGCTCCCTCCTCAGCAGAAGCGCGACGCAGGCTCCCTCCTCAGCAGAAGCGCGACGCAGGCTCCCTCCTCAGCAGAAGCGTGACGCAGGCTCCCTCCTCAGCAGAAGCGCGACGCAGGCTCCCTCCTCAGCAGAAGCGCGACGCAGGCTCCCTCCTCAGCAGAAGCGCGACGCAGGCTCCCTCCTCAGCAGAAGCGCGACGCAGGCTCCCTCCTCAGCAGAAGCGCGACGCAGGCTCCCTCCTCAGCAGAAGCGCGACGCAGGCTCCCTCCTCAGCAGAAGCGCGACGCAGGCTCCCTCCTCAGCAGAAGCGCGACGCAGGCTCCCTCCTCAGCAGAAGCGCGACGCAGGCTCACTCCTCAGCAGAAGCGCGACGCAGGCTCACTCCTCAGCAGAAGCATACTAGTCTGGTCATGAATACCGCAGCTACAGCCCTCTAACCAGCAAGCTCTGACATAAAAACTTTAGGGCCAGAAGAGACTTTCCCACAACAGGTTCTAAAGCCCCATCTGCACGTTACAATTCCACATGCAATTGATCAAATTCGATTGGATCGATTAAATCAGACATGTCCGATCGGGACTCCATCGATGGTGTGGTAGATTTTTGCATTGATAACCCACCAAAATCGATCACACTCTATCAATGCAAAATCGACCACACTATCGATCAAGTCCCGATCGGACATGTTGGATTTAATCGATCAAATCGAATTTGATCAGTTGCACGTGGAATTGTAATGTGTAGATGGGGCTTAAAAGAGATAAGAAGAAAGTACCCCTCCCCTCCACAGCCTACTTGGGAGTGATTTGGACAGGAATTTGCTTTTCTTACATAAAGAGTACATGGAGGGATATGCAGGGAAAGCAATTACAGCCACCATCTCTGCTGATAACACACGGTCAAAAACAACAACTTTGTGACTTGCGATTTCTACAGCATGAGAGCGTTACCCATAAGGCAGCACACTCAGGCCTAACAGGCTCCATTAAGCCAGACACACACACACGGGCGCACACACACACAGGCTCGGTTCCCACTTGCGGCAGATCACATCCGGACAGCAGTGTAGTGTCTGCTGTGGTTCGGCTGTGGCCAGGGCACATGCACTCCCCCCATAGGCTATATGGGGAACGCATTTGCTCTTCCGGGATTATCGCGGACCGCACAGAAGTGCAGCCTGCTTACCGCAATGGATCCATTGCAGAGTGACAAGTGAGAACGGCTTCTATTTATAAATTAGGAACCGTTCACTGACGGATTAGTGAGGAGCGGAGAATAGACAGAAAATGTCCGTTCTCAGCTCAAGTGGGAACATAACCTTAGTCTTGGTTCACACATAAATCTGTACATTTCCACTCCAGGCCTGTCCTGTCAGTTTTCTATCAGTTTTACCCGAAGGATTGGAACTGTACCTGTACACCTTTTATGTGTGAACACACCAATAGAAAACTCATACAAGACTGATATCAACTGTCAAAAACTGACAGGCTGGTTTCCTATGTAAAAAGGTTTCCAGTCCTAAGTGGCGCACAGAGACAAGCCGTTCAGCATCTGCTTGTAAACTCGCGCACGTGACCGGCAGCCAGACCGGTCTTTTGTGCGCCACCCTGTAGTATAAGAGCTTACCTACATAATCTGTTTATATCGTATACAAGAATCTGCTGGCTCTGCTACTAAATGGAAGCGTTAAAATTGGCCAATCAAAATTGCATGTGTAAACACACCTCAATATTCACCTTTTTCTCCCCCTGCCTTGCTGTAATCCTTTCCAGTAAGATTAGGAAATAAAGGCCAGTACCCACAAGGCCATTTTAATGACAATTTTCCCGACGACCGGCAATACTTTAAGTGATCATGAGGCAGAGGCACAGGCAGAGGTTCTAATGGGGTGGCTGGATGGTGTAATGGTTAAGGGCTCTGCCTCTGACACGGGAGACCAGGGTTCGAATCTCGGCTCTGCCTGTTCAGTAAGCCAGCACCTATTCAGTAGGGGACCTTAGGCAAGTCTCCCTAACACTGCTACTGCCTATAGAGCGCGCCCTAGTGGCTGCTGCTCTGGCGCTTTGAGTCCGCCAGGAGAAAAGCGCGATATAAATGTCATTTGTCTTGTCTTGTCTAATGTGGCGCGTCAATGACGGCCATCACGGCAGATTGGATCTTTATGACCCCGACAACTTCACGCAAAGTACCGCAACCGCTTGACTTCTCGTCTGCGCCCGTCGTGTGACATCGTGTCTATTTCCGGGAAGATGGCTCGTGGAAAGCTCGCCGATGTGCCACAGAAAATTCACAGCATCTTCAGATTGAAGTGTTTTGTGCCTAGTGCTGATTTCACCAAGAAGATGGCAGCTCCCATAATCCTACGGGGCATCTTGTTGACATCCCTGCATTGCAACGGACCAGAAGCACATTCTACAGTGCATTTCTAGATAAAGTGTGCAGTAACTACTTCTGTACATTATATAAAGCGGATGCGTTGCGGTATGCCTGAGTAATAAAACGGGCATTACACAACGCAGTGTGAATTAAGCCTGTGGCTTCCACATAAACAGTGATGTAAAGCGGCAAAGTAAAAGGAGTTTCCCAACAGACATCAGTCTTCTTGTGCCAAGTACATGCGGCGGATGCATGTTCACCGGACGAACTTGCTTCACCTCCAAGATGCAAAACAGACTCAGTTGTCAGTTATGAAAATGACTGGAAATTACGGAAAAGTTCTGCGGTATGGAAATGAACATGCAAAGTGGTTTTGCTGCTCAGATACATCAGTGCACCTGCCTGCCTGCAATAAGTGATAATAAGCCATTATGAGCGACTCTAGCTTCTCTGCATACCTCAGCCATCACTCTCCAGATGCCTTGCGTGCCTTCATCTCCACATAGAAGACGCTTAAAGGAAATCTGAACCCTTGAACAGGACACAAGGAAAACAGAGAAATGCACCCTGTAGGTATTTAGAGAGTTTAGCCTGTCTAAAGGATTATACACATGTCCTAACCACACAACATAACCATCTGTACAGCAAGTTGACAAATATGTACACACACACACACACACACACACACACACACACCTAAGGCCAGAAACCCACTAGGAGCGATTTCTAATCGCTAGTGATTTGAAAAAGCTTCTTTCTAATGCAATGCTATGGGCGATTTTTATAAATTCACATCGCTTAAGTGCGACCACACCCATAGCATTACTATAGCAAGAGTTTTAAAAATCGCTCAGAAAATCGCTCCTAGTGGGTTTCTGGCCTAAACCAGTGTTTCTCAACATTTTATGGGCATGTACCCCTTTTGAAAGCCTGTGCTGGCCAAGTACCCCCTGATATGGTAAAAACTATCTCAAGTACCCCTTGATACAGATACACTTAATTGTAGTACTTGATCATTGTTTCCAAGCATTTGCTATTGTTTTTAATTAGCTGAAATACTAGTTAGGCTGTTCAAATAGGATTGGTTATTTTCTGAAACCATACATTTATTAAACTTAATTAAACACATCAAGCCCAAGTATCCCCTGGAGCCATCAGAAGTACCCCCTGGGGGACGCGCACCACATGTTGAGAACCTAGGATCTAAACAACCAACTCCCTTAAAAACTATGCGTGCAAGCTAAATGACAAACTGCACAACATATCTGCATTCTAACACAACAAAGTTGTTGAAAAGACTAAAGGCTGCCATACACAGGTCGACTGCCACCAAATCGACCAGCAGATCGATCCTCTGTGATCGAATCTGATCAAAGAGGCATCTATTGGCTGCCTACACTGCAAACAGATTTTGAATCGATTTCACTATGAAACTGATTCACAATCTGTGGAGCTGCTGCCCCCCCTCCCCCCCACATACATTACCTGATCCAGCCGGCACGAAACCCTCGGTCTCCGCTGTCTCTTCTCCGCACTCAGCTCCAGGGCTGCAGCTTTACTTTACTTCCTGTCGGGGAAAGTTTAAACAGTAGAGGGCGCTCTACTGTTTAAACTTCCTGTCGGGACAGGAAGAAGTGAAGCCAGCCGGAGCCCAGAGCGGAGAAGGGACAGCGGGGACTCGCGCCGGCCGGATCAGGTAATCTATTGCCGCTAGCGGTCGTCGGACATTCGAACTCCGCCATCGACGCCGGCGATCGAGCAAAATCTTCCACGCGGTCAAGATTGCCGGGAACTACCGATTTCGGATGGAAATGGATCGTCCGGTCAGCGTTTGCGCAACGATTTCACAGCAGATTCGATCACAGTGATCGAATCTGATGTATATCGGCGGGAAATCGTGTAAGTGTATGGGCCCCTTTAAAACACACATTCCAACCTGCTATTAGATAATTTCCAACCATTAGATTTTGCAATAGATTTTGGGTACTTAAATCTATAGCAAAATTGATCTGAAACATTTTGGACGTCTACACAATGCAATTTCTTATTAGATCTATCTAATAGATCGGTCTATTTGATGGAAAATTGTACAGAGTAGATGAGGCTTAATTCTCCCTCATCTGTGTCTAAGCAAAAGTGTAAATTTGATCTCTCAGTTGTGTCAGCTCAAAAATCTGGGCTGCCTTGGCAGAGCTGCTAATTTGTTAACACTGGATGTTAACCCTATGTCTGCTTCCATGAAGGCCGGAAGCAGACACACTGCAGATTTATTGCAGGATTTCTATCAGCTGTACCAAATAAATGTTTTTCCCTTAAAGGTTGTTATGCTGTTGCTTATCTTTTATAGCAGAGAGGAAGTTCTAAGTTCAGATCCACTTTAAAGGAAATTGGAAGCAGTTAAAGGGGCATTATGGCGAAAAATTACATATACAAATAAGAAGTACATTTTTTCCAGAGTAAAATGAGCCATAAATGACTTTTCTCCTATGTAGCTGTCACTTACAGTAGGCAGTAGAAATCTGACTGAAGTGACAGGTTTTGGACTAGTCCATCTCTTCATAGGGGATTCTCAGGGATTAATTTATTTTCAAAAGTACTTAGTTAATGGCAGTTGCTCTGTCCAACTGTACAAAAAAATTTGTGTAGCTAGCAGGGAAGCTGGCCAGCATCATTGTTGAAATCCTTTTTAGGGAATATCTTTATAAAGAATAAAAGCCTTGCTGAGAATCCCCTATGAAGAGATGCACTAGTCCAAAACCTGTCACTTCTGTCAGATTTCTACTACCTCCTGTAAGTGACAGCAACATAGGAGAAAAGTAATTTATGGCTCATTTTACTCTGAAAAACGTACTTATTTGTTTAGGTTTGCACATAATTTAAATTTTACAATTTTTCGCCATAGTGCCCCTGTAAAAAAAAAAAAAAAAATAATAATAATAATAATAATAATAATAATAATAATAATAATAATAATGAGTTACATATTCACCTACGGAGAGGGACAGCTCTGGATGCCATAGAGCCTTCCTGGACATTGCCGCTGTTACAGTGCTGGGCCCTAGTCAAGTTCTTCAACCAGCTAGTCGAATACATCATCGGCTCCCTCCACGGGCAGTCTTCAGAAGTACATTGGGGACAGAAGTACTTCTGAAGACTATCTGATCTATACTGCACAGTGAGTACGGGCCAGCGCATGCGAAAAAAATAAAAATAAATTATAAAAAAGGGAGGGGTCTGTCTTTGGAAATATTCAGGGATGTCCAGAGGCTTCTCATGTCCTCCTCGCCCCCACCGTTGCCGCACAAAAACCCCTGGAATATATCAGACAAGTGTTTGTCAGATAGGTTCTCATGAGCGAGCTCCCAGTCGTGTATGAGCACAGCAGTACTGCGCCTGCACGAGTATGGCGGTGCCTGTGCAGTAAACCAGAGCTGCTCATGCTCCAGCAGCTCCACTGCACAGCTGTACTTGTGTGGGAACAATATGGCTGTGCTTGAGCATGAAGAGGAGTGTCCAGAGGGTGCCAGGACACAGTGGTAGAGGAGGAGCCAAAGCTTCCCTAGGTAAGTATTTTTTTTTTTCTTGCAGTTCGGGTTTACTTTAAATTTTAAAAGTGCAATGCCAGTCTTTGAATTGGAGCAGAGACTGAAGGTGCATACACACATGCGACTATTGTCGTTTGAAACGATCGTTCCCCGTTCGTTTAAAAAAAAAAAAAAAAAAAAGCCAATGACCATTTTGTCTAACGACGGACGAGCTAGATCGTTAATGAACGATCTAGCTTGGCGGATTTTTTCCAACGACGATCGTTTGCAAAAGTAGTACATCGTTGGAAACGGTCGTTCGTACTAGGCTTGACATGCGCATTTCACTATTTCTCCATGGAACTTTCATTTTTATGCGCAGGCGCAATAGTTGCTTTTACGTGATGTAACGTTAGTTCTAACGATCAGATCGTTACACACCTTTTAAAACTAACTTTAGTTAGGTCGTTCTTTCATCAATTAAAAGTTTGTACGTCGTTGACAACGAACGATCGTTGTCGCATGTGTGTACGTAGCTTAAAGGTGGACAAACATTCAAGTCTCCAGTTTTCAGGGATTTTTTTTTTTTTTAAGTCAAAATGATCGAATGTACAGAAAAAAATTCAATGTCATTTTTTCAATCTGGAAAAACAATCCATTTTTTATTATTTGATCTATTGGCCATGGTGGAAAATTCAGATAGATTTGTGAAACACAATACAATCAAGAATTGGAATACATTGCATTTAAAGAGAACCTGAGATAAGAAGTGTCTCAGGTTCCATACTTACCTGGGACTGTTATAAGCCCCCTTGAGGGCACTCATCCCTCGCCGTCTCCCCAGGTGGCTCCTGTAACTCGCAATACTGCCCGAAAGCCTGGCCGAGTCGCTATTCATAGTGCATGCGCGGCCAGACGTGCTCTCCCAGACGCGGGAGCAGGATGGGGAGCGTGCCTGGCCGCGCATGCATGACTCGGCCAGGCTTTCGAGCACTATTGCGGATGACAGGAGCCAAATGGGGAGACGGCGAGGGATGAGTGCCCTTCAAGGGGGCTTAAGGAAGCCCCAGGTAAGTATGGAACCTGAGACACTTCTCGTCTCAGGTACACTTAAAAAAGATCAAAAGTTAAAAAAAAAAAAAAAAAAAAAAAAAAAAGTGTATGGTGTGTGGCCACCTTTAGGAGGCCAAAAAAAGAAAAAAAAATATCAGTCGGCATAAAGAAAAAAAAATATTTGACTCGATTTCATTGAAGTGAAATGTGAAACGTTGGGAATGCGAGCAGTCATCCAATCCTGAGGAGCCAGCGTGTGTCCCCGGGTCAGCCACTCCTGGGGCTGGTGTACACGACTTCCGTATACCAGACTCCTCGGCTGCGCATCGCTGTCTTATCTCCTAGCAGGGGAGACGTGAAGGACTCCATGACAAGGAAAGCCTCGACTATGACATCACTCGTAACCGGACTCTCCACTCTGACCTCACAGATCCTGGAGGGCCTCAACTTACCAAAGGAGGAACCTGTAGTGAGAGGGATATGGAGGCTGCCATATTTATTTCCTTTTAAACAATGCCAGTTGCCTGGCAGCCCTGCTGGTCCTCTGCCTCTAATGCCTGGTTCACACAATGCAATTTTCTGACAGATCGATTATTCCTAACATGTCCAATCCAATTGATTTTCCGTTCACTTCTATGAAAAATCTTTAAAAAAAAAAAAAAAAAACACCAATCAGAAATCAGATTGGACATGTTGGGGAAAAAAAAAAAATTCAATCTGACAGAAAATCTGTCAGAAAATTGCATTGCGTGTACCAGGCATAATATTTTGAGCGATAGACCCTGAACAAGCATGCAGCAAATCAGGCAAAATGCCTGACATTATTGTGAGATCTGACAAGATTAGCTGCATGCTTGTTCCTGGTGTTATTCAGACACTACTGCAGCCAAATAACTCAGCAGGACAGCCAGGCAACTGGTATTGTTTAAAAGCAAATACATATGGCAGCTTCCATATTCATCTCACTTCAACTGTCCTTTATTCATCTGCCTCTAGACTACCCAGAGGCTTTCCTCTAGCTAGGTAAGTATAAGAAGCACAACTGCCCTTGGCTAGCAATCAGCCTGGTTCATTGATCCGGCTGAGCTTTGGCCAAGGGCATTGTTCTCCCCACTCACCCTTCTGCTGTATAAAAACAAAACAAAAAAAACCAAACAAACAAAAAAACCCTTCTTTCCTGCAGTCAGAAATAAAAATCCGGGGGCTCACCGACCCCACGCACTAACCCATCGCTCTTGCATTGCTGAAGCCCGCTCACTCTGCTGTCTCTATGACAGCAGAGCTCTGTGACAAGTCAGGAGCCAATTTCATTGGCTAATGACCCTGTGATTACTATGAGCCAATCATGGCCCTGTAATCACTGTGAGCCAATGTGATTGGCTTAGAGTGATCACAGGGTCAGGAGCCAATGAAATCAGATCCAGACTGGCTCACGGAGCTCTGCTGTCATAGCGACGGCAGAGCAAGTGGGCTACAGCGGCGGGAGAGCGATGCGGTAATTGAACTCTTTGGCTTGGCAGGGATATCAGGACCCAAACAGGGCGTAGATTTCAATTACCTGCGCCCAGAAGTAGTTAAAAGTGACTACAAAAGCAAAACCTAAAGAAAAAAAAAAAAATTATAGATGTCGGTTCTCAGACCTAGAAGTTAAACACGGCCAGAGAACATCTGCTTTTATTTAGCTTTCATTAATAAAGGCTGAATCACTGCACTCTTCATTTTCCTCCATCATGCATTTTCTGAATGTCCACAATGAGATTTGGCTGCATTTATACTACATTTCCACAGTGGCCTCAATACACTCAAAGGCACCTGTTATGTGGCATAATAACTCACAACGCTTTGTAAAAAAACACACAAAGCTAAAGTTTGCCATGTCCCACTAAAAATGAAGTTTTTCCTATTTTATGTAGCAGCTCATTCAACATGTTTATACCACATTCAAACCTCTTCCAAAGAGCTTTGAAACACTAATGTAACAAACAAAAGTCCATGTACAAAATTAGCAGTGTTGTGTTTACAGGCTGACCTGTATAGAACATTATTATGCAAGATAGCCGCTTAAAGCAATAGCTGCTGTAACCGGGGAAAGGGGTCACTGATGTTACTTTGGGTCAAAGGCAGGCAAGATAACCTTAGGACTCTTTCAGATGGACAGCTGAACTGCACTCATGTGGAGCAGTTCACCCTCCTGTCTGCTGCCAAGCGCTATTCGGGTGCAATTTAAAAATACAGCCGAAAGGCAGAGGTTGTAACACCCTGCACAACATCGCTTGACACGTGGTTTTGTTCATCTATGGCAGCAAGAACCACGGCATGTCCTTTCTAAACACGGCCATGCTCAGATGTGACTATATGGGGGAGGCTGCCTTTTGCTGCCCATCTGAAAGAGGCCTTGCAATCCAAGTGGTTTGGAGGCAAACTTTATGTTTCACTTTCACCACTTCTGGACCGGTCATAGTTAAAACCATGCCACACATGTGGCTGTCTAAGCCTGACACTGCGTAGTTTTAACGCCGCCTGCTCCTATGTCCAGGCCACGATATGTCATGACGACAGCCGGCGATCTCACCAGGAGGAAGCAGAGCCCCGGAAGAGAGGAAGAAGAATGGCGTCTGACGTCGGGATCCCTGGGAGGTATGTAGAAACGTTCCCGCTGTGCGCATTGCTCTGCATAGAGCCTGTGGCGTCTACCCCGAGCAGAGGTCAGGATTACCTCTCTGAGCTGCGGTTTTCCGCCCGACCCTAGCTCGGGATTAGCGCCAAGGAGGTTAAAAGAGCCCTCAGTGGGCAAAATTTGAGAAACGCCAAGTTAAGCCATGGATGGAAACACTAGATTTTCATCAGCCTAAAAACAAATCGTTCCTCAACCACTTTGGGACCTAGAGCTTTACAATTACGTCATCTGTGTGTCTGAATACTGCTGATAGGACGTAACTAACGTCCTTTTAGACTCGCTGCGATCGCACACACCCGAACGGGGAGATTCAGCTGTCATGACACCCGACGTCTCCCCTCACTGATCAGGAGCCATGGCGATTGGCTGCCAATCGTAGTGATCACTAAAGCAGCAGCAGCAGAAAAGAAGAGGACTGGAATAACCTCTCCTGATGTTCCTCTGGCAATAATGGTTTCCCCTCCACTCTGCCTAGCATCCAGCCTCGCACTGCCTCTAGTGTGAGGTCCCAGCTTGATGACACCATCAAGTCGGGATCGGGAACTTCGCGGCAGTGTGAGGACTGGATAGTGAGGAGAGAGGAGGCAGGGAGAGCTGCTCCTCGCTGGATCTTGGGAGGTGCGTAATGCCTGGCTATCTATACTGGGAACAGCCATGCCTAGCTATTGATATTGGGAAAACCCAAAAACTACTCTGGTCCATAAGGGGGGGTTCATATGCCGGTCCCCAAGTGGTTAACCACCTGAGCGGTCTGGACGAGCTCAGCTCGTCCAACACCGCCGGAGGCTGCCGCTCAGGCCCTGCTGGGCCGATTTTAATGAAATAAAAAGCAGCACACGCAGCCGGCACTTTGCCAGCCGCGTGTGCTGCCTGATCGCCGCTGCAGCGCGGCGATCCGCCGGCGTGCAGCGGCGAAAGAGGGTCCCCCCAGCCGCCCGAGCCCAGCGTAGCCGGAACAAACAGTTCCGGCCAGCGCTAAGGGCTGGATCGGAGGCGGCTGACGTCAGGACGTCGGCTGACGTCCATGACGTCACTCCGCTCGTCGCCATGGCGACGAGGTAAGCGAAACACGGAAGGCCGCTCATTGCAGCCTTCCGTGTTACTTCTGGCCGCCGGAGGCGATCGGAAGAACGCCTCCGGAGCGCCCTCTAGTGGGCTTTCATGCAGCCAACTTTCAGTTGGCTGCATGGAATAGTTTTTTTTTTTATTTAAAAAAAACCCTCCCGCAGCCGCCCTGGCGATCTTATCAGAACGCCAGGGTGGTTAAGCCTCATACACATGTCTGACTTAAGCTGGCTAAAGTGGCAGATAACGGACAGACTCTGCCGATAATCAGAAGTGTGTACGGCACCCAACCCGTGAGCGATGCGCTGGACTGATCTACCTAATCCCAGCGACGGAGATTTCCCGCCAATCCCTTTGCTTGCGCCACTCCCCTGCTCGCCACGTGATGTCATGCATGCGCTGCTCAATGTTCCTCATGCAAAGCAACACAGCGCTTCATCAGCCACACAGCTGACGTGTGTGTGTGTGTGTGTGTGTGTGTGTGTGTGTGTGTGTGTGTGTGTGTGTGTGTGTGTGTGTGTGTGTGTGTGTGTGTGTGTGTGTGTGTGTGTGTGTGTGTGTGTGTGTGTGTGTGTGTGTGTGTGTGTGTGTGTGTGTGTGTGTGTGTGTGTGTGTGTGTGTGTGTGTGTGTGTGTGTGTGTGTGTGTGTGTGTGTGTGTGTGTGTGTGTGTGTGTGTGTGTGTCCCAGCGATGTCGCCCAAGGGGGAATCAGCTCCTGATCCCTGACAAGCGACATCAGTTGGGCATGTGTACAGGCCCTTATAGCCTCCAATGAAAACCATGCAAACAGGCAATTTCGGCCATTGTTGATGAAGTCATTAGTCATCCATAGCGTTTGAGCACCAGTGAATGACAGATAACCCTCTTTCACAGATTTATATTGAATATTCAGGGAATGGGGGGGGGGGGGGGGGGGGGAGGGGGGGATCCTCCCGTTCTGATGCAAACAGACCATGAACACGGCTACAACGCCATCCTCCACAAGAGACGCATGCTGGTCTCTCCTGAACGTCCCGAGGAGATTTATTCATCCTCTGTGCACAAGATGTGCCATCTATTGTGAAACCTTAAAGCAAACTTGTGTGAAAATGAAGCTTAATAAGTTGAATGCATGTTCACAGATGCCTCAAGTGAAAATAAGGACATGCCTGCCATCTGTTTTCTTATTTACGGTCTGTAGACGTCCTAATTATGTTTTAATGGTGGGGTGGAGGGGGAGACAGGAAGTGGGCACTTCTATTTGCCTTTCTCAGTATACACAGTATTGACTGTTTGGTTCTTCAGAAATATTTGCTCTGCTATCATTTTATAGTGCTACTTTGCATATAAAACAAGAAATATGACTGAAATATGACTGGTTGCTATGGGGAACAAGAAAAACACTTCTAAACACGAGGCTCTGGGATGACATGGTATCTCTAATACAGGAAAAGCAGTTCTGCATTGACTGGAGCCCACTAATCCTGTCACTAATATCACATGACTGGAGGCAACGACAGTTGACCTATAGAAGAAGCTTTTTGAGACAGGAAGGGGCGGGCACAATTTATGACTGGATAGTGTAATAGTTGAGGGCTCTGCCTCTGACATAGGACACCGGATTTAAAATCCCGCTCTTGTTCAGTAAGCCAGCACCTATTCCAGTAGGAGTTCCTGGGCAAGACTCTCTAACACTGCTACTGCATACTGAGCGCGCTCTAGTGGCTGCCTTGCAAACGCTTTGAGTCCGACAGGTGAAAAGCGCTATACAAATATCGGAATTAATATTCAAGCCAAAATCTCGTGCCACAGCCAGCAAGCATTAAAAACGAATGCAGGGCCGGATTTACCATGAGGCACTCTAGGCAGATGCCTACAGGCACCTGATTATGGAAAGGCGGCTCACACGCCTCCAAGTGCTTCCCTCCCTATGCAGTCCCGTGCGAAATGTAAATGAGAGCTCTTGGCTTTCCACTGATGAGATCTCCCTTCAGCCAGGGGCAGCTCTAGCTACTCAATACTGCGGGTACCTCTGGCTACGTAATGCTAAGGGGCACCAGGCTGTGGCTACCTACACTGGTTAGGGGAAGTAATGGAGGTGTGACAGCTGGGCCAGTCAGCAATGCTTGCGGTGCGTTTCAGTGGAGGTTTGTAGGTTTGTGGAGGGTGAAGTCTAGGGATGCCTATAGGCTCCTGTCATGTAAATCTGGGCCTGCTAAGAGGTCAGATATGGAGCATTAGAAAGATATCAACCCAAATAATATGGAGCTAGTCTAGTTGACATGACCCATGGCTGCTCCCTGCTCATGATTACAAAATTGCACAGCAGGACCCTTGCCCTCAAGTCAAGGCAATGTACTCGACCTGCTGTGCAAGGGTACTGCGCATGCACAAGCCCCAACTGCCACAGTCTGCAGAGTTACTCAGGGACGCAAGCAGTTCTGAAGGCTGCCCGAACAGGGCCAAAGAGTTGATGCAGCATTATGCCAATTTTGTATGCAAATGTATGCAGTTTGGACATGAACCAATCAAATCGTGCCGAGGTAAAATTGGATTGATCAATTTTCAAGCTGCATAAAATTTGCATTCAAAATTTGCATAATCCTGCATCAACTCAAAATTATTTGCATCTCATGGACCATCCCAACCTGAGAGCAGGTCAAATATTTCAACCAAGGACGGAGCAGGAACGAATGGGCGGACCGAGAACCAGGAAGGTGTTATGGTATTCAGAGCCTTCACTCTTAGACCTGTATTCAAACCAAAAGCGGACCTGAAGTCAGAACTTCCTCTCTGCTCTAAAAGATAAGCAACAGCATAATAACCTTTAAAGAACCACATTACTTTGTTACAGCTGATACAAACAGGGCTGTGGAGTCGGAGCAATTTTTTGGGTACCTGAAGTTGGTGGTTTCATAAACTGAGGAGTCGGATAATTTGTGTACCAAATGTTCAGCCCTGGCAAGTATTAGACTAAGGAGTCGGAGTCGCGGTCATTTTGGGTACCTGGAGTCTGAGTCGTGGTTACATAAACTGAGGAGTCGGAGTTTGATTTTTTTAACGACTCCACAGCCCTAGGTACAAATCCTGCAATAAATCTGCTTTCACGGAAGCAGATATAGGCTTAACATCCTGTGCTCACAAACTAGCTGATCTGCAGAGGCAGCCAGCTGGCAGCTGTGGAATCAAATGACAACTTGTGATTAGTCACAGATAAGGTGGAATTAGACAGGCTAAACTCTCTAAATACATACAGGGTGCTTTTCTCTGTTTCCCTTCTGCCCTGTGCAAGAGTTCAGATCCACTTGAAGAAAGTTTTAATTAGGACGCAAACAGTGGTAAAAACCCAAAGAAGCTCTATCCCTTTTTTAGGACTAAAATGCAAAACATTTTTAGCTTCACAAGATCAAGAGTATTTATAAATATGCCAACTCGACCTGAGTTGCCCCCTATAATGCAACCGGAGGGCAGATCTCCTATTCTGCCAGTTCTGTGGGTTATTGTATTACTATAGTCAATATTTGCTCAGCGTGAGTTTTGTCCACCAGCAAACATTAACTTCTGCAGAGCATGCGGCAGCCTGTGACTTAACACCTGGGATAGATCTGCTGACCAATCGCATTGCAGGAGCTAGACGCCCAACCGGACTGGCTCGGGTGTCCCGAAATGCTGTACCAATGGCCTCAAACACTCAGATAAAGTCGACGTGAGTGTACGCTTCCTAAACAGCAAAATCTGACTTTCTAGAAGAAAAAAAATGGTCTTTAAACTTCAGCCCACGGGTCGGATTCCGCCCCCTATATTTATTCAGCCTTTCTAAACTGGGTCTTTTTTGGGCTCCCCGAAAAACACTTTGTCCAGCTACAGGATGCTCCTCTCAACGCTCCTCCCAAAAGTATTCAGAAAAAGCGATCAAATGCCATGAGTTGTAACTAAGTGGTTTGAGCGTAATCATGCAAGCTTTCTGTGATTGTGTTGGTCAGCGGAGGAGATTTTGCATGCAATTATGTACTAGCATCTTTAAAACAAACTCGAGGTGAGAGAGTATAAACTGTCATGTTTGGTAAAGAACCAACCTCTGTTCCTCTGTTGTAGCCCCTCCCCTAAGAGAACACAACTGACTGTTAAAGTGAACCTGAACAGAGTAAAATTATTTAAAGGGGCACTATGGTATAAAAAAAAAAAATTGTAAAAATTTTAAATACCGTATGTGCAAACAGACAAATAAGTACATTTTTTCCAGAGTAAAATAAGCCATCAATTACTTTTCTCCTATGTTTCTGTCACTTACAGTAGGTAGTAGAAATCTGACAGAAGCGAAGACAGGTTTTGGACTAGTTAATCTCTTTATAGGGGATTCTCAGGTATTTATTAATTTTCAAAAGCACTTTAGTGAATGGCAGTTGCTCTATACAACTGCCAAAAAACTGTGTGGTGAGCAGGGAAGCTGACCAGCATCATTGTATAAATCCTTTTTAGAGAATATCTTTAGACAGAATAAAAGCCTTGCTTAGAATCCCCTATGAAGAGATGGACTAGTCCAAAACCTGTCACTTCTGTCAGATTTCTACTACCTACTGCAAGTGACAGCAACATAGGAGAAAAAAAAAAAAAAGTCATTTATGGCTCATTTTACTCTGGAAAAAAAAAATGTACTTCTTATTTGTTTATGTTTGCACATATTTAAAATTTTAATTTTGTTTGCCATAGTGCCCCTTTAAAAAAAAAAAAAAAAAAAAAAAAAACAGAATGTACCAGCAAATGAATATTACAAGTCAAAATAAATATACAGTTTCTCTCAGAAGCTCACCATTTTCCTCTTATAACGATTCCTTCCAGTTTCCAGTTCTGACAAGATTTTGTCAGAACTGAAATATATCAGTTGCTGTCAATTATAACTGAAAGGACAACTGATGAGCAAGGTAATGTCAGTGTTTACTTATGGCTTACGTCGGCGATGTTACAGTTTAACAGTGTGCTGACCAGGAACGGTTATGGGGCAATGGCCATTTTCACTGGTTGCTATTGAAGGCAAAAAGCAGATTATACATTTTCAATGAGAAATGGGAGGCCATTTTTACAAAACTGCTAACTCGGGATATCAATGTTTGGTGGATCCCGCTGGCAGAGGATTGAAATCCGCTATACACACGCTAGAGTCTCAGCAGAGGCAGCCGCAAACGTCCACCTCCACCGTGAACCATCTAAAGCGTGTACAAAGAAGCAACAGTTGTTGCAAGTGTCCGCATAACATTTACAGGGGTTCAAGAACAAAACAGGTAAAGCTAGATGGGCGTTCCACGGACTTTCTGGGTTCAGAAGATATTCATACATGAATTGGGGGCAGAGAGAAGAGCTTGCAATGTTTGTAGAGCAATTTATACACAAGAAATGCAGGATTTCATGAAAACGGTTTAAAGTAGACCCAAATTAAAAATACAAGATTTCAGAAATAAAATTTATTTTCTAAAATTATAATAATAAATAGCAGCCTTTTTGCAGCTGCACGATGACAAATATAAAATATTTTACATTTATTGGAGGAACCCCTCTCTTCTTTTCATATTGCCGGGACAGAATCCGGCAGACTGGTGGAGTAGATGGTGTCCAGCAAAGGAGGAATTGCTAATGGCTGCCACCTGTATAACCCTAGTTATGCAAAGAGGAGGGTGAAAAGCATGCACTGAAATGCTCATAGGCTTGAAGGAGTGTTTATTTATATTTGTATGTGTCAGAGTGGTGCAACTAAATGTTTTGAATTAAAAAAAAAAAAATGTTTGGTTTGGATCCGCTTTAAGATAAGATCATTCCATATTGGAATGCAGCCTAGCTACAGAAAGCTTTAAGACCCCCAATTATGTAACGATTTTCACTTAAGAGACCACTATAAAATAAATAAAAACATTAAAAAAACACTTTAAAATGCATTTGTATAAAATGTACATTTATTTCAGCGTAAAATGCACTATAAATTTACTTTTCTCCTATGTTCCCGCCACTTAGGCTATGTTCACATTATAAATCGCAAGCGCTGAGCATTCATTTTTGTGCGTGATTTTCTCAAGCGATTCCCGGCCTTTTCTGAGCGTTGGGCAATTTTGTGTAAGCGCTTTTGATGAATGATCGAGATTGAGACTGACGTCAGTAAGTGAACTCTTTCACCTGGAAAAGAAAAAAATAAAAATCGCTATACAAAACGCTTTTTCTAGCACTTTGCGATTTCCCTTTACTTTCCTTTGAGCCAAAGCGCTCAGAAAATGGTACAGGCAGCACTTTTGGAAGCGGATCGCAATCGAATCGCTCATGTGAACACTCTCATAGGGAACCATTGCACAAGTGCTTTTAGGGCGATTGCTAAAATCGCCAGCGCTTAAACACAAAAAAAAAAAAACACTCAGTGTGAACAAGCCCTAACAGTAGGCAACACAATTCTGCCAGATCTGACAGGATTTGGACTAGTCCATCTGCTTATTGGGGGGTGGGGGGGGGGGATTCTCAGAGTTTTTCTATTTTGAAAAAGCATTTTAAGGCTGCTTTCAAAGTAAGACGTTACAGGAGCACGTTAGAGCAGCCTGTAACGCAGCCCAACTCACAGTAATGAAAAATCAATGGGCTGTTCACAGTGCCCACGTTGCGTTACAGTGTAACGCTGCACGTTCAAATAAAGTCCAGCATGCTATGCGTTGTACGCGGCTTTAGCCACGTTAGACTGTGTGCACATGCTCAATTAGGTTTTTTTTTTTAATTTTGGGCCGGAGAGGAGGCGGGGAGAGTCCGCTGTTGTAGCCAGCCACATGGCTACTTAATATTCACTGCACTGCAGTGTTTACTTCCTGGAGCGGCCGCTGATTGGCTGGCCGGACCACGTGATGCGGAGTGCTCCGATCACGTGGTCTCCGCAGCGCATAGGACACAAAAGGCGCACCAAGAGCTGCATAATGCAGCTCTAGGTAGCGTCCTCCTCCAACACCACCAGGCGTTGTGTTAGGGGCACGTTATGCGACCTATAACGTCCCCTAAAACACAACATCCTGGTGGGAAAGAGGCCTTACTGAATGTCAGTTGCTCAGTCCAAATCCCAAAATAGCTTTCAACTGAGTGTGTCCATGGAGTGCTTTTGTAAAGAATAAAGAAAATCCTGAGAATCCCTTGTGAGGAGATGGACTAATCCAAAACCTGTCAGATCTGTAAGATTTTTATTGCCTACTGTAAGCAACAACAACATAGTAGAAATGTAATTTATGGTGCATTTTACTCTGGAAGAAATATACTTCATATAAATATAGGTTTTAAATATTACAATATTTTACAAGGGTTGTCCTTAAAAAAAGCCATCGAATCCAGATTCAAACGTTTCCATTCCGAGCAGCTCTTCTCTATAAATGAGGACCGCTATTAGCCACACACAGTAATAGGAGACAGCAAATCAATAATCAGCTTGTATCCCAAAGGGCAGCCAACATCCCAGTCACAGCTGCTTCTCCGTCACTTATAATCCGACAAAAGCTCCGCAACATCCCGCAGAGCCGACGCCGCTCTCCAAGAGGTCCTGCAGCAGCAGCCCCACTTCTCTGCCCCAGCAGCGCGGAATCCCGACTCCATCCCGCTAACTGGGCCACTAGGATTCATTTGGCCAGCAGTGGAAAATCTGTCAGCGGCCTGAGGGAGTGTGTCAGATAGAAGCACGCTTGACTTGGCCGGAACCCCACGTGCCGACGCAGCATTCTGTGGAGCCGACGGCATCAGGGCAACGTCCAGCCACACGACTCTGCCCGGCCGGGCCAGCTAAACCTGTTCCGCGCCACACAGCTTCATGGCATAGGTTTTTATAGAAAATTAGTAAATCATTACTGTAAATGAACGGCGCATGAAATGTCTTGTAAAAAAAAATTTAAAAAAAATTACACCTGCTGCACAAACTCATAGATCGGCACCTTTTCATAACTACACACTACTGTGTTTGAGAACAGTGAGGCCCAGAACCCACTAGCAGTGCTCTCTAAGTGCTAGTGCACAACAAAAATCGTTAGCGCACTTGCAAGCGGTAAGCATTTTTTGAAGCAATTTTTCAAAGCAATTTCAGGCATGTGCCTAGTGATTTTTTTAATGCATTTTAGAAACCCTAAGGCACACCTCCCAACTTTTTAAGATAAGAGGGGCCATGCCCCTGCCACGCCCCTAATCACACCCCTAGTCACACATACCATAAAGATTTCATAAGAAAATATGCAGTTTTCTAATGCAAACCCCACTGGTCCTTTCTATCCTGGTTCATTTTTCTTCATATTAACATTTGAAAATAAGAAATATATATATTTTAAGGATGGGAATAAAGTTTACAGTCAGTTAAACACATTTTCAGTAGATAAAAGAGATATATTTACACAAATCTGTACATCAGTCCTGAGACATTTGAGGAAGAAAGAGGGACAGGGTTTCCAAAGAGGGACAGTTGGGAGCTATGCTAAGGGTCCTTTCACACTACATACATTGCAGTGCGGTAAAACAGACATTATAATCACCTAGTAACGATTATACTGTACTGGTAATGCTCACATCTGCACGTTAGCACCAGATGTCAGCAAAATAAGGTGGGTATAGATGTGCATTGTTGGCCAGTAGGGATGGCAATGCTGAGGGGAACTCATGGAGAAGCATGTGATCAGTTTCATCAACAGATAGATTTGTAAGATTCTGATTTGCTGTGTTGACTTCCTGGTTTAACACATGATCATGACCAGCAAATCAGAGCCTTACAAATCTATCAGCTGATCACATGCTTCTCCATGAGTTCTCCCAAGCATGGCCAGCATACACCCCGAGTATCATAGAAGTCACTGGCATCAGAACTTGCGATGTGCATGCGTACATTACTGGGCCGTAATGACAATTCTTGTGAAAAGAGGGAAATGAGGGCTTGGAGGAGACTACATAAAAGGTAACTTTCCCGCAAAAACCACACACACACACACACACACACACACACACACACACACACACACACACACACACACACACACACACACACACACACACACACACACACACACACACACACACACACACACACACACACACACACACACACACACACACACACACACACACACACACACACACACACACACACACACACACACACACACACACACACACACACCCTGCAGTCTTTTTGCTAAGAAACTATTCCAGCGATGTGTTGTGATTGCATTATACTGCATGCACAATGTGCATAGTGAGAAACTGCCCTTAAAGGACCATTATCGCGGAAAAAATAGGCCGTTAAAATCTGACAGGTTTTGGGCCAGTCCATTGGGGATTCTCAGGGCTTTCTTTGTTTTCAACAGCATTTCCTGAAGAGCAGTTTAACTGCAAACATAGTAAGATACCAGCCAGCCTCTACTCACTTGCTTACTAATGTCAGACTTTGCAACTGGTGATCTGACTTCTCCGATGATGTGCCGGCCGGACAGATCACGTCAGTTATCTAATCACTACTGTAATCTGTAATTAGAAGATATTAGATCACTCATTCTTGCTCTACCGTCTCCATAGAGCAGAGCGCACTGTGCTCAGCCATGAGCCAAGCATTGTGACTGTACAGGAATCATTACTAAATGGTTAGCCAAAATAATCACGAATTATAATTTCAAGTGATAATTATTATAAGTGTGTTTATAATTAAGCCTATTCAATGGGGGGGGGGGGGTCAGGGTTAGGCAAGTAAGAGATTAATGTTATGTGAAATTCATTCAAAGCTGTGCTGTGCTGTGGCTTCGTTCACAGTGCAAAATGCAATTGTTAAGAACTTAGTAATGCGATTTTTAAAGGAATGTGCGTTTTTACATATACTTTGAAAAGGACACCTGAGGCAAACTGGAAATGGAGGCCCCAGGCATATATGGGCAGGAGCCCCCATGCCCACCACTGCCCCCCTTCATTCCGGTGCAACTGGCACTGTAAAGCTGGGCATACTTGGCTCGTTTCATATTATCAATCGAGCCGCTGATGGCTCAATTGATAATATTCAACCTGTCCGATACCCCGCCGGATCGATTGTGCACTCGATACTGGCGGGGAGAACAATGATTAGCAGCGCCCGCGGGGACGAGCGGGAATCGATCCACGCGGACGAGCGGTGATGCGCCGGCATCGAGCCGATGGCTTGATACTGCCGCATTCTCGAGCCGTGTATGCCCAGCATTAGTCGTGGCCAGGCTGTAGAGTCAATACAAAAATCATGCGACACCAACTCCTCAGTTTATGAAACCACCGACTCCAGGTACCCAAAACTGCTCCGACTCCTGGACTCCGACTCCTTAGTCTAATTTTTACAAAGGCTATGGATTTGGTTCGAAAATCAACAGACTCCAGGTACCCAAAATTGCTCCGACTCCTCTACTCCGTCTGCTTAGCCAGGGCGCACGCTACTGTGCAAATACTGGCCTGGCGGTACACATCCTTGATCGGGCTCCTGTGGCCAGGATAAAAGCGCACATGCGCTAAAACTTGTTACATAATGAGCATCTGCAGAGTGCAATCAAACGCGCGCCGCCAGGCCACCGCTTGTGCAGTAGTGCAACTCACAGGGGCTATTACATCAGAACAGAGGGGGGGGACAGAGACCTGTGGGCATGAGGACTCCTGTCCATACATGCCTGAAGCCTCGATTTGTACAATGCCATTTGCCTTTGGTATCCTTTAAGCAAAATTGCTCTGAAAAAAAATAAAAAAAATATAGTACATGCAGCAAGATTTCGATTTTCTAAAATTCAAAACGCTACTGTGGGAACACTCTCATAGGGTGACACTGCAATAGCACTTCATCAGTCAGCAAACAGCGCAAATCTTCCCCAGTGTGTGAACCTGCCCTAAAGAAACAAAATGACATCGAAAGTCACCAAACTGCAACTTCAGCACCGAAAAACACTGAACTAACCCTGAACAGTTACCAATTCAGTTCACCGCCACATCCCACACAGATCACCGCACCACCGGCCAAAGTTTTTGACGCAGACATCGAGCCAATACAGGAGTTAGGAATGTACAGTATACAGATTCTGAAAAAGTCCACTGTCTGCAGACGGAAGCATGAAATCTCCAGATAGCTTCCTGCAGCAAGAGGAGTGAGACTCCAAGTCTGGCTGAGCAGAACTAAGGAAATCAGATTCCACCAGAAGCATAAAAAAGCCAGGTGGAAAATCAACTCAAGAACATGAAAAAAAAAAAAAAAAAAAAAATGGAAAAAACACATGCCTCTGGGGTGGACCAATCCTCTAAGAGCTGACTCTAAACAGAGATGTCACAGTTGCCTGGAATCAGTGCTGCAAATCAGAAGCATTACCATGGACACCACACTGCCAGCCCAGATAACTGTCCCTGGGAACTAGTGACACCTGCATCACTTGGGCACCCTTGTGGCTGAGTGACAGGTGCAGCAGGTACAGATCACAGAGGAGACCAAATCCAGGATTACAGGGGACATCCCATAAGAAGCCTACAAAGCAGCTGCATGGGGGAGGGAGGAGGCATCTGCAGGGTTGGCAGGCAGGGGACATGGAGGGCTGGCACGCCTTACCTGGGCACGATGCGGCCACTGACACGTCTGCGCAGCCGGAGGAGCCCTTTGTGTGCGCTCTGCACGGTGTCTGCCTGGCTACTCCTCCAGCAGCAGCCGAGCCATCCTTCCCTGCCCAGCACTGATGTCAGCTACACAGCCCGAGCGGGGCGGGGCCGCCTGCAGCCACGAGCCACTGGCAGCCGGGGGGAGGCGGGGCGGTGGACGGGAGGGCGTGGCTTCTCCATCAGCTGGAAACGCTGTCCTGGGAAAAAAGAGTTCATTCACAATCTGCTGCTGGCGGGCAGACAGGCAAGTCTGCAGGGCGGTCGCTCTACAGGTGCCCATACATCAGGGGATGTCTATTCAGATCGACCATGAAGTTGAATCCTCAGCTGCCGACTAGGAAGATGGTTCCCAACGACGTCCCTCGATGACGAGCGCTCCCCGATCCATCGTCCTGCGGGCGGTAACATGCGACTGCACACGATGGGTGAGAATGGGAAGTCAAGCGATCGCGGTACTTTGCGCAAATTTATCAAGGATCTTAAAGATCCGATCCACTGTAAAAGTCGCTATGCGTTGCCAAATGCTGTTTGCATAATTGTGCGCCTGTACCCAGGTCACGAGATTGCGGGAACGATCTCTCGTCGCTCAAAAAAAGATAATCGGTCGTTGGAAAAATCGTTTAGTGGGTACATGCCTAAAGGTGGCCACTAATGATCAAATTTCTAGCGAAAAATCGTTCCAGCGATCAGAAATTCTGATCGGAAGTGAAATATTGTAATACATCGTTCACTACACCATCAACAAACCAATCTTTGCTTCCTATCTATCACAACCAACAAGAAAATCCAAATTTTGTTTCGACGAAGATTAATTCGGATGACATTTTATCACTCGTTCATAATCGATTGTGTCCATCAACGGAGGCTATTTACAACCAATCCGATCAGAATTTCTCATCGCTCTAACGATTTTTCGCTAGAAATTGGACAGTTAGTGGCCACCTTTATAGTATCCCTGAGATGACTTAAAAGTAAAAATCCATACATACCTTGTGCTTCCTCCAGCCCCCCTTGGCCTGATCGCTCCCTCGGCACCATCCTCCGCCATACTTCCAGTAACTTTGGCCAGTTGGCGCAGGGGCAGTGTGACGGGAGCGTGATGGGGCGCACGTGAGCAGTCGGGCCATGCATATGCAGTAAGCCCCAACTCACGAAGGAGCTATAGCAGAGAATCCAGGAGGTGGAGAATGGCGCAGAGGGAGCGAACAGGCCGAAGGGGGCTGGAGGAAGCCCCAGGTACGTATCGTATTAATTTTTACTTTTAAGTCATCTCAGGTTCTCTTTAACCTCCTGAGCGATAATCCCGAGCTGAGCTCGAGGTATGTCGCGCAGGAGGAGTTCTCAGGCCCTGGTGGGCCGATTTGCATAATTTTTTTTGTTACACGCAGCTAGCACTTTGCTAGCTGCGTGTAACTTCCGCTCGCCGCCGATCCGCCGCTACCCTCCGTGCCGCGCAGCCCCCCCCCTCCCCAACCCCTTGCGCAGCCTGGCCAATCAGTGCCAGGCAGCGCTGAGGGGTGGATCGGAACTCCCTCAGATGTCACGACGTCCATGACGTTGGTGACGTCATCCCGCCCCGTCGCCATGGCGACCAGGGAAGCCCAGCAGGAAATCCCATTCTGAACGGGATTTCCTGCTTACTCTGATCGCCGAAGGCGATCGGAGTGGGTGGGGGGATGCCGCTGCGCTGCGGCTATCATGTAGTGAGCCCTGGGCTCGCTACATGATTTAAAAAATAAAAAATTAAAAAAAATAGTGCTGCGCCACCTCCTGGGCGATATACTTGTATCGCCCAGAGGGTTAAGATAGATCTGTTGGATGCCCATACAATGCAGGCCAATTCGTTATCCATTTAAGCATGAAATATTTAAGGCAGCTATACATCTGACGATTCTGCTTCAATTGACAAAGCGATCAACTTTAGTATAGTAGATCAAAAGTTGATTGACTATCGACCCACAAGCTACAAGCGATATCTTATGCAATTCACCTTCACTAACCGATCTGACTGATATTGTGTCTCCATGCTCTGAATGCAGAAATCGATTCAGAGTCGATCAAATGACATGTGAAGAGTGGCCGATTCCTATGCGGTTAATCGATAACTTTTATCTTGCTCGATCAACTAAGCTGGTCGTTTGGACATGATATCAGCAATGGATTGGACAAACTGGAACACACTCAATCCTCTCTCGATTCGATAAAATGATCAAATCAAATGGTCGATTGTACAGCCAAATCACAAGATCTATGGCCACCTAATAAGGAATTGGCCTCTGACTACGCCCCCCCCCCCCCCCCCCCCCCGAATTGCTTTATGTGCTCGTGGTCTCCAAATGTGGGCAGCCTATTTCTGCATTGGCGCCTGATATGGTTGCTGGCGTTACAGCACGTGACTCATGGCCCCCACGTCTTTATGGCGGTAGTCATGTGGGACCCAAATGCGGAAATACAGAGCAGACACTCGGAGGACGGCGTGACAGGTAAAGTAGAAGGGTGCGGCCACCGAGGGGCACATAAAACATTTGGGGGCAGCTGCCTGGGATTTCCATTGTGTTTGTCGTTTGTGATTTCCGCACGCTGTTACCGCCGTGCACCTGATCAACTATGTCGGCCCAGCATTCGATACATTTTGACCAATATCAGCCCAAAAATAGTTGAATCGTGAATCAGGCATACTTGTGGCTGCACCGATTTTTATCCAAGGTGGATCGGCCGCCAAGTCGATAGATGTATGGCCACCTAATCAGAAATTGGCCTAGTGCTGCCATCTGCCTGGCTGCCCTGCCCTCAAAATATAAAAATGCCCCCCCCCCCCCCCCCAATGCCCATGCTCTGTAAAATGGCCCGATTCCTAGCCTTCTCTGCTGTGACCGCGAGCCCCTGTACCCTCTTGACATTCACAAATGTTTACGCATGAAATTTACAGCATGCGTAAAATTTTACGCATTAATTACCCGCATGCGTAAAAAATGCGGTAAAAGTCCGCAAAAGTCAGTAGTTTCCGCAAAAAAAATCAAAATTCACATGAAAAAGAGGCGCCTTATTTCTGACTTAACTACCGAATTTTTATCACCTACTAGTACTTATGGTGATATATTTCGCTTCCCGTTGACTTAAATGTAGTCTGGAGCCTTGAGGGCTGTGTTTGCTGGACTTTCATTTTTTTTTTTTTGGACAAGTCTCTTTATGCAACTTTTTTTCCACATGGTTTCCGCATGTTTACTATGTAATTACGCATGTTTCCTAAAAAATGTTTACGCATTGTTCCCGCATTGTTTTCCACATTTAGTGAATGTGGAAAAAATGCGGAATTTATCACATGCGGTAATATAGCGGTAAAAAATCTCTTACCGCATGTGTGATTGAGAATAGAGCCCATTGTAGTGAAACCCCTCCCACAATATGATGTCATGACCATGGTCCTGACAGTTTCCTGTCTGTGAACCTCATTGCATTGTGGGAAATAACAGCTTTTTCCAACTGACAAACAAGCAATATCTCCCTCTGTACATAGAACTGTCAGTAACAAACATTCTGTACAGATCACCTGGCAGAACGGAAGATGGCACCACCAGTGATACATTTCAGAATGTAAATCAGGGAGAGGAAATATTTTACAATGGGTAAACACTGACTAACCTATGAATATGAATATTGTAAAAAAAAATAAGCAATTTTATTCAGTTTGGTATTTCCACTACAGTTCCTCCTTAAAGAAAATCTGTAATGAGAAAAACTCCCCTGGGGGGTACTCACCTTGGGTGGGGGAAGCCTCCGGATCCTATTGAGGCTTCCCCCGTCCTCCTCGGTCCCACGGCGGCGGAGAAAATCCTCCCGGAGCAGCGGCGATGTAAATATTTACCTTTTGGCTCCAGCGCAGGCGCAGTATCCGCTCTTGCCGCGGAGATAGGCGGAAATAGCCGATCTCCGTTGGGCCGCTCTACTGCGCAGGCGCAAGTCTCCTGCACCTGCGCAGTAGAGGGGACCCGACCGAGATCGGCTATTTGCGCCTATCTCCGACACCGCTAGAAGAGCCGCAACAGCGCCCCCGCTGGAGGCTGGAGCCCAAAAAGGTAAATATTGCACAGGCTGTCGGATTTGTCGCCTGTGCGTTCCGGGGGCTGCAGCGAGACCGCATGGGACACAGGAGGACGGGGGAAGCCTCTATAGGGTCCAGAGGCTTCCCCCTACTGAGGTGAGTACCCCCAGGGGAACTTTTTTTCAGTACAGGTTTCCTTTAAGTGACAAGACAATATACTTTGTACAGCGCTGCAGAAGATGTCAGCAATATGTAAATGATACTACTCAAGAATTCAACTCACTTTTAGCGATGGACGAATATTGCAGACGAATGTTTATGGTCAATTCGCAAACTTTTCTGCTACAGATTGTTCGCAGTGCACCCCATTAACTTTAATCAATCCATCACTACTCACTTTATAACCAGCAAGCTGCCAGTCCACGAGTAGCTCTGGCTTACTGCAGAGGCGTGGCCATATTCACACAGGCGCAGTATGGCTGTGCTCGTGCCTGAAGAGGCACTCCAGCTGTGGTGGAACTACAAGTCCCATGAGGCATTGCAATAATCTGACAGCTCTAACCATAGCTCTGGTAGGAAGAGGCATGATGGGATTTGAAATTTTGTCACAGCTGGAGTGCCAAGGTTAGCCATCACTGCTCTATAGGATCCAGAGGCTTCCCTCTCCTGAGGTAAGTAGGTTTTTTTTTTTTGTACTCAAAGTTAGCCTTGGCTACACTTTAAGGGCCAACGCCCAGGGCTGATTTTCTCTCATGAAGCAAGGTGAAACCTTTACATCAGGCGCAGAGATTACAGAGGCAGCATTTTTGTACTGTGTGTTTTCACTAAGAGCTGGTGCACACCAGAGCGGTTCTGGAGCGTTTTTTAAAACGCTTGCAGAGGGAAAACCGCTTGGCTTATGAAAGTGAATTGGCTGGTGGACACCAGAGCGGGCCGTTTTTTCCACAAACGCAAACTCGGGGGCTGCAGCATTTTTTAGATTTCTGAGGCGTTTCTGCCTCAATGTTAAAGTATAGGAAAAGCCCAAACCGATCTGAAAAACGCTAGATCAGGGCGGTTTTCCAAGCGTTTTTGTTACAGAAGCTGTTCCGTTACAGCTTTACTGTAAAAATATATAAAATGTGCTACACAAAAACACTCCAAAAAACACTAGGCATGTTTAGAAAACCTCTCTATACATGCCTAGAATCGTTCTGAAATCTGCTTCAAAACCCTGGAAGCGTTTTGCAAATCTGCTAGAGGTTTCTGGTGTGCACTGGGCCTAATAACGTGCAATCAGAGTTGGAGAAGCGAGAGGAGAGTGAGGTGAAAAGGTCACCATTAGGGAAAAGCAGCTTGTTGTGCTGTGTGAGGAGTCTGACAGTGAGTGAGGAGGGGGGGAGGCAGGAGAGCAGCAGTGTTACATTTGACTTGCACAGCAGAAGGGAGGAGGCGGCACTTCTGTCCTGACTGAGGAGGAATGGAGTGGCTGAGGGTGAGAAGTTTGTTTGTCACAGACTCACAGCCAGCCAGTGTGCTATTGTGTTGAGCTGCAGCATGTCATGTGAGAACATTAAATGAAGCAGAGTAAATTGTCAGGTGCTGTGCGATCATTCCAAATTGGGGAGAGGATGGGGGGGACTCAGAAAATGTGAGAAAACGCGGAAAAGCCGCCGCGTGTGCTGATAGCAAGGCGGCTAATTCCGCGTCCAGCGCGGCGGTTTGCACACAGAGGCATGCGTCTGGTACTGGGAGTGAACGCGGAAAAGCCGCCACATGTACTGATAGCGGGGCGGCTGGTTCCGCGTCCAGTGCAGTGGTTTGCAGGCAGCAGCATGCGGCTGGTGTGGCTGGGTCTGTTAGTTCACACAGATTCAGGAATACGCGCGCGCTGAGAGGCAGAACTTTTATGATGGCCAAGGGGGGATCAGCTGACCAGGCTGGTCAGCTGACCTCAGAGCTAGTGGCTATTGGTCTATCACTTAGGGGTGGCGCCAGAGAGTGCTACTCTATATATAGTTACGGCTGGACACTCACAACTGGTCTGCCGTTGCGAACACTACGTGGAAGCACTCAGACCTTAGTCAGATCCAACAGTGTGTTTGAACCAGGAGGACCTGGGAATTCACACTGAGCCAGATTACTACTGTATTATTATTGTTTTATACTTCAGACTAGTTCCAGGGTGTAGAGACCACGGACCTCACACCCAAGACTAGGGAACTTGTGTTATCATTCTGTTATACTTCAGACTAGTTCCAGGGTGTAGAGACCACGGACCTTACACCCAAGACTAGGGAACTTGTGTTATCATTCTGTTATTCATCAGACTAGTTCCAGGGTGTAGAGACCACGGACCTCACACCTAAGACTAGGCATTGTTTGATATCTGTTATGACCTATTGCTTTCCTGACTATCCCTCCGCTCGCTGATTCGGTACCACGCATATCTGATTATCTGTTGCCAACCCTGCCTGTCTTGGATACCGAACCAGCCTTCTGTCTTTGTACTTTATCTGTCCGTGTGTTGCCGACTCGGCTTGCCTGACCTCGAGAGCTATCTCTCCTCTTCAGGAGATAGTCTCCAGATCAGTTAGTGACATCCACCTTCAGGTGTCACTCACTCTCTGGCCCTTACTACTTCAGCCTGAGACTCCACCCCTTTGGGAGATCTCAGGCTGCTGGAGAGTTCTCATGCTTCTCTAAAGAGCAGTTTTGTCCATACTGTCAAGGACCACCTGCTCATCAGGTGGATTACTCAAAGTAAATACAGTTGCACCAAACACTCACGTTATATACAGGTGTCCAGAGGTTAGTACTATATCTGTATTATTGGTGATTCTGCAGATCATCAATAATCGGGTATATATCTGTATTCTTGGTGATACTGCAGATCACCAATAATCAGATTCTCTCTGTGTGCTGACACCGATCGTTACATAAAACAGTCTAGAACGAACCGGACCTGCCAACGCCTCATTTTTGCTTCGGCTTCTATAAAGCAGCCTCTGGGCATTGTCCATTCTGGCATGCATTATGTATGACCTATTGATGTTTTGAGCATAGCAGTTGTTTTTCAGTCAATTCTCGTGGATTTTGGGTGAGGGGGGGAGTTTTCCCATGTGTCGTCTATGGATCAGGTTAAAAGGATGTTATGTGTGTTTGTCCGGTTCCGGGCCAGTAGTGCTCATTTTGCTCACCACAATACATGTACTGCTAAGTGTTATTTGGTATTGTAACACTTCCTTACCTATTAAGGGCGTCCATAATATTAATATTTTAGAACAATAGCAGCGGTAATGGCGTGGTCTGAAAAATAAGCAATTCCTCCTCTTTATGCTTTGACTGAAGTGCTAGGTAATGACTACTGTAATCATAATAATCATAAACATAATTGCCTATGTAATGGTAATGTGTTCATAAGTATGCTATAGTTAAAACACATCAACACTAACATTATTGCTTTCCTGTCTCCTGCCCCTCGGCCTTTAACCCTTTAGCAGCCAATTTATTTTGAGGCTTGCAAGTGCTCCAGGACAATTTATTTTAGCACATTTTTTTATTATTTGTTACATTTTTCCGGTTCTAATTAGTACTGCTGTAATGTGTATTTATGGCCACTTGTCACTAGGGGGCAGTGTGAGACAATAACAGAGGACTTTTGTTTTTATCTTCTACATCCTCTGCTAGCAGAGAGACATCTCAGCATTCCAAGAATTTACAGCACAACGAGCACTTATCTCAAATGCGATAAATTCTTTGAAGCTGCTATGGGTTAAAGGCCATTCAAGCTAAAAGGAGGAAGATTATATATACTTACCTGGGGCTTCTTCCAGCCCCTAGCAGTCTCTCTGGTGCCTCGCTGTAGTTACGCTGCCCTCCACAGTGCTGCTGTTCCCTCTGGAAGATCCCCAACCACCGCTATAGATCATAGAAATCAGAGACCGCACTCAGAAGGCTTTTTCAACCACTGTATTCACAGCAAACCAAGCATGACAAAATACACGACATGTTTCGGGCGTCACCCTTCCTCAGGTGTACCACACCCATTACCAGTGACACTTATATACCCCACCTACAGGAACAAAGGATAATCACATAATCCAAAAACACCAGCAAAACCACTGAGGTCAGTCCACCCCGGAACATGTATAACACATTAACATTTTTTTTCTTTTTGTATTTGCACAATATATAACCAATCCAATATTGATTTTTCAACGTTACCAATTGTTATATCAGAGCGGAGTCCCATGTAGAATTTTGTGGCAGCCAAGCAGAGCCTAGGGGAGAAAACACATTAGCCACTTAAGCCCTCGGTCGTTTTTATCTTATGAATCCGAGCAATGTTCACCTCCCATTCATTAGCCTATAACTTTGTCACTACTTATCACAATGAACTGATCAATATCTCGTTTTTTCCGCCACCAATTAGGCTTTCTTTGGGGGGGTGGTACATTTTGCTAAGAGCCACTTTACTGTAAATGCATTTTATCAGGAAGAATAAGAAAAAAACTGAAAAAAATTCATTATTTCTCAGTTTTCGGCCATTATAGTTTTAAAATAATACATGCCTCCATAATTAAAACCCACGTATTGTATTTGCCCATTTGTCCCGGTTATTTCACAGTTTAAATTATGTCCCTATCACAATGTATGGCGACAATATTTTATTTGGAAATAAAAGAGCATTTTTCCGTTTTGCATCCATCACAATTTACAAGCTTATAAAAAAAAGAAAAAAAATAGAAATATTTCATCTTTACATAGATATTTTAAAAGTTTAGACCCTTAGGTAAATATTTATGTGTTGTTTTTTTTTATTGTAATGTTTTTTTATTATTATTAAACATTTTATGTGGGTATTTTTGGGAGGGTGGGATGTAAATAGTATTTGTTTGGAATAAATATATGTTTATTTTTATTTTTTTTTACATTTAGATGTAGTTTTACTTTTTGGCCACAAGATGGCAATCTTGAGTTTGTTTAGATGGCGTCACTCTAAGCGTACAATGTACGCTTAGAGGGACATAGGAGCCAGAAAAAGTGAAGCTTCCGAGAGAAGCTGTCGTTTTTTCTGCGGGGGAGAGGAATCAGTGATCGGGCACCATGGCCCGATCCATTGATTCCTGGGCTATCGATCCACAGTGCACGCGCGCGATCAGCCGCGGGAGCGCACATGTCCTCCTTGACGTAGGTCTACGTCGAGGAGGACAAAGTGGTTAAAGAAAGCATTTAGGCTGCTTACACACAGGGACGTTACAGGCGCACGTTAGTGCAGCCTGTAACGCTCCCCCAACGTATAGCAATGTAACACAAGTGGGCTGTTCACACTGCCCACGTTGCGTTGCATGTAACGCTGCACGTTCTTCCGAAAGTGCAGCATGCTACGGCGTTACAGCGGCTTAGACTGTTTGCACATGCTCAGTCATGTTGGGGAGGAGCGGAGAGCGGCCAGGCACATGGCTAATTAATATTCACTGCACGTTGTGACGTGCAGTGTTTACTTCCTGGTGCGGCCGCTCTGTGTGGCGATTGGCCGGCGGGACCACGTGATGCCGCATGCGTCCAAAAGTACGCATTACGGCATCACGGACGCCAGAGTGAGCTGCACAAAGCGGCTCACTCTGACGTCCACATCGAAGAGCACCAGGCCTTGCGTTAGGTGCACGTTATGCGACCTTAACGTAGCACCTAACGCAACGTCTTGGTGTGCAAGTAGCCTTAAGACTTAACCATTCATTCAGCCCGTTCGGCTGGACACAATTAAAGTACCTAATCCACCTGGCCTGGCGCTGCAAGAGCAATTTTTTTCTGTCGCCTCCCCTGAGGGGTGCCATCACATCATCAAGGACAAACCATCTTAACTGTGCAGAGGTATGATGTTTACTCAGAAAATGTGGTGAAACCGAAGTTTCCGATTCCTTCTTGCCTTGCATAAAATTCGTAATATCTCTCTTGTGCCTCTGTATCCGTTGCTTAACTGGCCGCTCCATTTTCCCAATGTACACGTACCCACAGGGACACTTAAGCCCATATACAACATAGGAGCTCAAGCAGGAATACCTGCCCCTGATGGGCAGCTGCACACCAGTCAACGGATGCGACACAGAATTGCCCCTGATGATAGCACTACAGCAATTGCAGCTCAAGCATGGAGTCGTGCCTCTCCTGGAGGCCGGCACCTGATCAACTTGCTTCTTCTTGATGTCGGGTTTGGTTACCCAATTCTTTATCGTCCTGCCCCTGCGATACGCAAAGACTGGCGGATCCATGAACAGTTTGCCATATTCTTTGTCTTGGCCCAGGATCCTCCAGAATTTGCATATCACAGATCAGATTCGCTCAGACAAAGGACAGAAGTCGCAGACAAAGGGCACTCTAGACGAAGTGCGCTTGACCTTCGTTTTCATCAACGATTGTCTATCCATGACTCTTACTTCCCCACAGATCTTTCTTAGCACCTGCTCACCAAATCCTTTTTCCACCATTTGATAAATCAGTTGTTCCAAAGCGGCATCATAATCCTCTACCCGCGACGAAATGCGACGCGCCCACAAAAATTGTGCTTTGGGAATACCCTTTTTACACCAAGCGATTGTGCAATGAATGTCTATGAGAAGGTTCATATCAGCGCGGTTTGTGCGCTGTCCGTTCAGTAAAGCGGTGCATGCACCACTTTTAAGGCTATTCCACCTCAATAGAAAGTGTAGGAGAAACTTTCACAAAATCGCTTTGTGTAGCGATTGCGTTCACGTTTTGTATTTGTATTCTTTCCCAGGTCAAAGAGTTCCAAAACCGCTCCAAAAAAAAAAAAAAAAACACGCTTAGAAAACCGCACAAAAACAAATCGCCCACCCAAGCGCCGGGAATTGGGAAAAAAAGACGCCTCAAAAACAGCCCAACACAGACGGACAAGCGAGCCGAACGCAATGTGTACAAGGCCTTACTAAAATGTTAAGCAAAACAAAAGCTTGCCTTCTTAAAACAGAAGATATTTGCGATAATTCAGGTTGGAGTGAGCTTGAGATGTCTCCCAGTGCATCACTGCAGAATATGCAAATTATCCCTTGTTGTCCCTGTTAGCTAGCCACATCTCCAGAACCCCTGGAATGGCATCAGTAAGTGTGCAGGGAGGAGACCCACAGTGCTGTAGCAGGCAAACATTACTCAACTACCTGTGCTACTCTGCATGGGGGTAAGGAGAGGGAAGAGCAGTGGGATCCCACAGCCCCCGGGTCCCCAGCAGTTGCAGGTGTCACAGGGAGTATTATTACGCCCCTGATATATGCTATGAACATTTATGTCCCACAATGTAGTACCTCTACAAGGCCTACACTAATGAAGAGGTCACACATCTTCGCTCTTATTAACATTGCGGAGTGGGGCTCCAAAAGGCAGGGATTGCTCCCCCCCTTCCCCCGTGAGCCCAGCTTTGGTCATAACTGTAACCCCCTGATGCCATCATCAATGGTCTTATAATGGAATGGTCATTCTCTGGCTCCTGATCACATGACTGATGCAAGTCACATGATCAGGAGCCAGCTAATGGCAGCTGAGAGTGTGTTTGGCTGATGATGCATGGAGGAGTCCCACAGCACTGGAGCCGGTAAATATTACCCTGGTCCCTGCGCTATTCTGCATGCGTATTGGGGCATGGTGTGTGTCCGGAGGGGAAGGGCAGATCGGTTTCGGCAAGGAGAAGTTTGGATTCTGGGGAGCCCCATGACAATTTTGCAGGGGGGCCTTATGAGCTGTTGTTACGTCCCTGGCATATATCCTCAGCATACAAGTCATTTTGTTACTGAGTGACATTAAATATGTTCAATCTACTTCAGTTTGCACTTGCTGTAATTATTTTCAGGAAACTTGCTGGAAACTATGGCAACCGCATACGGCTGGGTGATACAGACACGCAACATTCTCATCTATGCGTCATTGGTTCACAGGTTTCCGCAAAGAAACAAGTAACATTTTTCACATCCCTGTTCGCCCCTACAGCTTTGCTGTACTTGTTACTTTGACATATCTTTTCCACGGGGAGAATGGATCCTACAAGGAGATGCTGGCAGGGCATACACACCGCACAGCTAACAGTAATCCCTGCTAAGTATGCAAAGCTTACAGAGAAACCGTAACCAAGAATTGAACTTCATCCCAATCAGTAGCTGATACCCCCTTTCCCATGAGAAATCTTTACCTTTTCTCAAACGGATCATCAGGGGGCTCTGTATGGCTGATTTTGTGGTGAAACCCCTCCCACGGTGTGATGTCAGGACCATGGTCCTGACATCACACTGTGGGAGTCGTGTTGCATTGTTGGACATAACAACTGTTCCCAACTACCAAAAAGCAATCAGCATCTCCTTACAGTGACATCAACTGCCAGCAGTAAAAATTTTACCATGTAAATCAGGGAGAGGAAAGATTTTACAATGGGCAAACACTAACTAAATCATTTATATATAATTATTGTAAAAATTAAGCACTTTTTTTATTACATTATTGTCACTGGAGTTCCTCTTTAAGAGCAGTAATCAGGGAATCTGACATTGAGGGTAGAAACACACTAGGCAGAAACGCTAGCGTTAACACGCATAATGTAAGTCAATGGGCCGCAGGAAAAAACTAATTTGTTTGCGTTATGCAATGTGCGTTTTTTGAAATGCAGAACTTGCAACACATTTTTCTAAAACGCACATAATGTATGTCAATAGTGACTCAAAGGTATAGGTTTTGTGTTTTTAAAGGGACTCCGAGCAGTGAATAAAAACAAAATCTGAACTTACCTGGGGCTTTCTCCAGCCCACCGTAGGTCGGGAGGTCCCTCGGCGTTCTTCTGTCTCCTCTCCCAATCCCTGCTCAGAAATGGCTCCCGGCGACACCCGGACCGAGTATCGGGCTGTCTCTTCCTGAAAGATGACGTCATCTTTCAGGAAGGGAGAGCCCGACACTCGGTCCCGGTGTCGCCGGGAGCCGACCTACAGTGGGCTGTAGAAAGCCCCAGGTAAGTTCAGATTTTGTTTTTATTCACTGCTCGGAGTCCCTTTAATACTTTTTTGTATGTGTTTTTGTATAAAAAACAAGTTTCATGATGTACTTCCACTTCCTGTTGACTTCCAGATGAAGTCATGCAAGAATCATGCAAGAGTATGCTTTTATACTAGCCACATTCCGAAAAATGTGCATAAAACGCATAACAGAAACTCATAAAAAATGCACAAAACCGCACTTGTGATTCATATGTGTAAAACGCAAGCAAAACACATATGCGAAACACAAACGTACTCAATACGCACTTAATTATGACAATAAATGCACAAACGCATATGCAGCAAAACGCAACCTTTCACGCACAGCCTAGTGTGTTCCCAGCCTGAGGCCCTGTTCACAGTGTATCCGTTGCCTTGCAGAATAATTCTGCATGTCAACTCACTGCCCATACAATTCTATGGGCCTGTTCATAGAGATGGTGAACGGTTCGCCGGCAAACGTTTCCCAGCTTACTTCCAGGGTTTGCAATCGCAGAGAACCGCAAACTTTTCTGGAAGTTCGATTTGCCCCCATAGTGCATCATTAGGGTAAACTTTGAAGCAACGACCACTGGCTATATGAGTGTCTTGGGGGGGGGGGGGGGCACACCCAAGATAATAAGGTTGTTGCTTCATTGTGGACAGACCAAATTCAATCAGCTGGACAGTCACTGTTGTTCTGTCACTGAGCTACCTCAGCCCAACCATATGGGCTGGAAAGCCGACATCACCTGTACTCTCGTCATGGTGCGCACCAGTCCAGCACGGCCGTCACTACACAAACAGCTGTTTGCAGTCACTGCATACCTTTCACTGCATCTGTGACTGCACATTGTATTATACCTGGCAGTCAGTGCATACCTTTCACTTGAATGAATGGATGGCAGACTTGCCCTCTATAACAGATTGTCGTTAAAGGTAGTAAAGTTGATTAGTCTCATATACAGCAGGGCCTCGAAAGTCCTCCTGTATTGTTATTTTTTGTGTGGTAGCCGTTTCTCAGGCTCCAACTCCGGACCGGGATCGAACCCTGACTCCCCGGCCATACGCTTTCTTTAACAATGGTAGAGAAAGAACCATCAACAGTATGAGCAGCGATGGACTACTGGGTGCGCAGGCTTGACCTGTGGCCAGAGCTGTCACAATTTGCCATCCAACTTCTGTCTTGCCCTGCCTCAAGCATCCTACAAAGGACCTTCAGCACAGCTGGAGGCATTGTCAGTGAGAAGGGCTGTCGCCTAGGGCAATAAAAGTGTTTAGTACCTCACCTTTATTAAAATGAATAAGGCATGGGTCCCGGAGGCCTACTGCCTGCCCAAAGACTAAGTCAGTCCCGACTCCCCACACACACACTGTTGTTCTATCATAGAGCTACCACAGCCCGGCGACCATATGGGCTTGAAAACCGCCATGGCCTGCACTCTCGCCATGGTGCGCACCACTCCAGCACGGCCGTCACTACACAAACAGCTGTTTGCAGTCACTGCATACCTTTCACTGCATCTGTGACTGCACATTGCATTATACCTGCCAGTCAGTGCATACCTTTCACTTGAATGAATGCAGACTTGCCCTCTATAACAGATTCTCGTTAAAGGATTTAAAGTTGATTCATCTCATATACAGCAGGGCCTCGAAAGTCCTCCTGTGTTGTTATTTTTTGTCACTACCTCGGGACATGCATGCCATGCCTGCTTTCTTCCTTGGATGTGTGGTGGTAGCCGTTCCTGCTCCTTTGCCCACAGCGTGCCCGCTGCCTTCCTTGGAAGTGTGGTGGTGGTAGCCGTTTCCAGAGCAGGGACAAGGTCCTCCAGCACCCAAGGCTGAGACACCATAGTGCGCCCCTCCATCCCTCCCACCCCAGCCGTCACACACTGATTGCTATTAGACTAAGAGGGTCACAGGGCCCACAACCTCCCCAACACCTTAATATCTAGTTATCTGGCTTGCAGTCACTGCTATGTATACCCTTTTCTTATTTCTTTCTGCTTCATACGCAATTAGGAATGACAGCTGAATAATTGTGCGCCCTCTCCAGCCTATGCCTCGGCCCGGCCCTGGCTGTTTCTCAGGCTCCCACTCCGGACCGAAATCGAACCCTGATTCCCCGGCCATTACCCGTGGTCACCATGGTACTGAGAAAGTACAATCGAAGGTTTCACACAGTTGAAAGAATGGCAGACTTGCCCTCTATAACAGATTCTCGTTACAGGTACTGAACAGCCAGCAGAAAAAGTAATAAAAAAAATAGATGTAAGCTTTAACAATGGAAGAGAAAGAACCATTGAAAGTTGATAAGGCAGTCAGACATTACCTGACATCACTGAGTGAGGAAGAGCAATCTCGCCATGGTGCGCACTAGTCCAGCACGGCCGTCACTACACAAACAGCTGTTTGCAGTGCGTTACACAGTGAATTTGGTCTGTCAGTGTGAAGCAGTACACTAATTACACTCCCTGATTGATGTATACACATTCAAGATGTTTTAAAGCAATGTAGGCCTCCAATTTAGCGATAAAATGTGATTTCTGCCCATAAAACGCTGCTGTGCGTCAAATCCAGATTTTTCCCCGGGACTTTGGGCGTGTATCCCACTCCGCCATGCCCCCCTCCAGGTGTTAGACCCCTTGAAACATCTTTTCCATCACTTTTGTGGCCAGCAGAAATGTTTCTAGTTTTTAAAGTTCGCCTCCCCATTGAAGTCTATTGCGGTTCGCGAACCGCGAACTTCTGCAAAAGTTCGGTTCGCGTTCGTGGTTCGCGAACCGAAAATCGGAATTTCGAGCCATCTCTACCTGTTCACAGCATTGTGTTGTAACTGATCGCATTATTCTAACTGGCTGCATGCAGGTTTTGAATTGAAGTCTATCTTTAGTCTCCATAGCAGTTCACACACATTTTAACGTGTACTTTATGCAACGCACCACTGTGAATCCAGCCTAAGGCCCTTGTACCATGGCAATGGTCACTCAGCCTCCTGTATCACAGCACAGATCACTCTATAACCAGGGCTGGATTTAGGGGCAGGCATCCAAGGCATGGGACTAGGGCGCCAGAATTACCCTTAATCAGTGGGGCGGGTGACAGGTTAACTGTACCTGTCACCCGCAATAACTAAAAGCCGCTCCGGTAGTCTGAAGCTAGCCGCCCCGCTTTGCTGTGTGTTTGTCAGCATTGCCTGTGTAGCAGGCAGATCAGCTGGCGGGGCGGCCGCTCGCATACGAGCGGAGCCAGAACAAGCAGTGAAGCTGAGAGGGGCTGGAGAGAGAGCATCAGCCTGCAGCTGCAGCCTGCAGCAGACTCGCTCTTCCATTCTGGCCGAGTCCCGACTCCAGTGTGCCTCCTCCTGGCTGCATGTCAGTGACCCAGGCGGCAGCTCCGCGACCAAAATAAAGACAGCGGGCACATCGGCTAAGCCCGCTGTCAATCAAAGCACCTGGCTGCCTGTGACGTCAGCCCCGAGTCCAGTGCTCAGCATGTCCGCCGCGGGACTCCGTCAAGCTACATGGGCCACGTACTTCTTGCAGGGTGCTCTGCCCCGCCCCTAATCCACTCCCCTCTCCCCCTCCCCTTATGCACTTCCCCTTCTCCTTTTCAACTTCTGCCGCCTGTGAGTCTGTGACTGTCGCCTTTGAACTTGTGCGCCCGGGCCCAATGATTGGCCTGCAGTTAGTAGCCCCAGCTGCTTTTCCCTAGGTAGGACTTTTGGCTGCCAGAGGGATGGCAAAGCAGTGTGTGTGCGTCTGTGTGTTTTGTGGTCTCCTGGTGGGTGTTAGGGTGTGTGTGTCAGTGTGTGTGCGCATGCCTACGTGTGCCAGTGTGTGTGTGCGTGTGTGTGTGTCAGTGTGTGTGCGCCCGCGTGTGTGTGTGTGCATGTGTGCATGCGTGTGCGTTGCGTGTGTCAGTGTTTGTGCATGCATGTGTGTGTGTGTGTGTGTGTGCAAGTATCAGTGTTTGTGCGTGCGTGTGTGTGTATGCGTGCGTGTCAGTGTTTGTGCGTGCATGCGTGTGTGTGTGTGCGTGCGTGTATCAGTTTGTGCACGTGTCAGTGTTTGTGCGTGCGCATGTGCTTGTGTCAGTGTTTGTGCGTGTGTCAGTGTTTGTGCGTGCGTGTCAGTATTTGTGCGTGTGTGTGTGTGTGCGTGCGTGTCAGTGTTTGTGCGTGCGTGTGTGTGCGTGCGTGCGTGCGTCAGTGTTTGTGTGTGTGTGCGTGCGTCTGTCAGTGTTTGTGTGTGTGCGTGTGTCAGTGTTTGTGCGTGTGTGTTTGTGCGTGTGTCAGTGTTTGTGCGTGTGTCAATATTTGTGCGTGCGTGCGTCAGTGTTTGTGTGTGTGTCAATGTTTGTGCGTGCGTGTGTCAATGTTTGTGTGTGTGTCAGTGTTTGTGCGTGCATGCGTGTGTGTGTGTTTTGTGGTCTCCTGGTAATTGTTAGATAGCTTGGTATGTGTCCATAGCTCCCAACTGTCCCTCTTTGGGAGCCCTGTCCCTCTTTCCTCCTCATTTGTCCCTCTTTCAGGACTTTGTCCCTCTTTCTATGTAAGTATATATTTCTCTACTAAAAAATGTGTTTGATCGACTCTAAACTTTATTCACCTCCTTCAAATTGATATATTACTAATTGCGAAATGTTAATATGAAGGAAAATGAGGCATGATAGAAAGGACGAGTGTGGTTTGAATTATAAAACAACATATTTTTCTTATGAAATCTTTATGGTATGCGTTACTAGGGTTGTGGTGGAGCGTGATCAGGGGTGTGGCAGGGGCATGGCTTAAGTGTCCCTCTTTCTTATCTCAAAAATTTGGGAGGTATGTGTGTTTGTGTGTGTTTTAGACATGGGGGGGGGTTTATCTTGGTTGATACCCAGGGGACTCTGAGGTAAGAGGGAACCTTTTGATGCATTTTGTGTTCCAGAGTTAACGGTTGGTGCATTTCATGTGTTGGAGGTAATGGTTAAGTTGTTGCATTTGATGTGTCGGAGGCAACGCTTGTTGCATTTCATGTGTCGGAGGTAATGGTTGTTGCATTTGATATGTCGGAGGCAACGGTTGTTGCATTTCATGTGATGGAGGCAACAGTTGTTACTATTTTCGTGCCGCACTGACATAATTCTACCATATTATTATTAGGTATTTATATAGCACTGACATCTTCTGCAGCACTTTACAGAGTACTTAGTCTTTTCACTGACTGTCCTCAGAGGCGCTCACAATCTAATCCTACCATAGTCATAGTCTAATGTCCTACCATATTATTATTATTATTATTATGTATTTATATAGCACTGACATCTCCTGCAGCACATTACAGAGTACATAGTCATGTCACTGACTGTCCCCAGAGGAGCTCACACTCTAATCCTACCATAGTCATAGTCTAATGTCCTACCATATTATTATTATGTATTTATATAGCACTGACATCTCCTGCAGCACATTACAGAGTACATAGTCATGTCACTGACTGTCCCCAGAGGAGCTCACACTCTAATCCTACCATAGTCATAGTCAGGGGCGTAGCAATAGGGGGTGCAGAGGTAGCGACCGCATCGGGGCCTTTGGGCCAGAGGGGCCCCGAAGGGCCCTCCCTCAACTACAGTATTAGCTCTCTATTGGTCCTGTGCTCATAATAATCACTTCTATAGATAGTTTGAGTAGTGGTAATCATTAACAAACTGTTCCCCATCCCCTTCTTACACCTCTGACACTGTAGTTGCCATTGGAAGGTTTTGGTGCACCGTATTAATTGCTATGTATAGAGTGCTTGGGGGGCCCCATTGTAAAACTTGCATCGGGGCCCAGAGCTCCTTAGCTACGCCACTGGTCATAGTCTAATGTCCTACCATATTATTATTATTATTATTATGTATTTATATAGCACTGACATCTCCTGCAGCACATTACAGAGTACATAGTCATGTCACTGACTGTCCCCAGAGGAGCTCACACTCTAATCCTACCATAGTCATAGTCTAATGCCCTCCCATATTATTATGTATTTATATAGCACTGACATCTCCTGCAGCACATTACAGAGTACATAGTCATGTCACTGACTGTCCCCAGAGGAGCTCACACTCTAATCCTACCATAGTCATAGTCTAATGTCCTCCCATATTATTATGTATTTATATTGCACTGACATCTTCTGCAGCACATTACAGAGTACATAGTCATGTCACTGACTGTCCTCAGAGAAGCTCACAGTCTAATCCTACCAGTCATAGCTCCACCCATGACCACAGCACAGGACTAGCCGGAGGGGAGCGCAAAAACTGTCTTTGTCCCCGGGCGCTGAAAACCATAGCTAAGCCTCCAGGAGTGTGGAGGGGATGGACAGGTCTCATGGTGCCTTTGGGGCTGAGCAACTAGACCAGAACCCCAGGGTCCAGGTACAGCACAGCCCCCTGAAAAAACATATCTGCTGCACACGGCCACCAGGCCTCCAGACCTGGTGTGTGTGTGTGTGTGTGTGTGTGTGTGTGTGTGTGTGTGTGTGTGTGTGTGTGTGTGTGTGTGTGTGTGTGTGTGTGTGTGTGTGTGTGTGTGTGTGTGTGTGTGTGTGTGTGTGTGTGTGGTGAATGCCCGGATGGATTTGTTTCACTGACACTTTGACAGGAGAAAAAGGCTGTACTGCTAGGTACACACAATGCAATTTTCTGACAGCAAATCAGTCAGAAAATTGTATTGCGTGGACCTAGCATTAGTGAGCTTAGTAGTCAGTACTTTGTGATGTTTATTTTAAAGTTAAGTGTTGGTTGGCAGCGTTGGAGAAAATACAGTCCTGTGATTCAGAGGGGGGGGGGGGGGCGGCTAGTGACAGTGGGCCTTGGGTGGAGAAAAGTACAAATCCGGCCCTGTCTATAACCTGTATCGTGGCAGTGATGACTTAATCTCCTCTACCACTATAGTGGAGGCTGAGTCACTAGCATCATGGCAGTGGTCACTCGGTCTCATGTATCATGGCAGTAATCATTGAGTCTCCAGTATCTTTGCAGTGGTCACTCTAGCAGCTATATTGAGCAGTGAGTAACCACCAGGGGCGTTTCTAGGTTCCTGTGAGATCCGGGGCACCCCTGGGCACCAAGAAGGAATGAGTGTGCGGTGAAAAATGGGCATGGTTATGCCACGTAAAGTGGGCGTGGTCAAAGGTGGGGCCAAATGTGCATGAACATAGCAGTGGCGTAACTTAAACATATTCAATAGGCAGCATTTCACATATATAAGCCCCTCACCTGGCTTCTGTCTTGTCTTCAGCTGGCTGGTATAGGTTAGATAGGTAGCTTCCCACAGCGTAGGTTAGATAGGTAGCTTCCCCAGCGTAGGTTAGATAGGTAGCTGCCCCCAGTGTAGGTTAGATAGGTAGCTTCCCCCAGCCTAGATTAGATAGGTAACTGCCCCCAGCATAGGTTAGATAGGTAGCTGTCCCCAGCGTAGGTTAGATCGTTAGCTGCCCCCAGCGTAGGTTAGATAGGTAGCTTCCCCCAGTGTAGATTAGATAGGTAACTTCCACCAGCGTAGGTTAGATAGGTAGCTGCCCCCAGCGTAGGTTAGATATATAGATTCCCACAGTATAGATTAAATAGGTAGCTTCTCCCACTATAGATTAGATAGGCAGCTTCCCTCAGTATAGATTAGATAGGCAGCTTCCCCCAGTATAGATTAGATAGGTAGTTCCTCCAGTATAGATTAGATAGGCAGCTTCCCCCAGTATAGATTAGATAGGCAGCTGCCCCCAGTATAGACTAGATAGGCAGCTTCCCCCAGTATAGATTAGATAGGCAGCTGTCCCCAGTATAGATTAGATAGGCTGATTCCCCCAGTTTAGATTAGATAGGCAGCTTCCCCCAGTATAGGTTAGATAGGTAACTTCCCCCAGGGAGGCGGGAGTAAGGAGGCGGGGAGCTGGGCGGAGCGGCGCGGGGGAGCAGGCAGTTACAAACTCACCTCCGATCACCGCAGACCCAGCCTCCAGCTCCTTCCGACTTCCTCCTCCTTAGTCCGTCACCTTGGTTACAGCACCCCCTGTGCATCATCACAGGGGCCTCTGTAACCAAGGTGACGGACGCCGGAGGATGAAGTCGGAAGGAGCTGGAGGCTGTGTCTGCGGCGATCGGAGGTGAGTTTGTAACTGGCCGCCCGACCCCCCCCCCCCCCCCCCGCCTCTCTGCCCAGTGCCCCCTCCTGCCACTGAATTGATCCGGGGCACCATGGTAACAGGTTCCAGGCCGGTTCCCCGGATCAAAGGCCCTAGCGACGCCGATGGTGACAACTAAGGTTTCTGTATCTTGGCAATGAATGAACTATGAGCCTCCAGGGTTATGGTAGACGATCACTCTTGCATAGTCCTATTTAATCAGTATCCTGTAGCAGTGATCACTCAGTTTCCTGTATTATAGTAGTGATCACTCATTCATTTTGTATCATGGCAGTCCTCTGTATCATCGAAGTGATCACTAAGTCCCCTGTATCAATGCAGTAACTGAGAAGTTTCCTTCATTATGGCAGTGGTTACTAAGGCTGGTTTCAGACCATACACCAGCGTTAGCAATGCAGTGTATTGAGCCTGACGGTGCGTCGCACTGCATCGTACTGCCAAAAACAGGCCTTCCGGGAACACCGCGTTATTGAGCAGTGTTGACTGTCTGGCCAGCAGCTAAACAGGAAGTGCCGCACACGTGACGTGCACTTGCCGTCACTTCCTGCTTTGGTTATGCGGAAGCGTATTGTTAAAATAGGCTTCCGCGCATGCGCTCCATGGCATCACATCGGTAATTCTTTAAAAATCCACACGTCACAATAGACTAACATGACTTCCGGGCTGACGCAGATTGCCGCAACTCGACGCAGAAGCCGTGCAGTAACGTAGTTCTTGACCTGCATCGGGGATGCAGCGAAAACATCACTTCCGTTGCGTCGTGCCGTAACGTCGCAATATGGAAGTCTCCATAGACTTTTATTGCATGGCGGTGGGGTGGGGTAAAAATACCGCACCACACCGCCTCGGTGTGAAAGGAACCTCAGGCTTCTGCATCACAGCAATAATCACTGATCACAATAGTAGTCACCATAGCTTCCAACTGTCCCTGACTTGGAGGGACAGAACCTCTTTGGGAATCCAGTCCCCCTGTGAGGATGCCCCCCCTTCCCGATTTGGAATGCTCGCAAAGCATCAAACAATTTATTCTAATTCATTTAATTCAAATGAAACACTGCTGCTCGTCTGCCTCCCCCTCCTCATTCACTGTCAGACTCCTCACACAGCACAACAAGCTGCTTTTCCCCAATGATGACCTCTTCACCTCGCTCACAGTACAAAAATGCTGTCCCTGTAATCTCTGTGCCCTGATGCAAGTGTTTCACCTTGCTTCGTGACAGAACCGGCCCTGCCCCTGTCCCTCATTTGTCTCTGTTTCAGGACTTATGTACGGATCTATGTATATATATATATATATATATATTTTTTTTTTCTACTGAAAATGTGACTCCAGGAAACCAGGAGAGAAAGGAACAGTGTGGTTTGAATTTTAAAATAACATTTGTCTTATGTAATCTTTATGGTATGTATGATTAGGGATGTGCCTGGGGTGTGATGTGCACCCCCCCCCCCTCCCGGCCGCAAAGCGCAATATGTGGCAAAGAAGGTAAATTTCACTCCGCACCCGCTATGCAATGTCACAATTTGCATTTCCCAAGCCCCCCGGTAACAAATGTACTTTGTCTACCGCCAATCAGGCGCCTTCGGGCGCTGAAATTTACCTTGTTTCCTGCATATTGCGATCAATATAAAAGCCGTGATTTGTGGCAAAGAAGGCACATTTTGGCGCACGGCACCCACATTTCCATCCTTTGCTACAAATCGCGGCTTTATCAATAGGCGCCTATGGGGGCGCCGTTTTTTCTGTAAGGGCTCCTGCACCCAGTCTCTGCCTTGCCTGCCACAATAGCATGCCAAGCAAGTCCTGCTGCACAATACCCTGTGCCAGGCACTGTGGCGGCAGGGGGGCATTGCTTTGCGCGGCAATTGGAAGCTTGCACTCTCTTCCCCTCCGCCCTCAGCTTCCAGAAAGGGCCTCCTCTTGCGCCACTTGGCTTGGTTATATATCATCGCCGGCCCTGCGCCGGTAGCAGAAGCAGCTAAGTAAGCCAACAGCGGGAGATCGTCCTCACAATGAGAATTATTTATCATCACCCTGGCAGAGACGGGCGCTGTGCCGCTCATTATCCAGCAAACAATATGGTTATAAATGGACTGGCGAAAGGCAGAAAATTAATTTTTTACTGTCCTCTTCTATATTTAGCACGGCTGGATCACAGAAAGGACCAGGCAGGTGGAGAGGGGAAACAACGGGCATGAGGAGGTGGCACAAAGGTACTAGTGGTGTCACAGACCGCAAAGTGATTCCATTATAGAGTCCTGGACCAGACATGGATTAAAGGACAACTGAAGTGAGAGGGATACGGAGGCTGCCATATTTATTTCCAGTTATGCAATACCAGTTGCCTGGCTATCCTGCTGATCCTCTGCCTCTAATACCTTTAACCACAGCCCCTGAACAAGCACGCAGCAGATCAGGTGTTTCTGACATTATTGTCAGATCTGACTATATTAGCTGCATGCTGGTTTCTGGTGTTATTCAGGCAGGACTGCAGCCAAATAGATCAGCAGGGCTGCCAGGCAACTGGTATTGTTTAAAAGGAAATAAATATGGCAGCCTCCATGTGCTTCTCACTTCAGTTGCCCTTTAAGATGTAATGGGGCGCTAGGCAAGGTAGTAGAATTGGGGCCCCTTTGTGGCTTTTTGGGCAAGCTGAATTGGAGAGAAGTCAGAGAAAGTGGCAGGCGGGCCCTTTGACACTCACTAGGCCCCAAGCCCCTGCCTAGGTTGCCTGGTGGATGATCCTGCTCTGCCCTGGACTATTGAAACTGAATGTTGCAATCATCTATAAGCTTTTGTGTGTAACATTCAGTTCCTGTGGTTCTGTTCCAGTTCTGCATTATGCCTGAAGAAGGGGCGTAAAGTTTCAAAAGCTTGCAAAGAAATTATACAATACCAGTTGCCTGGCAGTCCTGCTGATCTTTCTGACATAAGTAATGCCTGAATCACACACCTGAAACAAACATGCAGCTAATCTAGTGAGACTTCAGTCAGAGCACCTGATCTGCATGCTTCCTCAGGGTCTATGGCTAAAAGTATTGGAGGCAGATAATCAGCAGGACAGCTAGGCAATCGGCATTGTTTAAAAGGAAATATATATGTCAGCCTCCTTAATGGGCCAGTCCCTAAAGCTTTAGGGAAATTTTTTTCTAACTTCGAGTGCCTGTAATCCAAATGGCTTTGAAGTTAACCACTAGAGGGAAGTGCATGGATAATACAGAGTAGTGGTGCTCAAATACCCCTTTTCAAAATTCGAGTTAGGTCGAATTCGAATAGTAAATTATTCGAGATCAGTCGAATATTCGAGTCGAATAATTTTTACTATTCGATTCGACCTCGGAATTCGAGCTCACTATTCGAGTCGGTATTCGAGCTCATTATTCGAGCTGACTATTCGAAATGGCCTTAAATAGCTTCCAACACTTGTTTTGAGGGTGAATGATGCAAGAAACCTCTTTTTTTCCAAGTAACAACAGCAAGTGATTATGTGGGGATGTTCCTTTAAAAAAAAAAAGTTGAAAAGAGAAGTTGTGTCCAGAAATTTGTTCAGTACTGTATATACTTCTTCTTCTTCTTCTTTATCTTCTATATCTTCTTCTTCTTCTTCTTCTTCTATATCTTCTTCTTCTATATCTTCTTCTTCTATATCTTCTTCTATATCTTCTTCTTCTTCTTTTATATTGTTTTCTTCTTCTTCTTCTTCTTCTTCTTCTTCATCTTCTTCATCATCATCTTCTTCTTCTTCATCTTCTTCTTCATCTTCTTCATCTTCTTCTTCATCTTCTTCATCTTCTTCATCTTCTTCTTCTTCATCTTCTTCTTCTTCATCTTCTTCTTCTTCTTCTTCATCTTCTTCATCTTCTTCATCTTCTTCTTCTTCATCATCTTCATCTTCTTCTTCATCTTCTTCTTCTTCATCATCTTCATCTTCTTCTTCTTCATCTTCTTCATCATCTTCATCTTCTTCATCTTCTTCTTCTTCTTCTTCATCTTCTTCATCTTCTTCTTCATCTTCTTCTTCATCATCTTCTTCTTCTTCATCTTCTTCATCTTCTTCTTCTTCATCATCTTCATCTTCTTCTTCATCTTCTTCTTCTTCATCATCTTCATCTTCTTCTTCTTCATCTTCTTCTTCTTCATCTTCTTCATCTTCTTCTTCTTCATCTTCTTCATCTTCTTCTTCTTCATCTTCTTCATCTTCATCTTCTTCTCCTTCTTCTTCTTCTTCATCTTCTTCTTCTTCTTCTTCATCTTCTTCTTCTTCATCTTCTTCATCTTCTTCTATATCGTCTTCTTCTTCACTTATTTCTCTTTTCAAATTTTTTTTTTAAAGAAATGCAGCTATTTTTGAGCGTAACAAATAGCTGGTGGCGCACGCATGTTGGAAGCGCCATTGTATGTGCTCCCTGGCAGTGGAAACACACAGACAGCAGGAGGTAAATTCAGCAGCAGGAGGAGGAGGATGAGTGTGTGGCAGCAGGCAGTCAATGAGGCAGGCAGCGTGACATAATAGCCCTGGTACCTAGCGGTGATACCAGGGCTGTAAATAAACACAGCAGGCAGGAGGTCCCAGACAGCGGTCGTGCAGCCCACATTGTGTCCAATACACAACTGGGACAACACAGTTTTCAACCCGGGCACCTCAGAAAAATTAAACCTTTTTTTTTTTTTTATGGTTTTGTAGTTTTGTTTTTACAACAAATTACACAGACAGATATAGCTATTTTTTGACGTAATAGCTGGTGGCAGAGTGGCAGCAGAAGGTAAATCTGTGTACCCTGGCGTTGGGAAACACAGACAGACAGACAGCAGCAGCAGCAGCAGCAGGAGGAATGGAGGAGTAATGTGAGCAGCTATTGTTTGACGTAATAGCTGGTGGCAGAGTGGCAGCAGAAGGTAAATCTGTGTACCCTGGCGTTGGGAAACACAGACAGACAGCAGCATCAGCAGGAGGAATGGAGGAGTAGTGTGAGTGTGGCAGCAGGCAGGCAGCGTGACATAATAGCCCTGGTACCTAGCGGTGATACCAGGGCTGTAAATAAACACAGCAGGCAGAAGGTCCCAGACAGCGGTCGTGTAGCCCACATTGTGTCCAATACACAACTGGGACAACACAGTTTTCAACCCGGGCACCTCAGAAAAATTAAACCTTTTTTTTTTTTTTTTTTTTTTATGGTTTTGTAGTTTTGTTTTTACAACAAATTACACAGACAGATATAGCTATTTTTTGACGTAATAGCTGGTGGCAGAGTGGCAGCAGAAGGTAAATCTGTGTACCCTGGCGTTGGGAAACACAGACAGACAGACAGCAGCAGCAGCAGCAGCAGGAGGAATGGAGGAGTAATGTGAGCAGCTATTGTTTGACGTAATAGCTGGTGGCAGAGTGGCAGCAGAAGGTAAATCTGTGTACCCTGGCGTTGGGAAACACAGACAGACAGCAGCATCAGCAGGAGGAATGAAGGAGTAGTGTGAGTGTGGCAGCAGGCAGGCAGCGTGACATAATAGCCCTGGTACCTAGCGGTGATACCAGGGCTGTAAATAAACACAGCAGGCAGGAGGTCCCAGACAGCGGTCGTGCAGCCCACATTGTGTCCAATACACAACTGGGACAACACAGTTTTCAACCCGGGCACCTCAGAAAAATTAAACCTTTTTTTTTTTTTTTTTATGGTTTTGTAGTTTTGGTTTTACAACCAATTACACAGATATAGCTATTTTTTTACGTAATAGCTGGTGGCAGAGTGGCAGCAGAAGGTAAATCTGTGTACCCTGGCGTTGGGAAACACAGACAGACAGCAGCATCAGCAGGAGGAATGGAGGAGTAGTGTGAGTGTGGCAGCAGGCAGGCAGCGTGACATAATAGCCCTGGTACCTAGCGGTGATACCAGGGCTGTAAATAAACACAGCAGGCAGGAGGTCCCAGACAGCGGTCGTGTAGCCCACATTGTGTCCAATACACAACTGGGACAACACAGTTTTCAACCCGGGCACCTCAGAAAAATTAAACCTTTTTTTTTTTTTTTTTATGGTTTTGTAGTTTTGGTTTTACAACCAATTACACAGATATAGCTATTTTTTGACGTAATAGCTGGTGGCAGAGTGGCAGCAGAAGGTAAATCTGTGTACCCTGGCGTTGGGAAACACAGACAGACAGCAGCATCAGCAGGAGGAATGGAGGAGTAGTGTGAGTGTGGCAGCAGGCAGGCAGCGTGACATAATAGCCCTGGTACCTAGCGGTGATACCAGGGCTGTAAATAAACACAGCAGGCAGGAGGTCCCAGACAGCGGTCGTGTAGCCCACATTGTGTCCAATACACAACTGGGACAACACAGTTTTCAACCCGGGCACCTCAGAAAAATTAAACCTTTTTTTTTTTTTTTTTATGGTTTTGTAGTTTTGGTTTTACAACCAATTACACAGATATAGCTATTTTTTGACGTAATAGCTGGTGGCAGAGTGGCAGCAGAAGGTAAATCTGTGTATCCTGGCGTTGGGAAACACAGACAGACAGCAGCATCAGCAGGAGGAATGGATGAGTAGTGTGAGTGTGGCAGCAGGCAGGCAGCGTGACATAATAGCCCTGGTACCTAGCGGTGATACCAGGCCGTAAATGAACACAACAGGAGGTCCCAGACAGCGGTCGTGCAGCCCACATCGTGTCCAATACACAACTGGGACAACACAGTTTACAACCCGGGCACCTCAGAAAAATTAAACCTTTTTTTTTTTTTTTATGCTTTTTTGGTTTTGTTTGTAAAACAAATTACACAGATATATAGCTATTGTTTGACGTAATAGCTGGTGGCAGAGTGGCAGCAGAAGGTAAATCTGTGTACCCTGGCAGTGGGAAACACAGACAGACAGCAGAAGGGCAGTACGCAGCCCACTGTAGGTGTAAAATGTGTGGCTGCAGGCGACTTAATAGTCAAAGTGAACCAGGCTGGCTTAGTGAGCAGGAGCCAGGAGGTGGTAAAGGGTGGTAAGGCACATTAACGATGGTTCTTAGCCAGTTCATGTCCCCCTCTCGCCGACAACAGGGGCCAGGAACTCGCCTTCCACCCACGCCTGGTTCATCTTGAGAAACGTCAGTCTGTCCACAGACTTGTGAGACAGACGTGAGCGTTTCTCGGTGACCACACCACCAGCTGCACTGAAGCAGCGCTCGGACAGCACGCTGGAAGGGGGGCAGGACAGCACTTCCAGGGCGTACTGCGCCAGCTCGCTCCAGATCTCCAGGCGCTTGACCCAATACTCCATGGGATCAACAGGGGCATCGCTGTCAAGCCAGCTGTAGGACCCCATGTAGTCAGCCACCATGCGGGTCAGGCGCTGGCTGTGACCGGTGGAGGATGCTGCTGCATGCACCTCCTCTCTAGTCACTGCTGCCGGAGCCTCTACAGTCCTGTAGAGCTCGTGGCTGAGAGACAGCAGGTCTGTGGGGCGCTTGCTGCTGGATGCAGGCACCTGCTGCTGCCTCTGTGCTGGCTGCTGGACAGTGGGGGTGGAAGGCTGGGGGAAGGCTTCCTCCAAGCGCTCAACAAGGGCCTGCTGCAAGCTCCTTATTTGTTGCGCTGGGTCTCCTCCTGCAGGCGGCAGGAACTGGCTCAACTTCCCCTTGAGGCGTGGGTCCAACATCATGCTGATCCAGATGTCCTCCCTCTGCTTCATCTGGATCACCCTGGGGTCTCTGCGCAGGCACGTCAGCATGTGCGCTGCCATTGGGAAGAGGCGGGCCACGTCTGCTGGCACATCGACGGCAGTGCTGCTGTCCTCATCCTCCTCCTCTGCCTCGTCAGCCTCATCCTCTCTCCACCCCCGCACCAACTCAGCTGCACTGTGCTGCTCCCCCTCATCAGCAGCAAGGTCAGGGACCTCCACCAAGTCCTCCTCCTCCTCCCCCTCAGAGGTGGACTGTGCAGCTGCTTGCCGCTCCTGCTGGTCCAAGGCTGCCGCTCCCTGTTCCAGCAAAGCATCGAGGGCCCTGTTCAGCAGACAAACCAGGGGCACCCACTCGCAGACCATAGCATGGTCCCTGCTCACCATGTTAGTGGCCTGCAGAAAGGGAGCCAGCACTAAGCACACCTGCTGCATGTGCCTCCAGTCATCATCGGGGACGATGGACGGGATGTTGCTGGTCTTGTCCCTTCTCTGAGCGGCGGAAACAGTGGCCAGGGCAAGGTACTGTTTGACAGCGCGCTTCTGTTCAACCAGATGCTCCAACATCGCCAGGGTGGAGTTCCAGCGAGTCGGAACGTCAAGGATCAGCCGATGGCGTGGCAGATCCAGCTCCTTTTGCACGTCTTCCAGGCTCGCACAGGCTGCAGCCGAGCGCCGGAAGTGACGCACAACGTTCCTTGCCGTTTCCAGCAGTTCGCCCATCCCCTGGTAGGTGCGCAAGAACTTCTGCACTACCAGGTTCAGCACGTGGGCAAGACAAGGGATGTGGGTCAGGTTTCCCCTGTCTATTGCGGCAACCAGATTGGCCCCATTGTCGGCCACCACCTCTCCGACTCTGAGGCCTCTGGGGGTCAGCCAAATCCTCTCCTGCTCCTGGAGTTTGGCCAACACATGGGTTGCCGTCAGCTTGGTCTTCCCAAGGCTGACCAAGTGCAGCAGCGCTTGGCAGTGGCGGGCCTTCACGCTGCTGCTGAGGCGGGGGGTTTGGCCAGGTGTGCCGGAGGATGGCAGAGGATCGGAGGAACCTGCTGCAGTTCCCCTGACCCTGCGGGGTGGCACCACCCACTGTGTTGCTGCTGCTGCTGTGCCCGCTGCTGCTCTCCCATCCTCACCCCCTTCCACCAAGCTGACCCAGTGGACAGTGAAGGACAGGTAGCGGCCTGTCCCGAAGCGGCTGCTCCAGGAGTCCATGGTGACGTGGACCCTTTCACCAACCGCGTGCTCCAGCCCTCGCTCCACATTGGCCATCACAAAGCGGTGCAGTGCAGGAATGGCCTTGCGGGAGAAAAAGTGTCTGCTGGGGAGCTGCCAGTCTGGGGCTGCGCAAGCAAGCAGCGCACGAATGTCGCTCCCCTCCTGCACGAGCGTGTACGGCAGGAGTTGGGAGCACATGGCCCGTGCCAGCAAGCCGTTCAGCTGCCGCACGCGACGGCTGCTGGGAGGCAGAGCCCTAACCACCCCCTGGAAGGACTCGCTCAAAAGGCTCTGGCGTGGCCTTTTGCTGGCACGGGAATCAGCAGACACAGCGGAGGAGGCCACTGAGGACTGGCTGCCAGAGCAGGCCTCAGTGTCGGCGGCAGGAGTTGCAGAGGGGGGAGGAGCAGTGCATTTCCGCACTCCTGCTGGTGCTGCTGGAGGAGCAGGAGGGCGGGTGGCTGCTGTTGCTGCTGCTGCTGAAGGCTGTGCAGTGATGGGTGTGGTGCCACTGCCAGCACCAGATGCCTTCAGCCTCTGGAACTCCTGATGCTGGTGGAAATGTTTCGCAGCAAGGTGGTTGATGAGCGAGCTGGTGCAGAACTTTAAGGGGTCTGCACCTCTGCTCAACTTCCGCTGACAGTGGTTGCAAGTGGCGTACTTGCTGTACACTGTGGGCATGGTGAAAAAGCGCCAGATTGGTGACAGAAACATCCCCCTACGGCATGGAAGCGCTGCTGCCTGTCTCCCTGTGGTGGTTGGGGGTGGGGCTTGGGGGGCTTGGGTGCGGCTGGTGGTGGTACTGGCAGATGCTGCTGCTGCTGCTGCTGAGCCTGAGACACCAGCAGGCTGTGGGACCTGCCTACTGCTGCTGCCAATGCTTGCAATGATGCGCCTCCTTGCAAGGCCCACAAGAGCATCCTCCTCCTCCTCCTCAGAGCTGCTGAGGACGACATCCCCTGGAGGTGGTGGCACCCAGTCTCTGTCTGTCACCGGGTCATCAACATCCTCCCCCTCCTGAAACATGTCCTGCTGGGATGAGGACCCCCCAAACTCCTCTCCTGATGCATGGATGGGCTGCTTGACTGTCGCCACAGTCTTGCTGTCCAATCCCTCATCCCCCAAAGTGCCCATCAGCATCTCCTCCTCAAGATCGCCAACAACAGCAGACAATTTACTCATGATGCCTGGGGTCAAAAGACTGCTGAATGACAGGTCGGCGAGTGACGGTGAACTGGCCTCCTCCCCAGACCCTGCTGGGCGGCTGCTGCGAACAGGGGTGGTGGTGGTGGTGGAGAGGGTGGAGGCCTCAGATGCAGAGCTGATGGCGGGCTGCTCATCCTCCGTCATGAGTTGCACCACAGTGTCTGCATGCTTTTCCTCAATGGGACGTTTCCGACCCGGCTGGAGGAAAATCGGAGCAGGTGCTACATGCTGCTGCTGCTGTGTCTCTGCAGCGTGAGTTGCAGATGCTCCTGCTGGGCGGCGCCCAAGGCGTCCACGGCCAGTGGCTATGGGAGGAATGTTAGCCACTGACGCTGCTGCTGCTGCTGCGGAACTGTGCATGGTGGCGCGCCCGTGCCCGCGGCTTGCCACAATGCTGCTCCCTCTCCTCCTGATTCCCTTGCTGCCCTTCCCCTTGCCCAAACCGCGCTGGCTGCCACTTCCAGACATCTTCGATGTTTTGGGCGTATAGACAAAAGTTTTTTAAAAGGGCGGGTGAAAAGTGGGGTACTTTAATGGAGTGGGTTGGTGGGTGAGGTGACTGAGTGAGTGTCCCTAGTACAGTAAGTAAGTAGTAACAGTCAGGAAGTACAACTAGCAGTTACAATAATCAGTAGTAATCACAAGTAAATTTAGTGTGTGTACACTACAGACAGTGAGTGCACGCACGCGCAAACACGCGCAGGAGCTAGCCTATGAACAGTGACTGAGTGAGTGTCCCTAGTACAGTAAGTAAGTAAGTAGTAACAGTCAGTAAGTACAACTAACTAATTACAATAATCAATCAGTTATCAGAAGGAAATAGAGTGTGTGTAGTGTGTACACAGACAGTGAGTGCACACACGCAGGAGCTAGTAGCCTATGAACAGTGACTGAGTGTCCTAGACTCCTAGTACAGTAAGTAGTAACAGTGAGTACAACTAACTAATTACAATATTCAATTACAATAATCAATCAGTTATCAGAACTTGGAAATAGAGTGTGTGTAGTGTGTACACAGACAGTGAGTGCACACACGCAGGAGCAGCTAGTAGCCTATGAACAGTGACAGTGAGTGTCCTAGTACAGTTACAGTATATAACTACAATACTAATACAATCAGTAGTAAAGGACAGCAGAAATACTGGTATAGAATAGAGAGAAATAAACAGAGGACAGGAGGACAGCTGCCCACACAGGCAGGCCCTGAGGCCTAAAGCTGTAAGCCTGCAGCAGCTGGCCTGTCTCTATGTAACACAAAAGCTACTAACTAAAATACAATGTCTAACTAACTAACAACAATATAGGTGTGTATAGGAGGTGTATGTGAGCAAAAACGCTAGGTAAATGACCACAATAAAGCTCTTGCTAAGCCAAAGCACAAAGGAGCAACTCTCTCTCTATGCAAGTCTCAGGCAAGGACGGAGAAACGTAACATGGCGGCCGCTATTTATAGGGTAGGGGCTGGCCAGGGTCCCCCTCTGTGATTGGCTGCCGTCAGAGGGCCTGGGAGCCCTCTGATTGGCTCTAAGGACATCAATCTGGGCTATGACGCTATTCGAGCTCGGTACCGAGCTCGAATAGCGCCGTTTGCTCGAATAGCTCGAATAGTGAATGGGCTATTCGAGTGTACGCGAATAGCCCATTCGAATAGCTACAGCTATTCGGAGCTCGAATACCGAGCTCGAATAGCTGGAAAAGAGCTCGAATATTCGAGCTACTCGAATATTCGAGCTCTGCTGAGCACCACTGATACAGAGGCTTTCTGGCTTATCCTTGAGCCATTGTTCCTAAGCAGGGTCACTGAACATAGCTTGTCAGATATGCTCATTGGCCTGAAACACACCAGAGGAGTTTTTCTGAGCGTTTTGAGTTTTTAAATCTGCTGCTAATGTTATCCTATGTGTCTGTGCACACTGGAGTGATGAGGTTTTGTAAAAAACCCCATAGCATTACATTGGGAAGAGGTTTTGAAACGTCTAAAAGCTCTTCCCAATGTAATGCTATGGGTTTTTTTTTACAAAACCTCATCACTCCAGTGTGCACAGACACATAGGATAACATTAGCTGCAGATTTAAAAACTCAAAACGCTCAGAAAAACTCCTCTGGTGTGTTTCAGGCTTCTCTCTGGGAGACACTTTCCTTGGGAGGGGAAAGCCTCAGGGTCGCAATGAGGCCTCCCTGTCCTCTGTAGACTGCGGGAATCCAGCGCTGGCTCCCCCAAACCTTCCTTGACAAAGGCTGACAAATACTGCGCATGCACAGAAATATTTACGTAAAACGCCATCCAGCGCAGGCTCAGTAGCGGCTCTTCCTTCGGGTAAGGCGGAAATAGCCAAACCCAATCGTATCCTCTCTACTGCACAGGCGCAAATGACTTGCACCTGCACAGTAGAGCGCCACTGGGCCTGCGCTGGATCGCAATAGGTAAATATTTACCTCGCCACTGCACAGAGGGTTGCAGCGCTGGATCCCCCAGAGGGGTTTGTTTGGTTACAGGTTTGCTAAAGAAGCCCCAGGTAAGTATAGAACCTGAGATGTCTTTCTTGTCAGGTACACTTTATACTAGTTCCAAACTATCCAAAACTATCATCCTTTTTCCTCACCGGAGTTGTGCTTTAATATGCTCGTCATGGTAAACACTTCTGCAATCCTCAGTGAAAGGACAAACTGGCACTCCTATACTTGAGAATCTGATGTGTTTCCTGCGGGTAAATGTTTTTCATTGCTCAGACGTTTGTTGCCTACAGACAAGCTGACACATTGACATGGGACATCCCCACACCTATTCTCGGGAAGCTATGGGGTGTGCTGTCCTGCTCTATGCTGATATCTGGTTTTCACTGCTGCGCCTGTTTGTTTCAAACTTGTTTACTCAAGTTATTACTGTCACTGAGTGTTGATGGATCGATGTTGCTTCGAAAGCAGATAGAAGAAGACAGCACAGCCCCATTTCACAGCAGCACAATGGCCACCTTGCAGATGGGTTTTAATCCAAGCCAAGACACTATCATAATTATTGTGTATTTATATAGCACTGACATCTTCTGCAGCACTTTACAGAGTACATAGTCTTGTCACTGACTGTCCTCAGTAGAGGTCACAATATAATCCCTACCATAGCCATAATCTATTGTCTCTACCATATTATTATTATTAGTATTATTAGTATGTATTTATATAGCACTGACATCTTCTGCAGCACGTTACAGAGTGCATAGTCTTGTCACTGACTGTCCTCAGTAGAGGTCACAATATAATCCCTACCATAGCCATAATCTATTGTCTCTACCATATTATTAATATGTTTTTTATATAGCACTGATATCTTCTGCAGCACTTTACAGAGTACATAGTCATCACTGACTGTCCTCAAAGGAGCTCACAATCTAAAGGTAGCCATACACTGGTTGATTTGCCATCAGATTCGACCAACAGATAGATCCCTCTCTGATCGAAGGGATCGTATGGCTGCCTTTACTGCAAACAGATTGTGAATCGATTTCAGCCTGAAACCGATTCACCATCTGCTGAGCTGCCGCTGTCACCCCCCGGGCCCACGCATACATTACCTGAAGCCTGGTCCCGGGCATCTTCTCCGCATCGGCTCCCGGCGGGCATCTTCTCCAGTGACAGCGGAAGTTCAAATAGAGCGCCCTCTATTTCTACTTCCGCCCCTTCCCCCCAGCCTGCTCGTTTGCCTTCCCCAGCCTAATGCAGAGCGGCACAGGGAGCGCTTGATATTTACCTGATCCAGACGCAAGATCGTCTCTCCTCTTCCACCACTGGGTGGCACTGTAATGCCGACATCCTCCTTGGGGTTTCGAAACTCATGTCATATCATGTGATTGGGAGCCAGACTATGCAGGCTCAGACGGCTTGCACATGTAAAGTAGCACGGATCCGATCAGGCTTGACCTTTTCAGCCTTTTACCATCGACAAGGTCTTGGCAAGGAGGACAGGGGAAGCCTCTGGAGGACCTAGAGATTTCTCACTGCCGAGGTGAGTATACATTTGGGGTGCTTTTTTCCCCACAGGTAGCCTTTAACCACCTCCCGACCGCCTAATGCAGGATGGCGGCGGCAGAGGGGCTCTGTTGTTCCTCCGTGAAGCATATTTCCGTCATCTCGCGAGGAACGAGATTTGACGGGAGCTCACACGAGCGCGCTCTCCCGTCACTGCACACAACGGGCCCCAGTGATCAGCCTTAGTACAACCAAAGAATATAGTGACTGCTCTGGGGATATCCAAATACGAATTGACCTTTATTGGTATCAAAAATATATAAACTGCACAAGAATGCACCCACTTTACCTTAAAGGAGTGATCCAAGCTACTAAAAAAAAAAAGATCCACTTACCTGGCGCTTCCTCCAGCCCGTGGCAGCCATCCTGTGCCCTCGCCGCAGCTCCGGTGGCTCCTGATCTCCTCCTCTGGCGTAAGAGGCGCCAGGTCGGGTTCCGGGTCTGCTTCTTCTGCGTTTACACCGCGCGGGTCACGTGGTCTCTCCGACGTCATCAGGACGGTACTGCACAGGCACAGAACTACTGCGCCGGCGCAGTACCATCCTGATGATGTCGGAGAGGCAAAGTATTGCAGCCGTTACTCTCACCACTCCAGGGTCCCACGATCAGATCTCCTTCAAAGCCTGCCTCCAGACATCACCAAGTGCTGCCTCCTGCCTGCGGCGTTAGCGTAGCCGCGAAGGGATCAAAAGAGTCCAAACAGCTGATTAGCGTGGGTATGCTCTCAACACAGAACAGGATGTGACCCCGCCCATCGACACATTGAGCCCGCCTGCTCGTTTCCCAGTGATCAGCCTGCCAGCTGCTGATCAACACTGGCAAGCTGTTTTTTGTTTGTTTGTTTGTAATCTAAATTTAAACATGTATATAGCGCTGAGAACTAATGCAGCGCTGTACAGAGTTTAGTCTTGTCACTTAACTGTCTCTTGAAGGGGCTCACAATGTAATCCCTATCATAGGCATATTGGGGGGGGGGGGGGGGGGTTAAGCAAAATCACTTTCTTTTGGGGAATTTTTTTTTTAAATAAATAAAAAAAACTACAAATAGCAGCAGCAATAAAATACCACCAAAAGAAAGCTCTATTAGTAGGAAGAAAATGAGGTAAAATTCATTTGGGCGTAGTTGTATGACAGAGCAATAAACCGGTTGTGAAGTGCCCAATTGTAAAAAATGGCTGGTCACCTGGCAGGAGGGGGGGGGGGGGTATAAACCTCTGGGGCTCAAGTGGTTAACAACGGTGCAATTCGATTTGAACACAATTACGTTTTTCCTGTGTTTGCAAATAAGGTTATATTTCCCGCACCTCTGCACGCTGGAAGTATTACCTCATCCAATGCAAATATATTCTAAATTCAAACATTAGTAAAATCAGCTTCACTTTAGAGCCACAACCCTAGTAAAAAAAATATGAGACCTTCACCCTAACAAGATTTAGTGGCCTTGAACACTCCAAATATCATTAGCTATTTATTATCGCATTAAAACTTCATTTCCTCTTTCTCGCGCCCGACATAAAGGATATTTATGGAATCTGATATTACTGCACAAAAGGGATCACTGTGATGTGACATATGGGTCCAGTAAAAGCCTAATTACTTTATAATGTGCATAGCAAGCGTGCAGCCATCTGTGGACATGTTTTCCTCTGTAAAGCACACCTGTCTCTGGTTAGATCTGTTCACGGGAATGCAGAGAATTTCAGCGTGGATCCCGCGAGGTGAGCTGTACCTATTATTACACATAACCTACATACATACCATCCAATGACACATTTATAGGCCGCACATATACAGAGGCTACAGTCTATCTTTCACTCTTGTTCCAGAATTACACAGGCTCCTTCTGCGAGAGCTTTTTGTAAAAAAAAAAAAGAGAGAGAGAGGAAAAAACAACAACAACGAATGACGTGTAATTAAAGGGAAATGATACACAGAGGCATTTATGGAGGCTGCCATCTTAATTACCCTTCAAAAATGACCCTTTAGACCCCTTTCACACTGGTGCGTTGCATTGGCCTATTTTATTGCAGGCCAACGCTACACCAATGGAAGTCTACGGGCCTTTCATACACTTTAGGTGCGATGCGTTCCGCCGGAAGTGACGTTTTCGCCACAGGGCCAACAGTAGAGCATCCATGTGTTGGTGGCCAGCCATGTAAGTCTATGGCAATGCAGGTTTTTTTAAGAAAAAAAATCACGTTTGTATTGCGGCGCACAATACACTTCCGCGCAATTCGTATTTCCGCCACAGGAAGTGAGCGCTAGCGAGTTTTACTTCCTGCTTGGCTGTCAGCCAGAAGGGGGATTACCGTGCATTAACGTAGAAATCCTCAAAGGCTCTTTTTAGCGTTGCAGTGCGATCGTTCGATCCCATCGCCACCGCCGGTTGCAATGTGAAATCGGCCTCATGGAAAGTTACTTACGTGGCTGATCCCCTGTTCCTAATGCTTACCGAATTAAAGTGTATCTGAGATGGGGCAGGAGAAAAAATGATACATACCTGGGGTTTTCTCCAGATCCCTCGCCGTCCTCCTGCACCGCCTGGATCCTCTGCAATTGGCCATGGTAAGTCCTCTAGTTGGTACAGGCGCAGTCTGTCCACACGTGCTCCCCCATCATGCTCTCGTGGCCAGGAGCATTCTGCGCCTGCGCAGTAGAACTGGCAGGCTCAGAACGTTCCTGGAAACATTGACTTTTGAGGGCGAGTTACGGCGGATCCAGTCAACACAGGAGGAGGGCGACGGAACGATCAGCCTGGAGGGGGCTGGAGGAGGCTCCAGATATGTATAATTTTTTTCTCCTGCCCCATCTCACATTTCCTTTAAGGGAGGGATCAAAGTTGCATCTGCGGGAATCACAGATGACAAGCGTTTTGCCACACAATTGTACGATTTTCAGAACGTTTTAACAAGCTTTTTGTTTATAGGCATCAGAGGAGTAGCTATGGGGGGGCAAGGGGTACATCTGTCCCCGGGTGCAGCATCTGGGAGGCGCAGTTACAGGTTTTACTTTGTCCCCGTCAAAGAGTCTATGAATGACGGTGGAAGGATCAGCTCTTCTTCCTGCTTCCTCCTGCTCTCTGCCCCGGAGTTTTGTTTTATCCCCCTGCTGTAATCAGCGCTTGCCATGTTTGCAGCAGCAAAGTAGATCATGTGTATTTCTGCGGATCTCCCAACTTTCTAATGTCTGGTACACACGATGCAATTCCCTGCCAGGTGGATGGGTCCAAATTGATCATTTCCGGCATGTCCGATCTGCTACTGATGGAGAACAGGATCGATTTTATGCAGCGCTGATCTGAAAATCAATCCTGTTCTTAATCAGGTGCAGATCGGACATGCAGGACATTATTCTAAAACTCAAACATCTCTGGCAAAGCATATGGACCCCCTTATGGGTCACACCTTGTCACGAAGGGGCGCAAAAACTGACTTTATCCCCGGGTTCTGAAAACCCTAGCTACGCCTCTGATAGCCATTGATATCTGTTGAAAACCGCATGCATTGTGTGGGAAAGTAGTGCAGGTAGTATTTTTTTAACGCTATGCGGAATGGAATAATCCTCCGGGAAACGCAGCAGCTCCATACACTACCATTATATGTGATCACGCATAAGTGAGTACTCTGTACTAAGAAAAAATGCCCCTGGGGAATACTCACCTCAGGAGAGGGAAGCCTCTGGATCCTATCGAGGCTTCCCCCGTCCTCCTCTGTCCCACGGTGGTCTCGCTGCAGGTCCAGGAACGGCGGCCATGTAAATATTTACCTTCCCGGCTCCAGCGCAGGCGCAGTAGAGGCTCTTGGCTCTGAAATAGGATGCAAATAGCCAATTCCAGTCGGGTCCGCTCTACTGCGCAGGCGCAAGTCACCTGCACCTGCGCAGTAGACCGGACCTGGCTGAGATTGGTTATTTCCACCTATTTCTGAGTGGAGAGCTGCAACAGCTCCCCCGCTGGAACAGGGAAAGGTAAATATTGCACAGCCTGACAAATTGTCGGCTGTGCATTCCGTGGGCCAGAGCGCACAAGAAGGCAACCCGGAAGCCAACCTGGCGAGGTCGGCTTTTGCAGCGGAGAAGACCGGGAGCCACCAGAGCTGCGGAGGGCACAGAACGACAGCCGGGGCTGGAGGAAGCCCCAGGTAAGTGGAGTTTGTTTGTTTTTTTAGCTTGGATGTTTCCTTTAAAGAGACTCCGTAACAAAAATTGCATCCTGTTTTTTATCATCCTACAAGTTCCAAAAGCTATTCTAATGTGTTCTGGCTTACTGCAGCACGTTCTACTATCACCATCTCTGTAATAAATCAACATATCTCTCTCTTGTCAGACTTGTCAGCCTGTGTCTGGAAGGCTGCCAAGTTCTTCAGTGTTGTGGTTCTGTGATGCATCTCCCCCCTCCAGGCCCCTCTCTGCACACTGCCTGTGTATTATTTAGATTAGGGCAGCTTCTCTCTTCTCTCTTATCTTTTCTAAGCTGGATAAATCCTCCTCTGAGCTGGCTGGGCTTTCACATACTGAGGAATTACATACAGGCAGAGCTGTCTGCACTCTGCAGGAAGAAACAGCCTGACACTTCAGTGGAAGATAGCTGCAGGGGGAAAGAAACACACAAATGATCTCTTGAGATTCAAAAGGAAGGGTGTATACAGCCTGCTTGTGTGTGAATGTATTTTCTATGTGTGGACATACTGTACATCAACCTACTTCCTGTTTTGGTGGCCATTTTGTTTGTTTATAAACAAACTTTTAAAAACTGTTTTTAACCACTTTTAATGTGGCGAGGAGCGGCGAAATTGTGACAGAGGGGAATAGGAGATGTCCCCTAACGCACTGGTATGTTTACTTTTGTGCGATTTTAACAATACAGATTCTCTTTAAGTATAGGAAAAGTGGAAAGTCGCTCTAAAAAAGTAATTTTCCAAGTGTTTTTTTTTTTTTGCAAAAGTTATACACTTCTAGCTATACTGTACAAAAAATAAAAAAGTGCTACACCAAAACGCTCCAAAAATCGCTAACCACATGCTTGTAATCGCTTATTTATTTATTGTATTTATAAAGCGCCAACATATTACGCAGCGCTGAATATTAATTTAGGTTACAGACAATATTTAGGGGTAACATACAGCAATATGACAATACAGGAATACAAGAAAACCAGATCACACACCATAGTATAAGTACCAGGTAATGCTTAGTCAGTCACTGGATGGAGCATGGAGATTAGGCAAGTTAGGTTCACTCAGATGCATAGCATGGGTTCACAGTAATGGAGGTGCAAGATCAGGTAGGACACAAAAGGAGGAGGACCCTGCCCAAAGGCTTACAATCTAGAGGGAGAGGTAAGGACACGAATGGTAGGGGACCAGAGTTCAGCTGTAGGTTTAGAGCACTTGTGAGGGGTAGTAGGCCAGAGTGAAAAGGTGAGTTTTGAGGGCTTTCTTGAAGATGTTGAAGGAGGGGGCTGCCCTAATGGGTGGAGGTAGGGAGTTCCATAGTGTTGGAGCAGCTCTTGAGAAGTCCTGGAGGCATGCATAGGACTGGGTGATGCGGGGGGCGGTTAGGCGAAGTTCATTGGAAGAGCGGAGTGAGCGGCTAGGTGTGTACCTCTGAGTAAGTTCGGAAATGTAGGTTGGACAGGTTTTGTGGACAGATTTGTAGGTCAGACACAGTATCTTGAATCTGATTCTGGACTGGATAGGAAGCCAGTGGAGGGATTCTAGGAGGGGATCTGCCGTGGTGGAGCGATGGGAGCAGTGGATAATTCTGGCTGCCGCATTCATGATGGACTGCAGTGGGGCTGTTCGGGTCATAGGGAGACCAGACAGCAGGGCATTGCAGTAGTCAAGGCGGGAAATTATGAGGGCATGGATGAAGAGTTTGGTGGTGGCAGAGGTCAGGAAAGGGCGAATCTTACAGATGTTACGAAGGTGGAAGTTGCAGGACTTTGTGAGGTTTTGGAAAAATTGCTTCAAAAAATGCTTAGCGTTTTCAATTACGCTAGCGATTTTTGGTGTGTACTGGCCCTAACACAAGTTATGGGGAGGTTTGAAGGCAGTTCGGGGGGCTGGGGTACACTGGTGTGTGGCAATTTGGTGATGTATGCGATTACGGGTATGTTGGGGGTAAGAGAATGGGGGGTGGGGGGCTAGGTTTGGAGAGAAGACCCAGGGAAGGAGTGTGCATTATCTACACCCTAACTGCATACAAACACATTTTAAGTTGCGGAAGGTGTCCCCCCAAACAACATCCCGGCCTCAATTCAGAATCATATATCGGCAGCTCAATGACCAGCCCTATTTCCAAGCAACAGGATGGAGTCCCGGCTCTCTGCACAGCCACATGCAACGCTAACCATTTGCTCATTATGATAAGTGCTGGGCTTATCGCTAGCAGGAACTGTGGTTGAGTTTAGTGTCTGTTTACTTTCCGTTGAGTTCTATGACCATTTTAGACAAAAATGGCTCAAATATTTAGAATTGTTTTTTGCGGTTTGGGCTTTTATTGCTGTAAACATTATCTCCGCTCTGTAAACAAGACGTATAAATGGATTTTTGACCTTGAGCATGCTCAGCTGTTGACCCCATTCGCTACCTCGGATCCCGCATTTAACCACCTCCCTACCCCTTCTGGACCACAGCCATTTCCACCTGACAGCACATCTCCCATTCATTTACCAATAACTTTATCACTACTTTTCACAACAAAATGATCTATATCTTGTTTTATTTGCCACCAATTAGACTTTCTTTGGGTGGTACATTATGCTAAGAATTATTTTATTAGAAAAAACGGGAATATTAAGAAAAAAATAGAAAAAAATTACTATTTCTCAGTTTACGGCCATTATAGTCTTAAAATAAAACATTCTACTGTGCTGTGGATAAAACCCAGATATTTTATTTGCCCACTTGTCCCGGTTATTGCAACATTTAAAATATCTCCATAGTACAGTGTATGGCGCCAATATTTTATTTGGAAATAAAGGTGCATTTTTTTTTTCATTTTCGCATCCATCACTAATTACTAGCCCATATTTTCAAAAATAACGGTAATTTCTTTTTATGTGCAAATGTTTTATTTGGGTAACTATTGGAGAGTGTGAGACGTAAGGGGTTCATTTTAATGGTATGTGTAGGACTTTTTATTTAAAAAAAAAAGTGTATGCTGGTGTAATTTTACTATTTGGCCACAAGATGTCCCCCAACTAAATCTTCCTGAGCACACTGTTAGTACACATGTATGTATACATGTAACTTTCTTTTCATCAATGACTGCAGGTATCTCATTGATGCCAGCATTGATATCGGCAACTTAGATCAGTGAACGGGAACTGTGATCCTATTCACTAATCTCCAGGCGAATGGGCAGTAACGAGAACGCACGCGGGAGCGAGCATGCACGCAGAGGCCGTTTGTGGCAATAGATGCACATCTACGTCCCTGGGCAGGAACTGAAGTCCTGCGGGGTGTATATATACTGCCGCGAACGGGATAAGTAGTTAAAGCCTAAAATTTGTTTTTAATTAAAGCGGAAGCGGACCTGACCTCAGAACGTCCTCTCTGCTCTAAAGACGAGCAGCAGCATAATAACCTTTAAAGAAAAACATTTCTCTGTTACAGCTCTTACAAATCCTGCAATAAATCTGCATTGTGTCTACTTCCTGCTTTCATGGAAGCAGACATATTGTTAACATCCTATGTTTACAAATTAGCTGCTCTGCCGAGACAGCCAGCCGACACAGCTGAGAGATCAAATTAAAACTTGTGATTAATCACAGATGAGGGGGATTAGACAGACTAAACTCTCTAAATACATATAGGGTGCATTTTTCTATGGTTTCCTTCTGCCCAAGAGTTCAGGTCCACTTTAAATGGGCTGTTTCCTAATCCCCCCTTACTTGTGCTGAGGATGTTCCCAGGCCCATAGAAAATGGCCACAGCAGCTTCATTTCAAGCCTTATTGGGCACATCTTTTAAAAGGGACCTCACACAGTTTCTTTCTGCACACATTGTATACGGATGCATGTTTATACAGTGTTACAGCACAAAGAACAAAAAGTCACCACCACCACCCAAATAGAAAAAAAAAAAAAAAAAAGAAGAACAAAAAGTCTTGCTGCAGTTTGTCACCTACTGAAGACAAAACACAGAACATTTATATTGCACTTTTCTCCTGGGGAACTCAAAGCGCAAGAGCTATGGCCATTAGGGCGCTCTCAGTAGGCAGCAGCATTGTCAGTGACCACTTATAAATCCATCAAAAAACAATCAATGGGAAATTTCCCACTGACCTGATGGGAATATTGTATCTTCTATATCAGTCTTAATGCTATGGCCTATTGATCGCCTATGGCTCCTGCAGTTCCCATTCCAAGTGTCAATAATCGCTGGCATCAATAAGATGCCTGTGTCATTGTAACAACCATGTAACAAACATCCACACATAACTTCCTGTTCTCATACTGTTAGTATATGCAGGCAGATTATGCGTGAGGACATCTTGTGGCCAACTAGTAAAATTACACCTACATACATTTTTTTTTTATAAAAAGACCTACACATCCATTAAAATTAACCCCTTACTTACCACCCTCGTAGTTACCCAAAATAAAGTAAATGCATTTTTTTTAAAAAAGACAATTAAAAAAAAACCATAAATAGTTACCTTAGGGACTGAGAGTGCATATCAATGTTATTTTTGAAATTATAGGCTTGTAATTAGTGATGTACGCAAAACTGAAAAAATGCACCTTTATTTTCCAAATAAAATATTGGCACCATACATTGTACTAGGGAAAGATTTTAAACATTTTAATAACCAGGACAAATGGGCAAATAAAATGTGTGGATTTTAATTACGGTAGCATTTATTATTTCAAAACTATAATGGCCGAAAACTAAGAAACATTGTTTTTTTTCAATTTTTTCTTATTTTTCCCGTTAAAATGTGTTTAGAGTAAAATAATTTTTAGCAAAATGTACCACTCAAAGAAAGCCTAATTGGTTGTGAAAAAAACCAAGATATAGATCATTTCATTGTGATAAGTAGTAATAAAGTTATAGGCGAATGAATGGGAGGAGTGCTGAAAGGTGAAAATTGCTCTGGTACAGAAGAGGAAAAACCCCTCAGTAGTGAAGTGGTTAAACACCAAATGATAAACGTTGGCTTGATGTAGGTTCACAATATGTAGGACTGCAATGTATACAGGCAGAGTGGATCCAAAGTATGATCGGCGTTCTGCTCTTTGTATCCATTGGCGTCTGTTGTAGCGTGCGTTTTGGCAAAGTACAGTAAGGGAGACCTGAATTGGGAGGATCTGGGGTGGATTTTTGATATTTTTGTCATGTTGTCCAGCTCTACAGATTTAATTGTGTCCATCGGCATACTTAGGCTTTCATTCAGAAAGCATTAGCGTAATGCAGAAACCAGCTAATTCTACCAAACATTTTGTAAAATGTCAATTTACTGAGGCTGGTACCGCATGGAAAGCTGAAGCTTCCGACCAGTGAGGTAAGTGGCCGAGGTAAGTGAGCGACACATGTCAGTAAATGTCAATTCACAAAGATTTGAGCAAGCGGCAAAGCCAAGAGAGATGTTCAGTATTTACCTCCAGCTCTGATCTGTTAGAAACTAGCAAATAGCATGTGATAGCTAGAGATGGCCCAAACGGTTCGCCCGCGAACTTCGGTGGTTCGCGTTCAACCCGCCCCCTATACTACATAATTAGGGTCAACTTTGACCCTATACATCACAGTCAGCAGGCACAGGGTAGCCAATCAGGCTACACTCCCTCCTGGAGCCCCACCCCCCCCCCTTATAAAAAGCAGGCAGTGTCAGCCATTTCACTCACTCGTGTGGCTGCAGTAATTAGAGAAGGGAGAGGTGCTGCAGAGACATTAGGGAAAGCTTAGTTAGGCTACAGTTAGGCTTGTTAGGTTGCCCCTTTTTGCTGGTACTTATTGCTAAAAAGCACTCCTCATCCTCAACAGCTCTTTTGAGAGATAATGTTGTTCTTGTGATCTATTTTTGTGTGTGTGTGTCCACAGACACTTGTGTTGCATATATAGCCCTGTCAGTCAGTCGCAGCTGCTTGTGGGACCTTGGCCCATTGGTAATTCCTACTGTGCCACTGCCAGGCCCAGCACATTCAGTGACTACTTGTGTGTGTGACAGCTGCACATTTGTAATACCCATCACTGCATATACGTACCTGTTGTTCAGTCCACCCACCCACCTACCTACGTGACCGCACGCAATTTCACTGCACCTGTTCACGGTACCTGTGTGTGTGTGTGACAGGTGCACATTTGTAATACCCATCACTGCATATACCTACCTGTTGTTCAGTGCACCCACCCGCCTACCTACGAGACCACACGCAGTATCACTGCACCTGTTCACGTCACGGTACCTGTGTGTGTGTGTGTGACAGGTGCACATTTGTAATACCCATCACTACATATACCTACCTGTTGTTCCGTGCACCCACCTACCTTAGTGAGCGCACACAGTGTCACTGCACCTGTTCACGGTACCTGTGTGTGTGACAGCTGCAAATTTGTAATACCAGTCATTGCATAATTGTTCACAGTACCTGTGTGACCGCACACTGTGTAATATAACACTCCATGCATACCTGTTAACTGCACCTGTGTGACAGCTGCACATTGTAATACCAGTCACTGCATACCTTTCACTGCACCTGTGTGACTGCACAGTGTATTAGTCAAGTCAGTGCATACCTTTCACTTCATCCCCCCCAATATGGGCAAAACAGGCAGAGGCCGGCCATCCGGCAGGTCTGTTCGAGGTCATGCTGTCATGATTTTGTGCGGCCCTGGACCAAAGTACAATGTTCAGAAGGCGCGTGCCATCAACCCCCAAGATTGTCAGGACGTAGTTGACTATCTAACACAGAACACCTCATCTTCCTCAGCTTCCGTACGGAACCGTGACATATCTTCCTCCTCCTGCTGTGATTCTGGCACTCCCCTCCACTAGCGCTTCCCTCCTTCCCTATGCAGAGTCCCAAGTGGAGCGTAAATGAGAGTTTAGTCGCCTGGCTCTCGGCATTCCACTGATAAGATTTCCTTTCAGTCGGAGGCACCACTTGCTACTGTTGATCGGATACCTCATTATCCTATTCGAGTTTGGTCGAATTCGGATAGTAAACTTCCCGAATTCACTCAAAGTTTGATATTCGAGTTAATCGAATATCCGATTCGAACTCGGATATCCGACGTCACTATCTGAGTCAGTATTCGAGTAAAATATTCGAGCTGGCCTTAAATAGCTTTTAAAACTTGTATTGGAGGTCAATGATGCATGAAACCACCTTTTTTATGAAGAAAAACATCAAGTGATTATGTGGTGATGTAGTAGTTATAAGTAGTAGTAGTAGTAGTAGTAGTAGTTCTTCTTCTTCTTCCTTCTTCCTTTCTTCCTTCTTCCTTTCTTCCTTTCTTCCCTTCTTCCCTTCTTCCTTTCTTCCTTCTTCCTTCTTCCTTTCTTCCTTCTTCCTTCTTCCTTTCTTCCTTCTTCCTTCTTCCTTACTTCCTTCTTCCCTTCTTCCTTCTTTCTATCTTCCTTCTTCCTTTCTTCCTTCTCCCTTCTTCCTTTCTTCCTTCTTCCTTTCTTCCTTCTTTCTTCCTTCTTCCTTCTTCCTTTCTTCCTTCTTCCTTTCTTCCTTCTTCCTTTCTTCCTTTCTTCCTTCTTCCTTCTTCCTTTCTTCCTTTTTCCTTTCTTCCTTTTTCCTTCTTCCTTCCTTCTTCTTCCTTTCTTCCTTCTTCCTTCTGCCTTTCTTCCTTCTTTTTTCTTTCTTCCTTCCTTTTTTCTTTCTTCTTCCTTCTTCTTCCTTCTCCTTTCTTCCTTCTTTCTTCTTCCTTCTTCTTCCTTTCTTCCTTTCTTCCTTCTTCCTTTCTTCCTTTCTTCCTTCTTCCTTCTTCCTTTCTTCTTCTTTCTTCTTCTTTCTTCTTCCTTCTTCTTCCTTCTTCCTTTTTTCCTTCTTCCTTCTTCCTTCTTCCTTCTTTCTTCTTTCTTCTTCCTTCTTCCTTTTTCCTTTCTTCCTTCTTCCTTCTTTCTTATTCCTTCTTTCTTCCTTCCTTCTTCCTTTCTTCTTTCTTCCTTCCTTTCTTCTTTCTTCTTCTTCTTCTTCTTCTTTCTTCTTCCTTCTTCTTCCTTTCTTCCTTCTTCTTTCTTCTTCCTTCTTCCTTTCTTCCTTCTTCCTTTCTTTCTTCTTCCTTCTTCTTTCTTCTTTCTTCCTTCCTTCCTTTCTTCTTCTTCTTTCTTCTTCTTCTTTTTCTTTCTTCTTCTATATCATTATATTATGTGTCTTGGTTTTCCTTTCTTTTGTAATATTTTTTTTACTTCATTTGTGGAAATATTTTATTTTAATAACACCATAGTTATATTTGTAATACTGGATAAACAAACAGACTGCGCTTGTCAAAAATGAAAACTATATAAAAACTTTAATATGGTTGTCAGGTGCACAACCCAAATAAATATGCATGCAAAGGAAGCAATCTTCCTGCAAAAACTATTATAAAATCAATGTGGTGATATTTCCTGAGGTAGCAGGATAATAGGGTCTTTAATCCTATTAGGATTTGTTTGACACAGAAGTTCTGTTCTCAAATATGACACTTTAGATGTCTAATTCCGTGTCTAAATAGTAGTTTATATGGAGGTCTCCAGAGGTGTAACATCCAGTTATATGCACTTTGGTATAATGGAGTAATCTCACCCTCCGTGGTTTTCAATCTAGGAGCAGGTGATATCTTCAGGGGAGCCGCTCAATCTCACCCGCCCCGCCTCGGCCGGCGGCGGAGTGAGAGAGACTGGACTACTACTGGATAGCGTGCAGTGTCGGGCAGGGGTGCCCGGCTCCCGGGGAATCCAAGTGGCATGGATGATAGCAGCCTTCAGCTGGTCGGGCTTCCGTCCTTCGCTAGCGGTGTGGCAACACACTCCTGAAAGATTACATAGGATGAGTAACACCAACTCAGACATCTGCTGGAGATGCTTGGTGGGGGTGGGTAACTTCACACACATTTTCTGGTCATGTCCCAAAATTATCCCATTCTGGGAAAATGTCCTTAACATAATCAACACATTGTTACAAACCTCCTTTCCACTGGACATGGGTATGCTCCTACTTGGGAAACTGGATAAACCTAATCTCTCAACTCATAGACAAAACCTGGTAAGATTGCTTTGTTTTTATGCTAGAAAGGAGATCTTAAAACTCTGGAAGAAACAGTCTACTCCTACACTTGGTATGTGGGCTAAAACTATTAATAACGCACTACCTTTATACAGGGAGACATACTTAAATAGAAAGAGTCCTAAGAAATTTGGTAAAATATGGGGAGTTTGGGAGAGCAGAATCCTAGATCCAACAAATGAGAACTTCATTCCAATCCTAGATTAGGGATAAGACGGGGTCCTAGGCCGGAGGCGGACAACTCTTTACCCTCTTCTCTTTCCTTTCCTTTCTTCCTATTCTCTTCTGTGGGTACTTAATACTCACTTCTAGACTCAACCCTCCTCTTTACAGAGCAGCTCTGATACCAACAGCCAAGTATTTGATATGCAAAGTGATGATAAAATATGATTCGTTTTTTTATTGCATCAAGTCACACTGTCTCCAATGTAATACTATATAATCTGTACTCTTTTGATGTTCAAATCACAGTCTGCGCCGGACCAAAAGGTAACTCAAAATTATATTATCAGCCCGTCGTGCAACTACTAAAGGGCGCCAGACCAAAAGATAACTCAAAATTTTATTATCAGCCCGTCGCGCTCTTTCCACAGGGCGTCGGACCAAAAGCTAATGTAACTAAAAATTACATTTTCAGCCCGTCGCGCTCCTACCACAGGGCGCCAGACCAAACGGTAACTCCAACTTTTTTTTACCAGCCCGTCGCGCTCTTTCCACAGGGTGCCGTACCAAATGGTAACTCAAAATTATATTATCAGCCCATTTGAGAATGGCATCTCAACTGCCAACAAAATACTGCACGCATTGCACAAATTGCTGCAACCTGAAGAGTACAACTCAGGGGCATATTTAAAATGATATACATATACCCCCAAATTCTACTTATGGCCTCCTCCTCCCCTACAGTCATACCAATCCTCACCAAAAAGGTAAAAAGCATAAGAGTGCAAACAAATCAAAGAAAATGCCGGCCGACAACTGCCATTCCAGAAAATACCAATAGCACTAGAAAAGACCCAGAACTGCTATTTACATGTTCATCGCAGTGCTGTTACTAATGACAAAAAGGAAACGATTCGATTTTTAGATCGAAAAGTGCTGTATAAGGGCCCTAATTAGTTGTTCTCCTCTAAGATATTTTTATATTCTTTTTTGGCACAGTACTTTAGGTAAGGTAATTCAAAATTATATTATCAGCCCGTCTTGGTCATGCCACAGGATTCTGGACCAAAAGGTAAAGCAAAATTATATTATCAGCCCGTCGCGCTCCTACCAATGGGCACCAGACCAAAAGGTAACTCAAAATTTTATTATCAGCCCATCGCGCTCTTTCCACAGGGCGCCGACTAAAAATTACATTTTCAGACCGTCACGCTCCTACCACAGGGCGCCAGACCAAAAGGTAACTCAAAATTATATTATCAGCCCATCGTGCACCTACTAAAGGGCGCCGGACCAAAAGGTAACTCAAAATTATATTATCAGCCCGTTTGAGAATGGCATCTCAACTGCCAACAAAATACTGCACGCATTGCACAAATTGCTGCAACCTGAAGAGTAGAACTCAGGGGCATATTTAAAATGATTTAAATATACCCCCAAATTCTAATTATGGCCTCCTCCTTCCCTACAGCTATACCAATCCTCACCAAAAAGCAGTCTTGATCGGATACCTCATTATCCTTTTCGAGTTTGGTCGAATTCGGATAGTAAACTATTCGAATTCACTCGAAGTTCGATATTCGAGTTAATCAAATATCCGATTCGAACTCGGATATCCGACGTCACTATCCAAGTCTGTATTCGAGTAAAATATTCGAGCTGGCCTTAAATAGCTTTTAAATTTTGTATTGGAGGTCAATGATGCATGAAACCACCTTTTTTATGAAGAAAAACATCAAGTGATTATGTGGTGATGTATTAGATCAAAAAGTGCTGTATAAGGGCCCTAATTAGTTGTTCTCCTCTAAGATATTTTTATATACTTTTTTGGCACAGTACTTTAGGTAAGGTAATTCAAAATTATATTATCAGCCCGTCTTCGTCATGCCACAGGATGCCGGACCAAAAGGTAAAGAAAAATTATATTATCAGCCCATTGCGCTCCTACCAATGGGCGCCGGACCAAAAGATGACTCAAAATTATATTATCAGCCCGTTTGAGAATGCCATCTCAACTGCCAACAAAATACTGCACGCATTGCACAAATTGCTGCAAGCTGAAGAGTACAACTCAGGGGCATATTTAAAATGATTTAAATATACCCCAAAATTCTACTTATGGCCTCCTCCTCCCCTACAGCCATACCAAAACTCACCAAAAAGGTAAAAAGCATAAGAGTGCAAACAAAACAAAGAAAATGCCGGCCTACAATTGCCAATCCAGAAACACCAATAGCACTAGCAAAGACCCAGAACTGTGATTTACATGTTCATCGCAGTGCTGTTACTAATGACAAAAAGGAAACGATTCGATTTTTAAATCGAAAAGTGCTGTTTAAGGGCCCTAATTAGTTGTTCTCCTCTAAAATATTTTTATATTCTTTTTTGGCAAAGTACTTTAGGTAAGGTAATTCAAAATTATATTATCAGCCCGTCTTGGTCATGCCACAGGACGCCGTACCAAAGGGTAATGCAAAACTATATTATGAGCCCGTCACGCTCCTACTAATGGGCGCCGGACCAAAAGGTAACTCAAAATTTTATTATCAGCCCATCACGCTCTTTCCTAGGGCGCTGGACCAAAAGCTAATGTAACTAATGTAACTAAAAATTACATTTTCAGCCCGTCATGCTCCTACCACAGGGCGCCCGACCAAATGCTAACTCCAACTTTTATTATCAGCCCGTCTCGCTCTTTCCACAGGGCGCCGGACCAAAAGGTAACTCAAAATTATATTATCAGCCCGTTTGAGAATGGCATCTCAACTGCCAACAAAATACTGCACGCATTGCACAACTTGCTGCAACCTGAAGAGTACAACTTAGGGGCATATTTAAAATGATTTAAATATACCCTTAAATTCTACTTATGGCCTCCTCCTCCCCTACAGCCATACCAAGCCTCACCAAAAAGGTAAAAAGCATAAGAGTGCAAATAAAACAAAGAAAATGCCGGCCTAAAATTGCCATTCCAGAAACACCAATAGTACTAGCAAAGACCCAGAACTGTGATTTACGTGTTCATCGCAGTGCTGTTACTAATGACAAAAAGGAAACGATTCGATTTTTAGATCAAAAAGTGCTGTATAAGGGCCCTAATTAGTTGTTCTCCTCTAAGATATTTTTATATACTTTTTTGGCACAGTACTTTAGGTAAGGTAATTCAAAATTATATTATCAGCCCGTCTTGGTCATGCCACAGGATTCTGGACCAAAAGGTAAAGCAAAATTATATTATCAGCCCGTCGCGCTCCTACCAATGGGCACCAGACCAAAAGGTAACTCAAAATTTTATTATCAGCCCATCGCGCTCTTTCCACAGGGCGCCGGACCAAAAGCAAATGTAACTAATGTAACTAAAAATTACATTTTCAGACCGTCACGCTCCTACCACAGGGCGCCAGACCAAAAGGTAACTCAAAATTATATTATCAGCCCATCGTGCACCTACTAAAGGGCGCCGGACCAAAAGGTAACTCAAAATTATATTATCAGCCCGTTTGAGAATGGCATCTCAACTGCCAACAAAATACTGCACGCATTGCACAAATTGCTGCAACCTGAAGAGTAGAACTCAGGGGCATATTTAAAATGATTTAAATATACCCCCAAATTCTAATTATGGCCTCCTCCTTCCCTACAGCTATACCAATCCTCACCAAAAAGCAGTCTTGATCGGATACCTCATTATCCTTTTCGAGTTTGGTCGAATTCGGATAGTAAACTATTCGAATTCACTCGAAGTTCGATATTCGAGTTAATCAAATATCCGATTCGAACTCGGATATCCGACGTCACTATCCAAGTCTGTATTCGAGTAAAATATTCGAGCTGGCCTTAAATAGCTTTTAAATTTTGTATTGGAGGTCAATGATGCATGAAACCACCTTTTTTATGAAGAAAAACATCAAGTGATTATGTGGTGATGTATTAGATCAAAAAGTGCTGTATAAGGGCCCTAATTAGTTGTTCTCCTCTAAGATATTTTTATATACTTTTTTGGCACAGTACTTTAGGTAAGGTAATTCAAAATTATATTATCAGCCCGTCTTCGTCATGCCACAGGATGCCGGACCAAAAGGTAAAGAAAAATTATATTATCAGCCCATTGCGCTCCTACCAATGGGCGCCGGACCAAAAGATGACTCAAAATTATATTATCAGCCCGTTTGAGAATGCCATCTCAACTGCCAACAAAATACTGCACGCATTGCACAAATTGCTGCAAGCTGAAGAGTACAACTCAGGGGCATATTTAAAATGATTTAAATATACCCCAAAATTCTACTTATGGCCTCCTCCTCCCCTACAGCCATACCAAAACTCACCAAAAAGGTAAAAAGCATAAGAGTGCAAACAAAACAAAGAAAATGCCGGCCTACAATTGCCAATCCAGAAACACCAATAGCACTAGCAAAGACCCAGAACTGTGATTTACATGTTCATCGCAGTGCTGTTACTAATGACAAAAAGGAAACGATTCGATTTTTAAATCGAAAAGTGCTGTTTAAGGGCCCTAATTAGTTGTTCTCCTCTAAAATATTTTTATATTCTTTTTTGGCAAAGTACTTTAGGTAAGGTAATTCAAAATTATATTATCAGCCCGTCTTGGTCATGCCACAGGACGCCGTACCAAAGGGTAATGCAAAACTATATTATGAGCCCGTCACGCTCCTACTAATGGGCGCCGGACCAAAAGGTAACTCAAAATTTTATTATCAGCCCATCACGCTCTTTCCTAGGGCGCTGGACCAAAAGCTAATGTAACTAATGTAACTAAAAATTACATTTTCAGCCCGTCATGCTCCTACCACAGGGCGCCCGACCAAATGCTAACTCCAACTTTTATTATCAGCCCGTCTCGCTCTTTCCACAGGGCGCCGGACCAAAAGGTAACTCAAAATTATATTATCAGCCCGTTTGAGAATGGCATCTCAACTGCCAACAAAATACTGCACGCATTGCACAACTTGCTGCAACCTGAAGAGTACAACTTAGGGGCATATTTAAAATGATTTAAATATACCCTTAAATTCTACTTATGGCCTCCTCCTCCCCTACAGCCATACCAAGCCTCACCAAAAAGGTAAAAAGCATAAGAGTGCAAATAAAACAAAGAAAATGCCGGCCTAAAATTGCCATTCCAGAAACACCAATAGTACTAGCAAAGACCCAGAACTGTGATTTACGTGTTCATCGCAGTGCTGTTACTAATGACAAAAAGGAAACGATTCGATTTTTAGATCAAAAAGTGCTGTATAAGGGCCCTAATTAGTTGTTCTCCTCTAAGATATTTTTATATACTTTTTTGGCACAGTACTTTAGGTAAGGTAATTCAAAATCATATTATCAGCCCGTCTTGGTCATGCCACAGGACGCCGTACCAAAGGGTAATGCAAAACTATATTATGAGCCCGTCACGCTCCTACTAATGGGCGCCGGACCAAAAGATAACTCAAAATTTTATTATCAGCCCATCGCGCTCTTTCCCAGGGCGCCGGACCAAAAGCAAATGTAACTAATGTAACTAAAAATTACTTTTTCAGCCCGTCATGCCCCTACCACAGGGCACCAGACCAAATGCTAACTCCAACTTTTATTATCAGCCCGTCGCGCTCTTTCCACAGGGCGCCGGACCAAAAGGTAACTCAAAATTATATTATCAGCCCATTTGAGAATGGCATCTCAACTGCCAACAAAATACTGCACGCATTGCACAAATTGCTGCAAACTGAAGAGTACAGCTCAGGGGCATATTTAAAGTGATTTAAATATAACCCCCAATTCTACTTATGGCCTCCTCCTCCCCTACAGCCATACCAAGCCTCACCAAAAAAAGGTAAAAAGCATAAGAGTGCAAACAAAACAAAGAAAATGCCGGCCTACAACTGTCATTCTAGAGATACCAATACTACTAGCAAAGACCCAGAACTGTGATTTATATGTTCATCGCAGTGCTGTTACTAATGACAAAAAGGAAACGATTCGATTTTTAGATCAAAAAGTGCTGTATAAGGGCCCTAATTAGTTGTTCTCCTCTAAGATATTTTTATATACTTTTTTGGCACAGTACTTTAGGTAAGGTAATTCAAAATTATATTATCAGCCCGTCTTGGTCATGCCACAGGACACAGGACCAAAAGGTAAAGAAAAATTATATTATCAGCTCGTTGCGCTCCTACCAATGGGCGCCAGACCAAAAGATGACTCAAAATTTTATTATCAGCCCGTCGCGCTCTTTCCAAAGGGCACCGGACGAAAAGGTAACTCAAAATTTTATTATCAGCCCATCGCGCTCTTTCCCAGGGCGCCGGACCAAAAGCAAATGTAACTAATGTAACTAAAAATTACATTTTCAGGCCATCACGCTCCTACCACAGGGCGCCGGACCAAAAGGTAACGCAAAATAATATAATCAGCCCATTGCGCTCCTACCAATGGGCGCCGGAGCAAAAGACAACTCAAAATTTTATTATCAGCCCGTCGCGCTCTTTCCACAGGACGCCGGATCAAAAGGTAACTCAAAATTATATTATCAGCCCATTTGAGAATGGCATCTCAACTGCCAACAAAATACTGCACGCATTGCACAAATTGCTGCAAACTGAAGAGTACAGCTCAGGGGCATATTTAAAGTGATTTAAATATAACCCCCAATTCTACTTATGGCCTCCTCCTCCCCTACAGCCATACCAAGCCTCACCCAAAAAAGGTAAAAAGCATAAGAGTGCAAACAAAACAAAGAAAATGCCGGCCTACAACTGTCATTCTAGAGATACCAATACTACTAGCAAAGACCCAGAACTGTGATTTATATGTTCATCGCAGTGCTGTTACTAATGACAAAAAGGAAACGATTCGATTTTTAGATCAAAAAGTGCTGTATAAGGGCCCTAATTAGTTGTTCTCCTCTAAGATATTTTTATATACTTTTTTGGCACAGTACTTTAGGTAAGGTAATTCAAAATTATATTATCAGCCCGTCTTGGTCATGCCACAGGACACAGGACCAAAAGGTAAAGAAAAATTATATTATCAGCTCGTTGCGCTCCTACCAATGGGCGCCAGACCAAAAGATGACTCAAAATTTTATTATCAGCCCGTCGCGCTCTTTCCAAAGGGCACCGGACCAAAAGGTAACTCAAAATTTTATTATCAGCCCATCGCGCTCTTTCCCAGGGCGCCGGACCAAAAGCAAATGTACTAGTGTAACTAAAAATTACATTTTCAGGCCATCACGCTCCTACCACAGGGCGCCGGACCAAAAGGTAACGCAAAATAATATAATCAGCCCATTGCGCTCCTACCAATGGGCGCCGGAGCAAAAGACAACTCAAAATTTTATTATCAGCCCGTCGCGCTCTTTCCACAGGACGCCGGATCAAAAGGTAACTGAAAATTATATTATCAGCCCATTTGAGAATGGCATCTCAACTGCCAACAAAATACTGCACGCATTGCACAAATTGCTGCAACCTGAAGAGTAGAACTCAGGGGCATATTTAAAATGATTTAAATATACCCCCAAATTCTACTTATGGCCTCCTCCTTCCCTACAGCTATACCAATCCTCACCAAAAAGCAGTCTTGATCGGATACCTCATTATCCTTTTTGAGTTTGGTCGAATTCGGATAGTAAACTATCCGAATTCACTCGAAGTTCGATATTCGAGTTAATCAAATATCCGATTCAAACTCGGATATCCGACGTCACTATCCGAGTCTGTATTCGAGTAAAATATTCGAGCTGGCCTTAAATAGTTTTTAAATTTTGTATTGGAGGTCAATGATGCATGAAACCACCTTTTTTATGAAGAAAAACATCAAGTGATTATGTGGTGATGTATTAGATCAAAAAGTGCTGTATAAGGGCCCTAATTGGTTGTTCTCCTCTAAGATATTTTTATATACTTTTTTGGCACAGTACTTTAGGTAAGGTAATTCAAAATTATATTATCAGCCCGTCTTCGTCATGCCACAGGACGCCGGACCAAAAGGTAAAGAAAAATTATATTATCAGCCCATTGCGCTCCTACCAATGGGCGCCGGACCAAAAGATGACTCAAAATTATATTATCAGCCCGTTTGAGAATGCCATCTCAAATGCCAACAAAATACTGCACGCATTGCACAAATTGCTGCAACCTGAAGAGTACAACTCAGGGGCATATTTAAAATGATTTATATATACCCCCAAATTCTACTTATGGCCTCCTCCTCCCCTACAGCCATACCAATCCTCACTAAAAAGGTAAAAAACATAAGAGTGCAAACAAAACAAAGTAAATGCCGGCCTACAATTGCCATTCCAGAAATACCAATAGTACTAGCAAAGACCCAGAACTGCGATTTACATGTTCTTCACAGTGCTGTTACTAATGACATAAAGGAAACGATTCGATTTTTAAATCGAAAAGTGCTGTTTAAGGGCCCTAATTAGTTGTTCTCCTCTAAAATATTTTTATATTCTTTTTTGGCAAAGTACTTTAGGTAAGGTTATTCAAAATTATATTATCAGCCCGTCTTGGGCATGCCACAGGACGCCGTACCAAAGGGTAATGCAAAACTATATTTTGAGCCCGTCACGCTCCTACTAATGGGCGCCGGACCAAAAGGTAACTCAAAATTTTATTATCAGCCCATCACGCTCTTTCCCAGGGCGCCGGACCAAAAGCTAATGTAACTAATGTAACTAAAAATTACATTTTCAGCCCGTCATGCTCCTACCACAGGGCGCCGGACCAAATGCTAACTCCAACTTTTATTATCAGCCCGTCGCGCTCTTTCCACAGGGCGCCGGACCAAAAGGTAACTCAAAATTATATTATCAGCCCGTTTGAGAATGGCATCTCAACTGCCAACAAAATACTGCACGCATTGCACAAATTGCTGCAACCTGAAGAGTACAACTCAGGGGCATATTTAAAATGATTTAAATATACCCCCAAATTCTACTTATGGCCTCCTCCTCCCCTACAGCCATACCAATCCTCACCAAAAAGGTAAAAAGCATAAGAGTGCAAATAAAACAAAGAAAATGCCGGCCTAAAATTGCCATTCCAGAAACACCAATAGTACTAGCAAAGACCCAGAACTGTGATTTACATGTTCATCGCAGTGCTGTTACTAATGACAAAAAGGAAACGATTCGATTTTTAGATCAAAAAGTGCTGTATAAGGGCCCTAATTAGTTGTTCTCCTCTAAGATATTTTTATATACTTTTTTGGCATAGTACTTTAGGTAAGGTAATTCAAAATCATATTATCAGCCCGTCTTGGTCATGCCACAGGACGCCGGACCAAAAGGTAAAGAAAAATTATATTATCAGCCCATTGCGCTCCTACCAATGGGCGCCGGACCAAAAGATAACTCAAAATTTTATTATCAGCCCATCGCGCTCTTTCCCAGGGCGCCGGACCAAAAGCAAATGTAACTAATGTAACTAAAAATTACTTTTTCAGCCCGTCATGCTCCTACCACAGGGCACCAGACCAAATGCTAACATCAACTTTTATTATCAGCCCGTCGCGCTCTTTCCACAGGGCGCCGGACCAAAAGGTAACTCAAAATTATATTATCAGCCCATTTGAGAATGGCATCTCAACTGCCAACAAAATACTGCACGCATTGCACAAATTGCTGCAAACTGAAGAGTACAGCTCAGGGGCATATTTAAAGTGATTTAAATATACCCCCCAATTCTACTTATGGCCTCCTCCTCCCCTACAGCCATACCAAGCCTCACCAAAAAAAGGTAAAAAGCATAAGAGTGCAAACAAAACAAAGAAAATGCCGGCCTACAACTGTCATTCTAGAGATACCAATACTACTAGCAAAGACCCAGAACTGTGATTTATATGTTCATCGCAGTGCTGTTACTAATGACAAAAAGGAAACGATTCGATTTTTAGATCAAAAAGTGCTGTATAAGGGCCCTAATTAGTTGTTCTCCTCTAAGATATTTTTATATACTTTTTTGGCACAGTACTTTAGGTAAGGTAATTCAAAATTATATTATCAGCCCGTCTTGGTCATGCCACAGGACGCCGGACCAAAAGGTAAAGAAAGATTATATTATCAGCCCGTCGTGCTCCTACCAAAGGGCGCCGGACCAAAAGGTAACTCAAAATTTTATTATCAGCCCATCGCGCTCTTTCCCAGGGCGCCGGACCAAAAGCAAATGTAACTAATGTAACAGAAAATTACATTTTCATGCCATCACGCTTCTACCACAGGGCGCCGGACCAAAAGGTAACTTAAAATTATATTATCAGCCCGTTGCGCACCTACTAAAAGGCGCCGGACCAAAAGATAACTCAAAATGTTATTATCAGCCCGTCGCGCTCTTTCCACAGGGCGCCGGACCAAAAGCTAATGTAACTAATGTAACTAAAAATTACATTTTCAGCCCGTCATGCTCCTACCACAGGGCGCCAGACCAAATGCTAACTCCAACTTTTATTATAAGCCCGTTGCGCTCTTTCCACAGGGCGCCGGACCAAAAGGTAACTCAAAATTATATTATCAGCCCGTTTGAGAATGGCATCTCAACTGCCAACAAAATACTGCACGCATTGCACAAATTGCTGCAAGCTGAAGAGTACAACTCAGGGGCATATTTAAAATGATTTAAATATACCCCAAAATTCTACTTATGGCCTCCTCCTCCCCTACAGCCATACCAAAACTCACCAAAAAGGTAAAAAGCATAAGAGTGCAAACAAAACAAAGAAAATGCCGGCCTACAATTGCCAATCCAGAAACACCAATAGCACTAGCAAAGACCCAGAACTGTGATTTACATGTTCATCGCAGTGCTGTTACTAATGACAAAAAGGAAACGATTCGATTTTTAGATCAAAAAGTGCTGTATAAGGGCCCTAATTAGTTGTTCTCCTCTAAGATATTTTTATATACTTTTTTGGCACAGTACTTTAGGTAAGGTAATTCAAAATTATATTATCAGCCCGTCTTGGTCACGCCACAGGACGCCGGACCAAAAGGTAAAGAAAAATTATATCAGCCCGTCGCGCTCCTACCAAAGGGCGCCGGACCAAAAGGTAACTCAAATTTGTATTATCAGCCCATCGCGCTCTTTCCCAGGGCGCCGGACCAAAAGCAAATGTAACTAATGTAACAAAAAATTACATTTTCAGGCCATCACGCTCATACCTCAGGGCGCCGGACCAAAAGGTAACTCAAAATTATATTATCAGCCCGTTGCGCACCTACTAAAGGGCGCCGGACCAAAAGATAACTGAAAATGTTATTATCAGCCCGTCGCGCTCTTTCCACAGGGCGCCGGACCAAAAGCTAATGTAACTAATGTAACTAAAAATTAAATTTTCATCCCGTCATGCTCCTACCACAGGGCGCCAGACCAAATGCTAACTCCAACTTTTATTATCAGCCCGTCGCGCTCTTTCCACAGGGCGCCGGACCAAAAGGTAACTCAAAATTATATTATCAGCCCGTTTGAGAATGGCATCTCAACTGCCAACAAAATACTGCACGCATTGCACAAATTGCTGCAACCTGAAGAGTACAACTCAGGGGCATATTTAAAATGATTTAAATATACCCCCAAATTCTACTTATGGCCTCCTCCTCCCCTACAGCCATACCAATCCTCACCAAAAAGGTAAAAAGCATAAGAGTGCAAACAAAACAAAGAAAATGCCGGCATACAATTGCCAATCCAGAAACACCAATAGCACTAGAAAAGGCCCAGAACTGTGATTAACATGTTCATCGCAGTGCTGTTACTAATGACAAAAAGGAAACGATTCGATTTTTAGATCAAAAAGTGCTGTATAAGGGCCCTAATTAGTTCTTCTCCTCTAAGATATTTTTATATACTTTTTTGGCACAGTACTTTAGGTAAGGTAATTCAAAATTATATTATCAGCCCGTCTTGGTCATGCCACAGGACGCCGGACCAAAAGGTAAAGAAAAATTATATTATCAGCCAGTCGCGCTCCTACCAAAGGGCGCCGGACCAAAAGGTAACTCAAAATTTTATTATCAGCCCATCGCGCTCTTTCCCAGGGCGCCGGACCAAAAGCAAATGTAACTAATGTAACAAAAAATTTCATTTTCAGGCCATCACGCTCCTACCACAGGGCGCCGGACCAAAAGGTAACTCAAAATTATATTATCAGCCCGTTGCGCACCTACTAAAGGGTGCCGGACCAAAAGATAACTCAAAATTTTATTATCAGCTCGTCGCGCTCTTTCCACAGGGCGCCGAACCAAAAGCTAATGTAACTAAAAATTACATTTTCAGCCCGTCATGCTCCTACCACAGGGCGCCAGACCAAATGCTAACTCCAACTTTTATTATAAGCCCGTTGCGCTCTTTCCACAGGGCGCCGGACCAAAAGGTAACTCAAAATTATATTATCAGCCCGTTTGAGAATGGCATCTCAACTGCCAACAAAATACTGCACGCATTGCACAAATTGCTGCAACCTGAAGAGTACAACTCAGGGGCATATTTAAAATGATTTAAATATACCCCCAAATTCTACTTATGGCCGCCTCCTCCCCTACAGCCATACCAATCCTCACCAAAAAGGTAAAAAGCATAAGAGTGCAAACAAAACAAAGAAAATGCCGGCCTACAATTGCCAATCCAGAAACACCAATAGCACTAGCAAAGTATAAGGGCCCTAATTAGTTGTTCTCCTCTAAGATATTTTTATATACTTTTTTGGCACAGTACTTTAGGTAAGGTAATTCAAAATTATATTATCAGCCCGTCTTGGTCATGCCACAGGACACCGGACTAAAAGGCAATGAAAAATTATATTATCAGCCCGTCGCGCTCCTACCAAAGGGCGCCGGACCAAAAGGTAACTCAAAATTTTATTATCAGCCCATCGCGCTCTTTCCCAGGGCGCCGGACCGAAAGCAAATTCAACTAATGTAACAAAAAGTTACATTTTCAGGCCATCACGCTCCTACCACAGGGCGCCGGACCAAAAGGTAACTCAAAATTATATTATCAGCCCGTTGCGCACCTACTAAAGGGCGTCGGTCCAAAAGATAACTCAAAATTGTATTATCAGCCCGTCGTGCTCTTTCCACAGGGCGCCGGACCAAAAGCTAGTGTAACTAATGTAACTAAAAATTAAATTTTCAGCCCGTCATGCTCCTACCACAGGGCGCCAGACCAAATGCTAACTCCAACTTTTATTATAAGCCCGTTGCGCTCTTTCCACAGGGCGCCGGACGAAAAGGTAACTCAAAATTATATTATCAGCCCGTTTGAGAATGGCATCTCATCTGCCAACAACATACTGCACGCATTGCACAAATTGCTGCAACCTGAAGAGTACAACTCAGGGGCATATTTAAAATGATTTAAATATACCCCCAAATTCTACTTATGGCCTCCTCCTCCCCTACAGCCATACCAAGCCTCACCAAAAAGGTAAAAAGCGCAAACAAAACAAAGAAAATCCCGGCCTACAATTGTCATTCTAGAAATACCAATAGTACTAGCAAAGTCCCAGAACTGTGATTTACATGTTCATCGCAGTGCTGTTACTAATGACAAAAAGGAAACGATTCGATTTTTAGATCAAAAAGTGCTGTATAAGGGCCCTAATTAGTTGTTCTCCTCTAAGATATTTTTATATACTTTTTTGGCACAGTACTTTAGGTAAGGTAATTCAAAATTATATTATCAGCCCGTCTTGGGTCATGCCACAGGACGCCGGACCAAAAGGTAAAGAAAAATTATATTATCAGCCCGTCGCGCTCCTACCAAAGGGCGCTGGACCAAAAGGTAACTCAAATTTGTATTATCAGCCCGTTGCGCTCTTTCCCAGGGCGCCGGACCAAAAGCAAATTCAACTAATGTAACTAAAAATTACATTTTCAGGCCATCACGCTCCTACCACAGGGCGCCGGACCAAAAGGTAACACAAAGTTATATTATCAGCCCGTTGCGCTCATACTAAAGGGCGCCGGACCAAAGATAACTCAAAATTTTTATTATCAGCTCGTCGCGCTCTTTCCACAGGGCGCCGGACCAAAAGCTAATGTAACTAATGTAACTAAAAATTACATTTTCAGCCCGTCATGCTCCTACCACAGGGCGCCAGACCAAATGCTAACTCCAACTTTTATTATAAGCCCGTTGCGCTCTTTCCACAGGGCGCCGGACCAAAAGGTAACTCAAAATTATATTATTAGCCCGTTTGAGAATGGCATCTCAACTGCCAACAAAATACTGCACGCATTGCACAAATTGCGGCAACCTGAAGAGTACAACTCAGGGGCATATTTAAAATGATTTAAATATACCCCCAAATTCTACTTATGGCCTCCTCCTCCCCTACAGCCATACCAATCCTCACCAAAAAGGTAAAAAGCATAAGAGTGCAAACAAAACAAAGAAAATGCCGGCCTACAATTGTCATTCTAGAAATACCAATAGTACTAGCAAAGACCCAGAACTGTGATTTACATGTTCATCGCAGTGCTGTTACTAATGACAAAAAGGAAACGATTCGATTTTTAGATCAAAAAGTGCTGTATAAGGGCCCTAATTAGTTGTTCTCCTCTAAGATATTTTTATATACTTTTTTGGTGCAGTACTTTAGGTAAGGTAATTCAAAATTATATTATCAGCCCGTCTTGGGTCATACCACAGGACGCCGGACCAAAAGGTAAAGAAAAATTATATTATCAGCCCGTTGCGCACCTACCAATGGGCGCCGGACCAAAAGATGACTCAAAATTTTATTATCAGCCCGTCGCGCTCTTTCCAAAGGGCGCCGGACCAAAAGGTAACTCAAAATTTTATTATCAGCCCATCGCGCTCTTTCCCAGGGCGCCGGACCAAAAGCAAATGTAACTAATGTAACTAAAAATTACATTTTCAGGCCATCACGCTCCTACCACAGGGCGCCGGACCAAAAGGTAATGCAAAATTATATTATCAGCCCGTTGCGCTACTACTAAACGGCGCCGGACCAAAAGATAATTCAAAAATGTATTAACAGCCCGTCGCGCTCTTTCCACAGGGCGCCGGACCAAAAGCTAATGTAACTAATGTAACTAAAAATTACATTTTCAGCCCGTCATGCTCCTACCACAGGGCACCAGACCAAATGCTAACTCCAACTTTTATTATCAGCCCGTCGCGCTCTTTCCACAGGGCGCCGGACCAAAAGGTAACTCAAAATTATATTATCAGCTCGTTTGAGAATGGCATCTCAACTGCCAACAAAATACTGCACGCATTGCACAAATTGCTGCAACCTGAAGAGTACAACACAGGGGTATATTTAAAATGATTTAAATATACCCCCAAATTCTACTTATGGCCTCCTCCTCCTCCCCTACAGCCATACCAATCCTCACCAAAAAGGTAAAAAGCATAAGAGTGCAAACAAAACAAAGAAAATGCCGGCCTACAATTGCCAATCCAGAAACACCGATAGCACTAGCAAAGACCCAGAACTGTGATTAACATGTTCATCGCAGTGCTGTTACTAATGACAAAAAGGAAACGATTCGATTTTTAGATCAAAAAGTGCTGTATAAGGGCCCTAATTAGTTGTTCTCCTCTAAGATATTTTTATATACTTTTTTGGCACAGTACTTTAGGTAAGGTAATTCAAAATTATATTATCAGCCCGTCTTGGTCATGCCACAGGACGCCGGACCAAAAGGTAAAGAAAAAATATATATTAATAGCCCGTTGCGCTCCTACCAAAGGGCGCCGGACCAAAAGGTAACTCAAAATTTTATTATCAGCCCATCGCGCTCTTTCCCAGGGCGCCGAAAAAAAAGCAAATGTAACTAATGTAACAAAAAATTACATTTTCAGGCCATCACGCTCCTACCACAGGGCGCCGGACCAAAAGGTAACTCAAAATTATATTATCAGCCCGTTTGAGAATGGCATCTCAACTGCCAACAAAATACTGCACGCATTGCACAAATTGCTGCAACCTGAAGAGTACAACTCAGGGGCATATTTAAAATGATTTAAATATACCCCCAAATTCTACTTATGGCCTCCTCCTCCCCTACAGCCATACCAAGCCTCACCAAAAAGGTAAAAAGCGCAAACAAAACAAAGAAAATCCCGGCCTACAATTGTCATTCTAGAAATACCAATAGTACTAGCAACGTCCCAGAACTGTGATTTACATGTTCATCGCAGTGCTGTTACTAATGACAAAAAGGAAACGATTCGATTTTTAGATCAAAAAGTGCTGTATAAGGGCCCTAATTAGTTCTTCTCCTCTAAGATATTTTTATATACTTTTTTGGCACAGTACTTTAGGTAAGGTAATTCAAAATTATATAATCAGCCCGTCTTGGTCATGCCACAGGACGCCGGACCAAAAGGTAAAGAAAAATTATATTATCAGCCCGTCGCGCTCCTACCAAAGGGCGCCGGACCAAAAGGTAACTCAAAATTTTATTATCAACCCATCGCGCTCTTTCCCAGGGCGTCGGACCAAAAGCAAATTTAACTAATGTAATAAAAAAATTACAATTTCAGGCCATCACGCTCCTACCACAGGGCGCCGGACCAAAAGGTAACTCAAAATTATATTATCAGCCCGTTGCGCACCTACTAAAGGGCGCCGGACCAAAAGATAACTCAAAATTTTATTATCAGCCCGTCGCGCTCTTTCCAAAGGGCGCCGGACCAAAAGGCAACTCAAAATTTTATTATCAGCCCGTTGCGCTCTTTCCCAGGGCGCCGGACCAAAAGCAAATTCAACTAATGTAACTAAAAATTACATTTTCAGGCCATCACGCTCCTACTACAGGGCGCCGGACCAAAAGGTAATGCAAAATTATATTATCAGCCCGTTGCGCTACTACTAAAGGGCGCCGGACCGAAAAATAACAAAAAAATTTATTATCAGCCCGTCGCGCTCTTTCCACAGGGCGCCGGACCAAAAGCTAATGTAACTAATGTAACTAAAAATTAAATTTTCAGCCCGTCATGCTCCTACCACAGGGCACCAGACCAAATGCTAACTCCAACTTTTATTATCAGCCTGTGGCGCTCTTTCCACAGGGCGCAGGACCAAAAGGTAACTCAAAATTATATTATCAGCCCGTTTGAGAATGGCATCTCAACTGCCAACAAAATACTGCACGCATTGCACAAATTGCTGCAACCTGAAGAGTACAACTCAGGGGCATATTTAAAATGATTTAAATATACCCCCAAATTCTACTTATGGCCTCCTCCTCCCCTACAGCCATACCAATCCTCACCAAAAAGGTAAAAACATAAGAGTACAAACAAAACAAAGAAAATGCCGGCCTACAATTGCCAATCCAGAAACACCAATAGCACTAGCAAAGACCCAGAACTGTGATTAACATGTTCATCGCAGTGCTGTTACTAATGACAAAAAGGAAACGATTCGATTTTTAGATCAAAAAGTGCTGTATAAGGGTCCTAATTAGTTGTTCTCCTCTAAGATATTTTTATATACTTTTTTGGCACAGTACTTTAGGTAAGGTAATTCAAAATTATATTATCAGCCCGTCTTGGTCATGCCACAGGTCGTCGGACCAAAAGGTAAAGAAAAATTATATTATCAGCCCGTCGCGCTCCTACCAAAGGGCGCCGGACCAAAAGGTAACTCAAAATTTTATTATCAGCCCATCGCGCTCTTTCCCAGGGCGCCGGACCAAAAGCAAATGTAACTAATGTAACAAAAAATTACATTTTCAGGCCATCACGCTCCTACCACAGGGCGCCGGACCAAAAGGTAACTCAAAATTATATTATCAGCCCGTTGCGCACCTACTAAAGGGCGCCGGACCAAAAGATAACTCAAAATTTTATTATCAGCCCGTCGCGCTCTTTCCAAAGGGCGCCGGACCAAAAGGTAACTCAAAATTTTATTATCAGCCCATCGCGCTCTTTCCCAGGGCGCCGGACCAAAAGCAAATGTAACTAATGTAACTAAAAATTACATTTTCAGGCCATCACGCTCCTACCACAGGGCGCCGGACCAAAAGGTAATGCAAAATTATATTATCAGCCCATTGCGCTACTACTAAACGGCGCCGGACCGAAAGATAACTCAAAATTTTATTATCAGCCCGTTGCGCTCTTTCCCAGGGCGCCGGACCAAAAGCAAATTCAACTAATGTAACTAAAAATTATATTTTCAGGCCATCACACTCCTACCACAGGGCGCCGGACCAAAAGGTAATGCAAAATTATATTATCAGCCCGTTGCGCTACTACTAAAGGGCGCCGGACCAAAAAATAACAAAAAATTTTATTATCAGCCCGTCGCGCTCTTTCCACAGGGCGCCGGACCAAAAGCTAATGTAACTAATGTAACTAAAAATTAAATTTTCAGCCCGTCATGCTCCTACCACAGGGCACGAGACCAAATGCTAACTCCAACTTTTATTATCAGCCTGTCGCGCTCTTTCCACAGGGCGCAGGACCAAAAGGTAACTCAAAATTATATTATCAGCCCGTTTGAGAATGGCATCTCAACTGCCAACAAAATACTGCACGCATTGCACAAATTGCTGCAACCTGAAGAGTACAACTCAGGGGCATATTTAAAATGATTTAAATACACCCCCAAATTCTACTTATGGCCTCCTCCTCCCCTACAGCCATACCAATCCTCACCAAAAAGATAAAAAGCATAAGAGTGCAAACAAAACAAAGAAAATGCCGGCCTACAATTGCCAATCCAGAAACACCAATAGCACTAGCAAAGACCCAGAACTGTGATTAACATGTTCATCGCAGTGCTGTTACTAATGACAAAAAGGAAACGATTCGATTTTTAGATCAAAAAGTGCTGTATAAGGGCCCTAATTAGTTCTTCTCCTCTAAGATATTTTTATATACTTTTTTGGCACAGTACTTTAGGTAAGGTAATTCAAAATTATATTATCAGCCCGTCTTGGTCATGCCACAGGACGCCGGACCAAAAGGTAAAGAAAAATTATATTATCAGCCCGTCGCGCTCCTACCAAAGGGCGCCGGACCAAAAGGTAACTCAAAATTTTATTATCAGCCCATCGCGCTCTTTCCCAGGGCGCCGGACCAAAAGCAAATGTAACTAATGTAACAAAAAATTACAATTTCAGGCCATCACGCTCCTACCACAGGGCGCCGGACCAAAAGGTAACTCAAAATTATATTATCAGCCCGTCGCGCTCTTTCCAAAGGGCGCCGGACCAAAAGGCAACTCAAAATTTTATTATCAGCCTTTTGCGCTCTTTCCCAGGGCGCCGGACCAAAAGCAAATTCAACTAATGTAACTAAAAATTACATTTTCAGGCCATTACACTCCTACCACAGGGCACCGGACCAAAAGGTAATGCAAAATTATATTATCAGCCCGTTGCGCTACTACTAAAGGGCGCCGGACCGAAAAATAACAAAAAAAATTTATTATCAGCCCGTCGCGCTCTTTCCACAGGGCGCCGGACCAAAAGCTAATGTAACTAATGTAACTAAAAATTACATTTTCAGCCCGTCATGCTCCTACCACAGGGCACCAGACCAAATGCTAACTCCAACTTTTATTATCAGCCCGTCGCGCTCTTTCCACAGGGCGCCGGACCAAAAGGTAACTCAAAATTATATTATCAGCCCGTTTGAGAATGGCATCTCAACTGCCAACAAAATACTGCACGCATTGCACAAATTGCTGCAACCTGAAGAGTACAACTCAGGGGCATATTTAAAATGATTTAAATATACCCCCAAATTCTACTTATGGCCTCCTCCTCCCCTACATCCATACCAAGCCTCACCAAAAAGGTAAAAAGCATAAGAGTGCAAAAAAACAAAGAAAACGCCGGCCTACAATTGTCATTCTAGAAATACCAATAGTACTAGCAAAGACCCAGAACTGTGATTTACATGTTCATCGCAGTGCTGTTACTAATGACAAAAAGGAAACGATTCGATTTTTAGATCAAAAAGTGCTGTATAAGGGCCCTAATTAGTTGTTCTCCTCTAAGATATTTTTATATACTTTTTTGGTGCAGTACTTTAGGTAAGGTAATTCAAAATTATATTATCAGCCCGTCTTGGGTCATGCCACAGGACGCCGGACCAAAAGGTAAAGAAAAATTATATTATCAGCCCGTTGAGCTCCTACCAATGGGCGCCGGACCAAAAGATGACTCAAAATTTTATTATCAGCCCGTCGCGCTCTTTCCAAAGGGCGCCGGACCAAAAGGTAACTCAAAATTTTATTATCAGCCCATCGCGCTCTTTCCCAGGGCGCCGGACCAAAAGCAAATGTAACTAATGTAACTAAAAATTACATTTTCAGGCCATCACGCTCCTACCACTGGGCGCCGGACCAAAAGGTAATGCAAAATTGTATTATCAGCCCGTTGCGCTACTACTAAACGGCGCCGGACCGAAAGATAACTCAAAATTGTATTATCAGCCCGTCGCGCTCTTTCCACAGGGCGCCGGACCAAAAGCTAATGTAACTAATGTAACTAAAAATTACATTTTCAGCCCGTCATGCTCCTACCACAGGGCGCCAGACCAAATGCTAACTCCATCTTTTATTATAAGCCCGTTGCGCTCTTTCCACAGGGCGCCGGACCAAAAGGTAACTCAAAATTATATTATCAGCCCGTTTGAGAATGGCATCTCAACTGCCAACAAAATACTGCACGCATTGCACAAATTGCTGCAACCTGAAGAGTACAACTCAGGGGCATATTTAAAATGATTTAAATATACCCCCAAATTCTACTTATGGCCTCCTCCTCCCCTACAGCCATACCAATCCTCACCAAAAAGGTAAAAAGCATAAGAGTGCAAACAAAACAAAGAAAATGCCGGCCTACAATTTCCAATCCAAAAACACTAATAGCACTAGCAAAGACCCAGAACTGTGATTAACATGTTTATCGCAGTGCTGTTACTAATGACAAAAAAGAAACGATTCGATTTTTAGATCAAAAAGTGCTGCATAAGGGCCCTAATTAGTTGTTCTCCTCTAAGATATTTTTATATACTTTTTTGGCACAGTACTTTAGGTAAGGTAATTCAAAATTATATTATCAGCCCGTCTTGGGTCATGCCACAGGACGCCGGACCAAAAGGTAAAGAAAAATTATATTATCAGCCCGTCGCGCTCCTACCAAAGGGCGCCGGACCAAAAGGTAACTCAAATTTGTATTATCAGCCCATTGCGCTCTTTCCCAGGGCGCCGGACCAAAAGCAAATTCAACTAATGTAACTAAAAATTACATTTTCAGGCCATCACGCTCCTACCACAGGGCGCCGGACAAAACGGTAACGCAAAATTATATTATCAGCCCGTTGCGCTCATACTAAAGGGCGCCGGACCAAAAGATAACTCAAAATTTTTATTATCAGCCCGTCGTGCTCTTTCCACAGGGCGCCGGACCAAAAGCTAATGTAACTAATGTAACTAAAAATTACATTTTCAGCCCGTCATGCTCCTACCACAGGGCGCCAGACCAAATGCTAACTCCAACTTTTATTATAAGCCCGTTGCGCTCTTTCCACAGGGCGCCGGACCAAAAGGTAACTCAAAATTATATTATCAGCCCGTTTGAGAATGGCATCTCAACTGCCAACAAAATACTGCACGCATTGCACAAATTGCTGCAACCTGAAGAGTACAACTCAGGGGCATATTTAAAATGATTTAAATATACCCCCAAATTCTACTTATGGCATCCTCCTCCCCTACAGCCATACCAAGCCTCACCAAAAAGGTAAAAAGCGCAAACAAAACAAAGAAAATCCCGGCCTACAATTGTCATTCTAGAAATACCAATAGTACTAGCAAAGTCCCAGAACTGTGATTTACATGTTCATCGCAGTGCTGTTACTAATGACAAAAAGGAAACGATTCGATTTTTAGATCAAAAAGTGCTGTATAAGGGCCCTAATTAGTTGTTCTCCTCTAAGATATTTTTATATACTTTTTTGGCACAGTACTTTAGGTAAGGTAATTCAAAATTATATTATCAGCCTGTCTTGGGTCATGCCACAGGACGCCGGACCAAAAGGTAAAGAAAAATTATATTATCAGCCCGTCGCGCTCCTACCAAAGGGCGCTGGACCAAAAGGTAACTCAAATTTGTATTATCAGCCCGTTGCTCTCTTTCCCAGGGCGCCGGACCAAAAGCAAATTCAACTAATGTAACTAAAAATTACATTTTCAGGCCATCACGCTCCTACCACAGGGCGCCGGACCAAAAGGTAACGCAAAATTATATCAGCCCGTTGCGCTCATACTAAAGGGCGCCGGACCAAAAGATAACTCAAAATTTTTATTATCAGCCCGTCGCGCTCTTTCCACAGGGCGCCGGACCAAAAGCTAATGTAACTAATGTAACTAAAAATTACATTTTCAGCCCGTCATGCTCCTACCACAGGGCGCCAGACCAAATGCTAACTCCAACTTTTATTATAAGCCCGTTGCGCTCTTTCCACAGGGCGCCGGACCAAAAGGTAACTCAAAATTATATTATCAGCCCGTTTGAGAATGGCATCTCAACTGCCAACAAAATACTGCACGCATTGCACAAATTGCTGCAACCTGAAGAGTACAACTCAGGGGCATATTTAAAATGATTTAAATATACCCCCAAATTCTACTTATGGCCTCCTCCTCCCCTACAGCCATACCAATCCTCACCAAAAAGGTAAAAAGCATAAGAGTGCAAACAAAACAAAGAAAATGCCGGCCTACAATTGTCATTCTAGAAATACCAATAGTACTAGCAAAGACCCAGAACTGTGATTTACATGTTCATCGCAGTGCTGTTACTAATGACAAAAAGGAAACGATTCGATTTTTAGATCAAAAAGTGCTGTATAAGGGCCCTAATTAGTTGTTCTCCTCTAAGATATTTTTATATACTTTTTTGGTGCAGTACTTTAGGTAAGGTAATTCAAAATTATATTATCAGCCCGTCTTGGGTCATACCACAGGACGCCGGACCAAAAGGTAAAGAAAAATTATATTATCAGCCCGTTGCGCACCTACCAATGGGCGCCGGACCAAAAGATGACTCAAAATTTTATTATCAGCCCGTCGCGCTCTTTCCAAAGGGCGCCGGACCAAAAGGTAACTCAAAATTTTATTATCAGCCCATCGCGCTCTTTCCCAGGGCGCCGGACCAAAAGCAAATGTAACTAATGTAACTAAAAATTACATTTTCAGGCCATCACGCTCCTACCACAGGGCGCCGGACCAAAAGGTAATGCAAAATTATATTATCAGCCCGTTGCGCTACTACTAAACGGCGCCGGACCAAAAGATAATTCAAAAATGTATTAACAGCCCGTCGCGCTCTTTCCACAGGGCGCCGGACCAAAAGCTAATGTAACTAATGTAACTAAAAATTACATTTTCAGCCCGTCATGCTCCTACCACAGGGCACCAGACCAAATGCTAACTCCAACTTTTATTATCAGCCCGTCGCGCTCTTTCAACAGGGCGCCGGACCAAAAGGTAACTCAAAATTATATTATCAGCTCGTTTGAGAATGGCATCTCAACTGCCAACAAAATACTGCACGCATTGCACAAATTGCTGCAACCTGAAGAGTACAACTCAGGGGCATATTTAAAATGATTTAAATATACCCCCAAATTCTACTTATGGCCTCCTCCTCCCCTACAGCCATACCAATCCTCACCAAAAAGGTAAAAAGCATAAGAGTGCAAACAAAACAAAGAAAATGCCGGCCTACAATTGCCAATCCAGAAACACCGATAGCACTAGCAAAGACCCAGAACTGTGATTAACATGTTCATCGCAGTGCTGTTACTAATGACAAAAAGGAAACGATTCGATTTTTAGATCAAAAAGTGCTGTATAAGGGCCCTAATTAGTTGTTCTCCTCTAAGATATTTTTATATACTTTTTTGGCACAGTACTTTAGGTAAGGTAATTCAAAATTATATTATCAGCCCGTCTTGGTCATGCCACAGGACGCCGGACCAAAAGGTAAAGAAAAAATATATTATCAGCCCGTTGCGCTCCTACCAAAGGGCGCCGGACCAAAAGGTAACTCAAAATTTTATTATCAGCCCATCGCGCTCTTTCCCAGGGCGCCGAAAAAAAAGCAAATGTAACTAATGTAACAAAAAATTAAATTTTCAGGCCATCACGCTCCTACCACAGGGCGCCGGACCAAAAGGTAACTCAAAATTATATTATCAGCCCGTTTGAGAATGGCATCTCAACTGCCAACAAAATACTGCACGCATTGCACAAATTGCTGCAACCTGAAGAGTACAACTCAGGGGCATATTTAAAATGATTTAAATATACCCCCAAATTCTACTTATGGCCTCCTCCTCCCCTACAGCCATACCAAGCCTCACCAAAAAGGTAAAAAGCGCAAACAAAACAAAGAAAATCCCGGCCTACAATTGTCATTCTAGAAATACCAATAGTACTAGCAACGTCCCAGAACTGTGATTTACATGTTCATCGCAGTGCTGTTACTAATGACAAAAAGGAAACGATTCGATTTTTAGATCAAAAAGTGCTGTATAAGGGCCCTAATTAGTTCTTCTCCTCTAAGATATTTTTATATACTTTTTTGGCACAGTACTTTAGGTAAGGTAATTCAAAATTATATTATCAGCCCGTCTTGGTCATGCCACAGGACGCCGGACCAAATGGTAAAGAAAAATTATATTATCAGCCCGTCGCGCTCCTACCAAAGGGCGCCGGACCAAAAGGTAACTCAAAATTTTATTATCAACCCATCGCGCTCTTTCCCAGGGCGCCGGACCAAAAGCAAATGTAACTAATGTAATAAAAAAATTACAATTTCAGGCCATCACGCTCCTACCACAGGGCGCCGGACCAAAAGGTAACTCAAAATTATATTATCAGCCCGTTGCGCACCTACTAAAGGGCGCCGGACCAAAAGATAACTCAAAATTTTATTATCAGCCCGTCGCGCTCTTTCCAAAGGGCGCCGGACCAAAAGGCAACTCAAAATTTTATTATCAGCCCGTTGCGCTCTTTCCCAGGGCGCCGGACCAAAAGCAAATGTAACTAATGTAACTAAAAATTACATTTTCAGGCCATCACGCTCCTACCACAGGGCGCCGGACCAAAAGGTAATGCAAAATTATATTATCAGCCCATTGCGCTACTACTAAACGGCGCCGGACCGAAAGATAACTCAAAATTTTATTATCAGCCCGTTGCGCTCTTTCCCAGGGCGCCGGACCAAAAGCAAATTCAACTAATGTAACTAAAAATTATATTTTCAGGCCATCACACTCCTACCACAGGGCGCCGGACCAAAAGGTAATGCAAAATTATATTATCAGCCCGTTGCGCTACTACTAAAGGGCGCCGGACCAAAAAATAACAAAAAATTTTATTATCAGCCCGTCGCGCTCTTTCCACAGGGCGCCGGACCAAAAGCTAATGTAACTAATGTAACTAAAAATTAAATTTTCAGCCCGTCATGCTCCTACCACAGGGCACGAGACCAAATGCTAACTCCAACTTTTATTATCAGCCTGTCGCGCTCTTTCCACAGGGCGCAGGACCAAAAGGTAACTCAAAATTATATTATCAGCCCGTTTGAGAATGGCATCTCAACTGCCAACAAAATACTGCACGCATTGCACAAATTGCTGCAACCTGAAGAGTACAACTCAGGGGCATATTTAAAATGATTTAAATATACCCCCAAATTCTACTTATGGCCTCCTCCTCCCCTACAGCCATACCAATCCTCACCAAAAAGATAAAAAGCATAAGAGTGCAAACAAAACAAAGAAAATGCCGGCCTACAATTGCCAATCCAGAAACACCAATAGCACTAGCAAAGACCCAGAACTGTGATTAACATGTTCATCGCAGTGCTGTTACTAATGACAAAAAGGAAACGATTCGATTTTTAGATCAAAAAGTGCTGTATAAGGGCCCTAATTAGTTCTTCTCCTCTAAGATATTTTTATATACTTTTTTGGCACAGTACTTTAGGTAAGGTAATTCAAAATTATATTATCAGCCCGTCTTGGTCATGCCACAGGACGCCGGACCAAAAGGTAAAGAAAAATTATATTATCAGCCCGTCGCGCTCCTACCAAAGGGCGCCGGACCAAAAGGTAACTCAAAATTTTATTATCAGCCCATCGCGCTCTTTCCCAGGGCGCCGGACCAAAAGCAAATGTAACTAATGTAACAAAAAATTACAATTTCAGGCCATCACGCTCCTACCACAGGGCGCCGGACCAAAAGGTAACTCAAAATTATATTATCAGCCCGTCGCGCTCTTTCCAAAGGGCGCCGGACCAAAAGGCAACTCAAAATTTTATTATCAGCCCTTTGCGCTCTTTCCCAGGGCGCCGGACCAAAAGCAAATTCAACTAATGTAACTAAAAATTACATTTTCAGGCCATTACACTCCTACCACAGGGCACCGGACCAAAAGGTAATGCAAAATTATATTATCAGCCCGTTGCGCTACTACTAAAGGGCGCCGGACCGAAAAATAACAAAAAATTTTATTATCAGCCCGTCGCGCTCTTTCCACAGGGCGCCGGACCAAAAGCTAATGTAACTAATGTAACTAAAAATTACATTTTCAGCCCGTCATGCTCCTACCACAGGGCACCAGACCAAATGCTAACTCCAACTTTTATTATCAGCCCGTCGCGCTCTTTCCACAGGGCGCCGGACCAAAAGGTAACTCAAAATTATATTATCAGCCCGTTTGAGAATGGCATCTCAACTGCCAACAAAATACTGCACGCATTGCACAAATTGCTGCAACCTGAAGAGTACAACTCAGGGGCATATTTAAAATGATTTAAATATACCCCCAAATTCTACTTATGGCCTCCTCCTCCCCTACATCCATACCAAGCCTCACCAAAAAGGTAAAAAGCATAAGAGTGCAAAAAAACAAAGAAAACGCCGGCCTACAATTGTCATTCTAGAAATACCAATAGTACTAGCAAAGACCCAGAACTGTGATTTACATGTTCATCGCAGTGCTGTTACTAATGACAAAAAGGAAACGATTCGATTTTTAGATCAAAAAGTGCTGTATAAGGGCCCTAATTAGTTGTTCTCCTCTAAGATATTTTTATATACTTTTTTGGTGCAGTACTTTAGGTAAGGTAATTCAAAATTATATTATCAGCCCGTCTTGGGTCATGCCACAGGACGCCGGACCAAAAGGTAAAGAAAAATTATATTATCAGCCCGTTGAGCTCCTACCAATGGGCGCCGGACCAAAAGATGACTCAAAATTTTATTATCAGCCCGTCGCGCTCTTTCCAAAGGGCGCCGGACCAAAAGGTAACTCAAAATTTTATTATCAGCCCATCGCGCTCTTTCCCAGGGCGCCGGACCAAAAGCAAATGTAACTAATGTAACTAAAAATTACATTTTCAGGCCATCACGCTCCTACCACTGGGCGCCGGACCAAAAGGTAATGCAAAATTGTATTATCAGCCCGTTGCGCTACTACTAAACGGCGCCGGACCGAAAGATAACTCAAAATTGTATTATCAGCCCGTCGCGCTCTTTCCACAGGGCGCCGGACCAAAAGCTAATGTAACTAATGTAACTAAAAATTACATTTTCAGCCCGTCATGCTCCTACCACAGGGCACCAGACCAAATGCTAACTCCAACTTTTATTATCAGCCCGTCGCGCTCTTTCCACAGGGTGCCGGACCAAACGGTAACTCAAAATTATATTATCAGCCCGTTTGAGAATGGCATCTCAACTGCCAACAAAATACTGCACGCATTGCACAAATTGCTGCAACCTGAAGAGTACAACTCAGGGGCATATTTAAAATGATTTAAATATACCCCCAAATTCTACTTATGGCCTCCTCCTCCCCTACAGCCATACCAAGCCTCACCAAAAAGGTAAAAAGCATAAGAGTGCAAAAAAAACAAAGAAAACGCCGGCCTACAATTGTCATTCTAGAAATACCAATAGTACTAGCAAAGACCCAGAACTGTGATTTACATGTTCATCGCAGTGCTGTTACTAATGACAAAAAGGAAACGATTCGATTTTAGATCAAAAAGTGCTGTATAAGGGCCCTAATTAGTTGTTCTCCTCTAAGATATTTTTATATACTTTTTTGGTGCAGTACTTTAGGTAAGGTAATTCAAAATTATATTATCAGCCCGTCTTGGGTCATGCCACAGGACGCCTGGACCAAAAGGTAAAGAAAAATTATATTATCAGCCTGTTGCGCTCCTACCAATGGGCGCCGGACCAAAAGATGACTCAAAATTTTATTATCAGCCCGTCGCGCTCTTTCCAAAGGGCGCCGGACCAAAAGGTAACTCAAAATTTTATTATCAGCCCATCGCGCTCTTTCCCAGGGCGCCGGACCAAAAGCAAATGTAACTAATGTAACTAAAAATTAAATTTTCAGGCCATCACGCTCCTACCACAGGGCGCCGGACCAAAAGGTAATGCAAAATTATATTATCAGCCCGTTGCGCTACTACTAAACGGCGCCGGACCGAAAGATAACTCAAAAATTTATTATCAGCCCGTCGCGCTCTTTCCACAGGGAGCCGGACCAAAAGCTAATGTAACTAATGTAACTAAAAATTACATTTTCAGCCCGTCATGCTCCTACCACAGGGCACCAGACCAAATGCTAACTCCAACTTTTATTATCAGCCCGTCGCGCTCTTTCCACAGGGCGCCGGACCAAACGGTAACTCAAAATTATATTATCAGCCCGTTTGAGAATGGCATCTCAACTGCCAACAAAATACTGCACGCATTGCACAAATTGCTGCAACCTGAAGAGTACAACTCAGGGGCATATTTAAAATGATTTAAATATACCCCCAAATTCTACTTATGGCCTCCTCCTCCCCTACAGCCATACCAATCCTCACCAAAAAGGTAAAAAGCATAAGAGTGCAAACAAAACAAAGAAAATGCCGGCCTACAATTGCCAATCCAGAAACACCAATAGCACTAGCAAAGACCCAGAACTGTGATTAACATGTTCATCGCAGTGCTGTTACTAATGAAAAAAAGGAAATTATTCGATTTTTAGATCAAAAAGTGCTGTATAAGGGCCCTAATTAGTTGTTCTCCTCTAAGATATTTTTATATACTTTTTTGGCACAGTACTTTAGGTAAGGAAATTCAAAATTATACTATCAGCCCGTCTTGGGTCATGCCACAGGACGCCGGACCAAAAGGTAAAGAAAAATTATATTATCAGCCCGTCGCGCTCCTACCAAAGGGCGCCGGACCAAAAGGTAACTCAAATTTGTATTATAAGCCCATTGCGCTCTTTCCCAGGGCGCCGGACCAAAAGCAAATTCAACTAATGTAACTAAATATTACATTTTCAGGCCATCACGCTCCTACCACAGGGCGCCGGACCATAAGGTAACGCAAAATTATATTATCAGCCCGTTGCGCTCATACTAAAGGGCGCCGGACCAAAAGATAACTCAAAATTTTTATTATCAGCTCGTCGCGCTCTTTCCACAGGACGCCGGACCAGAAGCTAATGTAACTAATGTAACTAAAAATTACATTTTCAGCCCGTCATGCTCCTACCACAGGGCGCCAGACCAAATGCTAACTCCAACTTTTATTATAAGCCCGTTGCGCTCTTTCCACAGGGCGCCGGACCAAAAGGTAACTCAAAATTATATTATCAGCCCGTTTGAGAATGGCATCTCAACTGCCAACAAAATACTGCACGCATTGCACAAATTGCGGCAACCTGAAGAGTACAACTCAGGGGCATATTTAAAATGATTTAAATATACCCCCAAATTCTACTTATGGCCTCCTCCTCCCCTACAGCCATACCAATCCTCACCAAAAAGGTAAAAAGCATAAGACTGCAAACAAAACAAAGAAAATGCCGGCCTACAATTGTCATTCTAGAAATACCAATAGTACTAGCAAAGACCCAGAACTGTGATTTACATGTTCATCGCAGTGCTGTTACTAATGACAAAAAGGAAACGATTCGATTTTTAGATCAAAAAGTGCTGTATAAGGGCCCTAATTAGTTGTTCTCCTCTAAGATATTTTTATATACTTTTTTGGTGCAGTACTTTAGGTAAGGTAATTCAAAATTATATTATCAGCTCGTCTTGGGTCATGCCACAGGACGCCGGACCAAAAGGTAAAGAAAAATTATATTATCAGCCAGTTGCGCACCTACCAATGGGCGCCGGACCAAAAGATGACTCAAAATTTTATTATCAGCCCATCGCGCTCTTTCCCAGGGCGCCGGACCAACAGCAAATGTAACTAATGTAACAAAAAAATTACATTTTCAGGCCATCACGCTCCTACTACAGGGAGCCGGACCAAAAGGTAACTCAAAATTATATTATCAGCCCGTTGCGCACCTACTAAAGGGCGCCGGACCAAAAGATAACTCAAAATTTAATTATCAGCCCGTCGCGCTCTTTCCACAGGGCGCCGGACCAAAAGCTAATGTAACTAAAAATTACATTTTCAGCCCGTCATGCTCCTACCACAGGGCGCCAGACCAAATGCTAACTCCAACTTTTATTATAAGCCCGTTGCGCTCTTTCCACAGGGCGCCGGACCAAAAGGTAACTCAAAATTATATTATCAGCCCGTTTGAGAATGGCATCTCAACTGCCAACAAAATACTGCACGCATTGCACAAATTGCTGCAACCTGAAGAGTACAACTCAGGGGCATATTTAAAATGATTTAAATATACCCCCAAATTCTACTTATGGCCTCCTCCTCCCCTATAGCCATACCAAGCCTCACCAAAAAGGTAAAAAGCATAAGAGTGCAAACAAAACAAAGAAAATGCCGGCCTACAATTGTCATTCTAGAAATACTAATAGTACTAGCAAAGACCCAGAACTGTGATTTACATGTTCATCGCAGTGCTGTTACTAATGACAAAAAGGAAACGATTCGATTTTTAGATCAAAAAGTGCTGTATAAGGGCCCTAATTAGTTGTTCTCCTCTAAGATATTTTTATATACTTTTTTGGTGCAGTACTTTAGGTGAGGTAATTCAAAATTATATTATCAGCCCGTCTTGGGTCATGCCCCAGGACGCCGGACCAAAAGGTAAAGAAAAATTATATTATCAGCCCGTTGCGCTCCTACCAATGGGCGCCGGACCAAAAGATGACTCAAAATTTTATTATCAGCCCGTCGCGCTCTTTCCAAAGGGCGCCGGACCAAAAGGTAACTCAAAATTTTATTATCAGCCCATCGCGCTCTTTCCCAGGGCGCCGGACCAAAAGCAATTTCAACTAATGTAACTAAAAATTACATTTTCAGGCCATCACGCTCCTACCACAGGCGCCGGACCAAAAGGTAATGCAAAATTATATTATCAGCCCGTTGCGCTACTACTAAACGGCGCCGGACCAAAAGATAACTCAATTATTTATTATCAGCCCGTCGCGCTCTTTCCACCGGGCGCCGGACCAAAAGCTAATGTAACTAATGTAACTAAAAATTACATTTTCAGCCCGTCATGCTCCTACCACAGGGCACCAGACCAAATGCTAACTCCAACTTTTATTATCAGCCCGTCGCGCTCTTTCCACAGGGCACCGGACCAAAAGGTAACTCAAAATTATATTATCAGCCCGTTTGAGAATGGCATCTCAACTGCCAACAAAATACTGCACGCATTGCAAAAAGTGCTGCAACCTGAAGAGTACAACTCAGGGGCATATTTAAAATGATTTAAATATACCCCCAAATTCTACTTATGGCCTCCTCCTCCCCTACAGCCATACCAAGCCTCACCAAAAAGGTAAAAAGCGCAAACAAAACAAAGAAAATCCCGGCCTACAATTGTCATTCTAGAAATACCAATAGTACTAGCAAAGTCCCAGAACTGTGATTTACATGTTCATCGCAGTGCTGTTACTAATGACAAAAAGGAAACGATTCGATTTTTAGATCAAAAAGTGCTGTATAAGGGCCCTAATTAGTTCTTCTCCTCTAAGATATTTTTATATACTTTTTTGGCACAGTACTTTAGGTAAGGTAATTCAAAATTATATTATCAGCCCGTCTTGGTCATGCCACAGGACGCCGGACCAAAAGGTAAAGAAAAATTATATTATCAGCCCGTCGCGCTCCTACCAAAGGGTGCCGGACCAAAAGGTAACTCAAAATTTTATTATCAGCCCATCGCGCTCTTTCCCAGGGCGCCGGACCAAAAGCAAATGTAACTAATGTAACAAAAAATTACAATTTCAGGCCATCACGCTCCTACCACAGAGCGCCGGACCAAAAGGTAACTCAAAATTATATTATCAGCCCGTTGCGCACCTACTAAAGGGCGCCGGACCAAAAGATAACTCAAAATTTTATTATCAGCCCGTCGCGCTCTTTCCAAAGGGCGCTGGACCAAAAGGCAACTCAAAATTTTATTATCAGCCCACCGCGCTCTTTTCCAGGGCGCCGGACCAAAAGCAAATGTAACTAATGTAACTAAAAATTACATTTTCAGGCCATCACGCTCCTACCACAGGGCGCCGGACCAAAAGGTAATGCAAAATTATATTATCAGCCCGTTGCGCTACTACTAAAGGGCGCCGGACCGAAAAATAACAAAAAAATTTATTATCAGCCCGTCGCGCTCTTTCCACAGGGCGCCGGACCAAAAGCTAATGTAACTAATGTAACTAAAAATTACATTTTCAGCCCGTCATGCTCCTACCACAGGGCACCAGACCAAATGCTAACTCCAACTTTTATTATCAGTCCGTCGCGCTCTTTCCACAGGGCGCAGGACCAAAAGGTAACTCAAAATTATATTATCAGCCCGTTTGAGAATGGCATCTCAACTGCCAACAAAATACTGCACGCATTGCACAAATTGCTGCAACCTGAAGAGTACAACTCAGGGGCATATTTAAAATGATTTAAATATACCCCCAAATTCTACTTATGGCCTCCTCCTCCCCTACAGCCATACCAATCCTCACCAAAAAGGTAAAAAGCATAAGAGTGCAAACAAAACAAAGAAAATGCCGGCCTACAATTGCCAATCCAGAAACACCAATAGCACTAGCAAAGACCCAGAACTGTGATTTACATGTTCATCGCAGTGCTGTTACTAATGACAAAAAGGAAACGATTCGATTTTTAGATCAAAAAGTGCTGTATAAGGGCCCTAATTAGTTCTTCTCCTCTAAGATATTTTTATATACTTTTTTGGCACAGTACTTTAGGTAAGGTAATTCAAAATTATATTATCAGCCCGTCTTGGTCATGCCACAGGACGCCGGACCAAAAGGTAAAGAAAAATTATATTATCAGCCCGTCGCGCTCCTACCAAAGGGTGCCGGACCAAAAGGTAACTCAAAATTTTATTATCAGCCCATCGCGCTCTTTCCCAGGGCGCCGGACCAAAAGCAAATGTAACTAATGTAACAAAAAATTACAATTTCAGGCCATCACGCTCCTACCACAGGGCGCCGGACCAAAAGGTAACTCAAAATTATATTATCAGCCCGTTGCGCACCTACTAAAGGGCGCCGGACCAAAAGATAACTCAAAATTTTATTATCAGCCCGTCGCGCTCTTTCCAAAGGGCGCTGGACCAAAAGGCAACTCAAAATGTTATTATCAGCCCACCGCGCTCTTTCCCAGGGCGCCGGACCAAAAGCAAATGTAACTAATGTAACTAAAAATTACATTTTCAGGCCATCACGCTCCTACCACAGGGCACCAGACCAAATGCTAACTCCAACTTTTATTATCAGTCCGTCGCGCTCTTTCCACAGGGCGCAGGACCAAAAGGTAACTCAAAATTATATTATCAGCCCGTTTGAGAATGGCATCTCAACTGCCAACAAAATACTGCACGCATTGCACAAATTGCTGCAACCTGAAGAGTACAACTCAGGGGCATATTTAAAATGATTTAAATATACCCCCAAATTCTACTTATGGCCTCCTCCTCCCCTACAGCCATACCAATCCTCACCAAAAAGGTAAAAAGCATAAGAGTGCAAACAAAACAAAGAAAATGCCGGCCTACAATTGCCAATCCAGAAACACCAATAGCACTAGCAAAGACCCAGAACTGTGATTAACATGTTCATCGCAGTGCTGTTACTAATGACAAAAAGGAAACGATTCGATTTTTAGATCAAAAAGTGCTGTATAAGGGCCCTAATTAGTTCTTCTCCTCTAAGATATTTTTATAAACTTTTTTGGCACAGTACTTTAGGTAAGGTAATTCAAAATTATATTATCAGCCCGTCTTGGGTCATGCCACAGGACGCCGGACCAAAAGGTAAAGAAAAATTATATTATCAGCCCGTCGCGCTCCTACCAAAGGGCGCTGGACCAAAAGGTAACTCAAATTTGTATTATCAGCCCGTTGCGCTCTGTCCCAGGGCGCCGGACCAAAAGCAAATTCAACTAATGTAACTAAAAATTACAGTTTCAGGCCATCACGCTCCTACCACAGGGCGCCGGACCAAAAGGTAACGCAAAATTATATTATCAGCCCGTTGCGCTCATACTAAAGGGCGCCGGACCAAAAGATAACTCAAAATTTTTATTATCAGCCCGTCGCGCTCTTTCCACAGGGCGCCGGACCAAAAGCTAATGTAACTAATGTAACTAAAAATTACATTTTCAGACCGTCATGCTCCTACCACAGGGCGCCAGACCAAATGCTAACTCCAACTTTTATTATCAGTCCGTCGCGCTCTTTCCACAGGGCGCAGGACCAAAAGGTAACTCAAAATTATATTATCAGCCCGTTTGAGAATGGCATCTCAACTGCCAACAAAATACTGCACGCATTGCACAAATTGCGGCAACCTGAAGAGTACAACTCAGGGGCATATTTAAAATGATTTAAATATACCCCCAAATTCTACTTATGGCCTCCTCCTCCCCTACAGCCATACCAATCCTCACCAAAAAGGTAAAAAGCATAAGACTGCAAACAAAACAAAGAAAATGCCGGCCTACAATTGTCATTCTAGAAATACCAATAGTACTAGCAAAGACCCAGAACTGTGATTTACATGTTCATCGCAGTGCTGTTACTAATGACAAAAAGGAAACGATTCGATTTTTAGATCAAAAAGTGCTGTATAAGGGCCCTAATTAGTTGTTCTCCTCTAAGATATTTTTATATACTTTTTTGGTGCAGTACTTTAGGTAAGGTAATTCAAAATTATATTATCAGCTCGTCTTGGGTCATGCCACAGGACGCCGGACCAAAAGGTAAAGAAAAATTATATTATCAGCCAGTTGCGCACCTACCAATGGGCGCCGGACCAAAAGATGACTCAAAATTTTATTATCAGCCCATCGCGCTCTTTCCCAGGGCGCCGGACCAACAGCAAATGTAACTAATGTAACAAAAAAATTACATTTTCAGGCCATCACGCTCCTACTACAGGGAGCCGGACCAAAAGGTAACTCAAAATTATATTATCAGCCCGTTGCGCACCTACTAAAGGGCGCCGGACCAAAAGATAACTCAAAATTTAATTATCAGCCCGTCGCGCTCTTTCCACAGGGCGCCGGACCAAAAGCTAATGTAACTAAAAATTACATTTTCAGCCCGTCATGCTCCTACCACAGGGCGCCAGACCAAATGCTAACTCCAACTTTTATTATGAGCCCGTTGCGCTCTTTCCACAGGGCGCCGGACCAAAAGGTAACTCAAAATTATATTATCAGCCCGTTTGAGAATGGCATCTCAACTGCCAACAAAATACTGCACGCATTGCACAAATTGCTGCAACCTGAAGAGTACAACTCAGGGGCATATTTAAAATGATTTAAATATACCCCCAAATTCTACTTATGGCCTCCTCCTCCCCTATAGCCATACCAAGCCTCACCAAAAAGGTAAAAAGCATAAGAGTGCAAACAAAACAAAGAAAATGCCGGCCTACAATTGTCATTCTAGAAATACTAATAGTACTAGCAAAGACCCAGAACTGTGATTTACATGTTCATCGCAGTGCTGTTACTAATGACAAAAAGGAAACGATTCGATTTTTAGATCAAAAAGTGCTGTATAAGGGCCCTAATTAGTTGTTCTCCTCTAAGATATTTTTATATACTTTTTTGGTGCAGTACTTTAGGTGAGGTAATTCAAAATTATATTATCAGCCCGTCTTGGGTCATGCCACAGGACGCCGGACCAAAAGGTAAAGAAAAATTATATTATCAGCCCGTTGCGCTCCTACCAATGGGCGCCGGACCAAAAGATGACTCAAAATTTTATTATCAGCCCGTCGCGCTCTTTCCAAAGGGCGCCGGACCAAAAGGTAACTCAAAATTTTATTATCAGCCCATCGCGCTCTTTCCCAGGGCGCCGGACCAAAAGCAATTTCAACTAATGTAACTAAAAATTACATTTTCAGGCCATCACGCTCCTACCACAGGCGCCGGACCAAAAGGTAATGCAAAATTATATTATCAGCCCGTTGCGCTACTACTAAACGGCGCCGGACCAAAAGATAACTCAATTATTTATTATCAGCCCGTCGCGCTCTTTCCACCGGGCGCCGGACCAAAAGCTAATGTAACTAATGTAACTAAAAATTACATTTTCAGCCCGTCATGCTCCTACCACAGGGCACCAGACCAAATGCTAACTCCAACTTTTATTATCAGCCCGTCGCGCTCTTTCCACAGGGCACCGGACCAAAAGGTAACTCAAAATTATATTATCAGCCCGTTTGAGAATGGCATCTCAACTGCCAACAAAATACTGCACGCATTGCAAAAAGTGCTGCAACCTGAAGAGTACAACTCAGGGGCATATTTAAAATGATTTAAATATACCCCCAAATTCTACTTATGGCCTCCTCCTCCCCTACAGCCATACCAAGCCTCACCAAAAAGGTAAAAAGCGCAAACAAAACAAAGAAAATCCCGGCCTACAATTGTCATTCTAGAAATACCAATAGTACTAGCAAAGTCCCAGAACTGTGATTTACATGTTCATCGCAGTGCTGTTACTAATGACAAAAAGGAAACGATTCGATTTTTAGATCAAAAAGTGCTGTATAAGGGCCCTAATTAGTTCTTCTCCTCTAAGATATTTTTATATACTTTTTTGGCACAGTACTTTAGGTAAGGTAATTCAAAATTATATTATCAGCCCGTCTTGGTCATGCCACAGGACGCCGGACCAAAAGGTAAAGAAAAATTATATTATCAGCCCGTCGCGCTCCTACCAAAGGGTGCCGGACCAAAAGGTAACTCAAAATTTTATTATCAGCCCATCGCGCTCTTTCCCAGGGCGCCGGACCAAAAGCAAATGTAACTAATGTAACAAAAAATTACAATTTCAGGCCATCACGCTCCTACCACAGGGCGCCGGACCAAAAGGTAACTCAAAATTATATTATCAGCCCGTTGCGCACCTACTAAAGGGCGCCGGACCAAAAGATAACTCAAAATTTTATTATCAGCCCGTCGCGCTCTTTCCAAAGGGCGCTGGACCAAAAGGCAACTCAAAATTTTATTATCAGCCCACCGCGCTCTTTTCCAGGGCGCCGGACCAAAAGCAAATGTAACTAATGTAACTAAAAATTACATTTTCAGGCCATCACGCTCCTACCACAGGGCGCCGGACCAAAAGGTAATGCAAAATTATATTATCAGCCCGTTGCGCTACTACTAAAGGGCGCCGGACCGAAAAATAACAAAAAAATTTATTATCAGCCCGTCGCGCTCTTTCCACAGGGCGCCGGACCAAAAGCTAATGTAACTAATGTAACTAAAAATTACATTTTCAGCCCGTCATGCTCCTACCACAGGGCACCAGACCAAATGCTAACTCCAACTTTTATTATCAGTCCGTCGCGCTCTTTCCACAGGGCGCAGGACCAAAAGGTAACTCAAAATTATATTATCAGCCCGTTTGAGAATGGCATCTCAACTGCCAACAAAATACTGCACGCATTGCACAAATTGCTGCAACCTGAAGAGTACAACTCAGGGGCATATTTAAAATGATTTAAATATACCCCCAAATTCTACTTATGGCCTCCTCCTCCCCTACAGCCATACCAATCCTCACCAAAAAGGTAAAAAGCATAAGAGTGCAAACAAAACAAAGAAAATGCCGGCCTACAATTGCCAATCCAGAAACACCAATAGCACTAGCAAAGACCCAGAACTGTGATTTACATGTTCATCGCAGTGCTGTTACTAATGACAAAAAGGAAACGATTCGATTTTTAGATCAAAAAGTGCTGTATAAGGGCCCTAATTAGTTCTTCTCCTCTAAGATATTTTTATATACTTTTTTGGCACAGTACTTTAGGTAAGGTAATTCAAAATTATATTATCAGCCCGTCTTGGTCATGCCACAGGACGCCGGACCAAAAGGTAAAGAAAAATTATATTATCAGCCCGTCGCGCTCCTACCAAAGGGTGCCGGACCAAAAGGTAACTCAAAATTTTATTATCAGCCCATCGCGCTCTTTCCCAGGGCGCCGGACCAAAAGCAAATGTAACTAATGTAACAAAAAATTACAATTTCAGGCCATCACGCTCCTACCACAGGGCGCCGGACCAAAAGGTAACTCAAAATTATATTATCAGCCCGTTGCGCACCTACTAAAGGGCGCCGGACCAAAAGATAACTCAAAATTTTATTATCAGCCCGTCGCGCTCTTTCCAAAGGGCGCTGGACCAAAAGGCAACTCAAAATGTTATTATCAGCCCACCGCGCTCTTTCCCAGGGCGCCGGACCAAAAGCAAATGTAACTAATGTAACTAAAAATTACATTTTCAGGCCATCACGCTCCTACCACAGGGCACCAGACCAAATGCTAACTCCAACTTTTATTATCAGTCCGTCGCGCTCTTTCCACAGGGCGCAGGACCAAAAGGTAACTCAAAATTATATTATCAGCCCGTTTGAGAATGGCATCTCAACTGCCAACAAAATACTGCACGCATTGCACAAATTGCTGCAACCTGAAGAGTACAACTCAGGGGCATATTTAAAATGATTTAAATATACCCCCAAATTCTACTTATGGCCTTCTCCTCCCCTACAGCCATACCAATCCTCACCAAAAAGGTAAAAAGCATAAGAGTGCAAACAAAACAAAGAAAATGCCGGCCTACAATTGCCAATCCAGAAACACCAATAGCACTAGCAAAGACCCAGAACTGTGATTAACATGTTCATCGCAGTGCTGTTACTAATGACAAAAAGGAAACGATTCGATTTTTAGATCAAAAAGTGCTGTATAAGGGCCCTAATTAGTTCTTCTCCTCTAAGATATTTTTATAAACTTTTTTGGCACAGTACTTTAGGTAAGGTAATTCAAAATTATATTATCAGCCCGTCTTGGGTCATGCCACAGGACGCCGGACCAAAAGGTAAAGAAAAATTATATTATCAGCCCGTCGCGCTCCTACCAAAGGGCGCTGGACCAAAAGGTAACTCAAATTTGTATTATCAGCCCGTTGCGCTCTGTCCCAGGGCGCCGGACCAAAAGCAAATTCAACTAATGTAACTAAAAATTACAGTTTCAGGCCATCACGCTCCTACCACAGGGCGCCGGACCAAAAGGTAACGCAAAATTATATTATCAGCCCGTTGCGCTCATACTAAAGGGCGCCGGACCAAAAGATAACTCAAAATTTTTATTATCAGCCCGTCGCGCTCTTTCCACAGGGCGCCGGACCAAAAGCTAATGTAACTAATGTAACTAAAAATTACATTTTCAGACCGTCATGCTCCTACCACAGGGCGCCAGACCAAATGCTAACTCCAACTTTTATTATAAGCCCGTTGCGCTCTTTCCACAGGGCGTCGGACCAAAAGGTAACTCAAAATTATATTATCAGCCCGTTTGAGAATGGCATCTCAACTGCCAACAAAATACTGCACGCATTGCACAAATTGCTGCAACCTGAAGAGTACAACTCAGGGACATATTTAAAATGATTTAAATATACCCCCAAATTCTACTTATGGCCTCCTCCTCCCCTACAGCCATACCAATCCTCACCAAAAAGGTAAAAAGCATAAGAGTGCAAACAAAACAAAGAAAATGCCGGCCTACAATTGTCATTCTAGAAATACCAATAGTACTAGCAAAGACCCAGAACTGTGATTTACATGTTCATCGCAGTGCTGTTACTAATGACAAAAAGGAAACGATTCGATTTTTAGATCAAAAAGTGCTGTATAAGGGCCCTAATTAGTTGTTCTCCTCTAAGATAATTTTATATACGTTTTTGGTGCAGTACTTTAGGTAAGGTAATTCAAAATTATATTATCAGCCCGTCTTGGGTCATGCCACAGGACGCCGGACCAAAAGGTAAAGAAAAATTATATTATCAGCCCGTTGCGCTCCTACCAATGGGCGCCGGACCAAAAGATGACTCAAAATTTTATTATCAGCCCGTCGCGCTCTTTCCAAAGGGCGCCGGACCAAAAGCTAATGTAACTAATGTAACTAAAAATTACATTTTCAGCCCGTCATGCTCCTACCACAGGGCACCCGACCAAATGCTAACTCCAACTTTTATTATCAGCCCGTCGCGCTCTTTCCACAGGGCACCGGACCAAACGGTAACTCAAAATTATATTATCAGCCCGTTTGAGAATGGCATCTCAACTGCCAACAAAATACTGCACGCATTGCACAAATTGCTGCAACCTGAAGAGTACAACTCAGGGGCATATTTAAAATGATTTAAATATACCCCCAAATTCTACTTATGGCCTCCTCCTCCCCTACAGCCATACCAAGCCTCACCAAAAAGGTAAAAAGCATAAGAGTGCAAAAAAAAACAAAGAAAACGCCGGCCTACAATTGTCATTCTAGAAATACCAATAGTACTAGCAAAGACCCAGAACTGTGATTTACATGTTCATCGCAGTGCTGTTACTAATGACAAAAAGGAAACGATTCGATTTTTAGATCAAAAAGTGCTGTATAAGGGCCCTAATTAGTTGTTCTCCTCAGATATTTTTATATACTTTTTTTGGTGCAGTACTTTAGGTAAGGTAATTCAAAATTATATTATCAGCCCGTCTTGGGTCATGCCACAGGACGCCGGACCAAAAGGTAAAGAAAAATTATATTATCAGCCCGTTGCGCTCCTACCAATGGGCGCCGGACCAAAAGATGACTCAAAATTTTATTATCAGCCCGTCGCGCTCTTTCCAAAGGGCGCCGGACCAAAAGGTAACTCAAAATTTTATTATAAGCCCATCGCGCTCTTTCCCAGGGCGCCGGACCAAAAGCAAATGTAACTAATGTAACTAAAAATTACATTTTCAGGCCATCACGCTCCTACCACAGGGCGCCGGACCAAAAGGTAATGCAAAATTATATTATCAGCCCGTTGCGCTACTACTAAACGGCGCCGGACCGAAACATAACTCAAAAATTTATTATCAGCCCGTCGCGCTCTTTACACAGGGCGCCGGACCAAAAGCTAATGTAACTAATGTAACTAAAAATTACATTTTCAGCCCGTCATGCTCCTACCACAGGGCACCAGACCAAATGCTAACTTCAACTTTTATTATCAGCCCGTCGCGCTCTTTCCACAGGGCGCCGGACCAAAAGGTAACTCAAAATTATATTATCAGCCCGTTTGAGAATGGCATCTCAACTGCCAACAAAATACTGCACGCATTGCACAAAGTGCTGCAACCTGAAGAGTGCAACTCAGGGGCATATTTAAAATGATTTAAATATACCCCCAAATTCTACTTATGGCCTCCTCCTCCCCTACAGCCATACCAAGCCTCACCAAAAAGGTAAAAAGCGCAAACAAAACAAAGAAAATCCCGACCTACAATTGTCATTCTAGAAATACCAATAGTACTAGCAAAGTCCCAGAACTGTGATTTACATGTTCATCGCAGTGCTGTTACTAATGACAAAAAGGAAACGATTCGATTTTTAGATCAAAAAGTGCTGTATAAGGGCCCTAATTAGTTCTTCTCCTCTAAGATATTTTTATATACTTTTTTGGCACAGTACTTTAGGTAAGGTAATTCAAAATTATATTATCAGCCCGTCTTGGTCATGCCACAGGACGCCGGACCAAAAGGTAAAGAAAAATTATATTATCAGCCCGTCGCGCTCCTACCAAAGGGTGCCGGACCAAAAGGTAACTCAAAATTTTATTATCAGCCCATCGCGCTCTTTCCCAGGGCGCCGGACCAAAAGCAAATGTAACTAATGTAACAAAAAATTACAATTTCAGGCCATCACGCTCCTACCACAGGGCGCCGGACCAAAAGGTAACTCAAAATTATATTATCAGCCCGTTGCGCACCTACTAAAGGGCGCCGGACCAAAAGATAACTCAAAATTTTATTATCAGCCCGTCGCGCTCTTTCCAAAGGGCGCTGGACCAAAAGGCAACTCAAAATTTTATTATCAGCCCACCGCGCTCTTTTCCAGGGCGCCGGACCAAAAGCAAATGTAACTAATGTAACTAAAAATTACATTTTCAGGCCATCACGCTCCTACCACAGGGCGCCGGACCAAAAGGTAATGCAAAATTATATTATCAGCCCGTTGCGCTACTACTAAAGGGCGCCGGACCGAAAAATAACAAAAAAATTTATTATCAGCCCGTCGCGCTCTTTCCACAGGGCGCCGGACCAAAAGCTAATGTAACTAATGTAACTAAAAATTACATTTTCAGCCCGTCATGCTCCTACCACAGGGCACCAGACCAAATGCTAACTCCAACTTTTATTATCAGTCCGTCGCGCTCTTTCCACAGGGCGCAGGACCAAAAGGTAACTCAAAATTATATTATCAGCCCGTTTGAGAATGGCATCTCAACTGCCAACAAAATACTGCACGCATTGCACAAATTGCTGCAACCTGAAGAGTACAACTCAGGGGCATATTTAAAATGATTTAAATATACCCCCAAATTCTACTTATGGCCTCCTCCTCCCCTACAGCCATACCAATCCTCACCAAAAAGGTAAAAAGCATAAGAGTGCAAACAAAACAAAGAAAATGCCGGCCTACAATTGCCAATCCAGAAACACCAATAGCACTAGCAAAGACCCAGAACTGTGATTTACATGTTCATCGCAGTGCTGTTACTAATGACAAAAAGGAAACGATTCGATTTTTAGATCAAAAAGTGCTGTATAAGGGCCCTAATTAGTTCTTCTCCTCTAAGATATTTTTATATACTTTTTTGGCACAGTACTTTAGGTAAGGTAATTCAAAATTATATTATCAGCCCGTCTTGGTCATGCCACAGGACGCCGGACCAAAAGGTAAAGAAAAATTATATTATCAGCCCGTCGCGCTCCTACCAAAGGGTGCCGGACCAAAAGGTAACTCAAAATTTTATTATCAGCCCATCGCGCTCTTTCCCAGGGCGCCGGACCAAAAGCAAATGTAACTAATGTAACAAAAAATTACAATTTCAGGCCATCACGCTCCTACCACAGGGCGCCGGACCAAAAGGTAACTCAAAATTATATTATCAGCCCGTTGCGCACCTACTAAAGGGCGCCGGACCAAAAGATAACTCAAAATTTTATTATCAGCCCGTCGCGCTCTTTCCAAAGGGCGCTGGACCAAAAGGCAACTCAAAATGTTATTATCAGCCCACCGCGCTCTTTCCCAGGGCGCCGGACCAAAAGCAAATGTAACTAATGTAACTAAAAATTACATTTTCAGGCCATCACGCTCCTACCACAGGGCACCAGACCAAATGCTAACTCCAACTTTTATTATCAGTCCGTCGCGCTCTTTCCACAGGGCGCAGGACCAAAAGGTAACTCAAAATTATATTATCAGCCCGTTTGAGAATGGCATCTCAACTGCCAACAAAATACTGCACGCATTGCACAAATTGCTGCAACCTGAAGAGTACAACTCAGGGGCATATTTAAAATGATTTAAATATACCCCCAAATTCTACTTATGGCCTCCTCCTCCCCTACAGCCATACCAATCCTCACCAAAAAGGTAAAAAGCATAAGAGTGCAAACAAAACAAAGAAAATGCCGGCCTACAATTGCCAATCCAGAAACACCAATAGCACTAGCAAAGACCCAGAACTGTGATTAACATGTTCATCGCAGTGCTGTTACTAATGACAAAAAGGAAACGATTCGATTTTTAGATCAAAAAGTGCTGTATAAGGGCCCTAATTAGTTCTTCTCCTCTAAGATATTTTTATAAACTTTTTTGGCACAGTACTTTAGGTAAGGTAATTCAAAATTATATTATCAGCCCGTCTTGGGTCATGCCACAGGACGCCGGACCAAAAGGTAAAGAAAAATTATATTATCAGCCCGTCGCGCTCCTACCAAAGGGCGCTGGACCAAAAGGTAACTCAAATTTGTATTATCAGCCCGTTGCGCTCTGTCCCAGGGCGCCGGACCAAAAGCAAATTCAACTAATGTAACTAAAAATTACAGTTTCAGGCCATCACGCTCCTACCACAGGGCGCCGGACCAAAAGGTAACGCAAAATTATATTATCAGCCCGTTGCGCTCATACTAAAGGGCGCCGGACCAAAAGATAACTCAAAATTTTTATTATCAGCCCGTCGCGCTCTTTCCACAGGGCGCCGGACCAAAAGCTAATGTAACTAATGTAACTAAAAATTACATTTTCAGACCGTCATGCTCCTACCACAGGGCGCCAGACCAAATGCTAACTCCAACTTTTATTATAAGCCCGTTGCGCTCTTTCCACAGGGCGTCGGACCAAAAGGTAACTCAAAATTATATTATCAGCCCGTTTGAGAATGGCATCTCAACTGCCAACAAAATACTGCACGCATTGCACAAATTGCTGCAACCTGAAGAGTACAACTCAGGGACATATTTAAAATGATTTAAATATACCCCCAAATTCTACTTATGGCCTCCTCCTCCCCTACAGCCATACCAATCCTCACCAAAAAGGTAAAAAGCATAAGAGTGCAAACAAAACAAAGAAAATGCCGGCCTACAATTGTCATTCTAGAAATACCAATAGTACTAGCAAAGACCCAGAACTGTGATTTACATGTTCATCGCAGTGCTGTTACTAATGACAAAAAGGAAACGATTCGATTTTTAGATCAAAAAGTGCTGTATAAGGGCCCTAATTAGTTGTTCTCCTCTAAGATAATTTTATATACGTTTTTGGTGCAGTACTTTAGGTAAGGTAATTCAAAATTATATTATCAGCCCGTCTTGGGTCATGCCACAGGACGCCGGACCAAAAGGTAAAGAAAAATTATATTATCAGCCCGTTGCGCTCCTACCAATGGGCGCCGGACCAAAAGATGACTCAAAATTTTATTATCAGCCCGTCGCGCTCTTTCCAAAGGGCGCCGGACCAAAAGCTAATGTAACTAATGTAACTAAAAATTACATTTTCAGCCCGTCATGCTCCTACCACAGGGCACCCGACCAAATGCTAACTCCAACTTTTATTATCAGCCCGTCGCGCTCTTTCCACAGGGCACCGGACCAAACGGTAACTCAAAATTATATTATCAGCCCGTTTGAGAATGGCATCTCAACTGCCAACAAAATACTGCACGCATTGCACAAATTGCTGCAACCTGAAGAGTACAACTCAGGGGCATATTTAAAATGATTTAAATATACCCCCAAATTCTACTTATGGCCTCCTCCTCCCCTACAGCCATACCAAGCCTCACCAAAAAGGTAAAAAGCATAAGAGTGCAAAAAAAAACAAAGAAAACGCCGGCCTACAATTGTCATTCTAGAAATACCAATAGTACTAGCAAAGACCCAGAACTGTGATTTACATGTTCATCGCAGTGCTGTTACTAATGACAAAAAGGAAACGATTCGATTTTTAGATCAAAAAGTGCTGTATAAGGGCCCTAATTAGTTGTTCTCCTCAGATATTTTTATATACTTTTTTTGGTGCAGTACTTTAGGTAAGGTAATTCAAAATTATATTATCAGCCCGTCTTGGGTCATGCCACAGGACGCCGGACCAAAAGGTAAAGAAAAATTATATTATCAGCCCGTTGCGCTCCTACCAATGGGCGCCGGACCAAAAGATGACTCAAAATTTTATTATCAGCCCGTCGCGCTCTTTCCAAAGGGCGCCGGACCAAAAGGTAACTCAAAATTTTATTATAAGCCCATCGCGCTCTTTCCCAGGGCGCCGGACCAAAAGCAAATGTAACTAATGTAACTAAAAATTACATTTTCAGGCCATCACGCTCCTACCACAGGGCGCCGGACCAAAAGGTAATGCAAAATTATATTATCAGCCCGTTGCGCTACTACTAAACGGCGCCGGACCGAAACATAACTCAAAAATTTATTATCAGCCCGTCGCGCTCTTTACACAGGGCGCCGGAACAAAAGCTAATGTAACTAATGTAACTAAAAATTACATTTTCAGCCCGTCATGCTCCTACCACAGGGCACCAGACCAAATGCTAACTTCAACTTTTATTATCAGCCCGTCGCGCTCTTTCCACAGGGCGCCGGACCAAAAGGTAACTCAAAATTATATTATCAGCCCGTTTGAGAATGGCATCTCAACTGCCAACAAAATACTGCACGCATTGCACAAAGTGCTGCAACCTGAAGAGTGCAACTCAGGGGCATATTTAAAATGATTTAAATATACCCCCAAATTCTACTTATGGCCTCCTCCTCCCCTACAGCCATACCAAGCCTCACCAAAAAGGTAAAAAGCGCAAACAAAACAAAGAAAATCCCGACCTACAATTGTCATTCTAGAAATACCAATAGTACTAGCAAAGTCCCAGAACTGTGATTTACATGTTCATCGCAGTGCTGTTACTAATGACAAAAAGGAAACGATTCGATTTTTAGATCAAAAAGTGCTGTATAAGGGCCCTAATTAGTTCTTCTCCTCTAAGATATTTTTATATACTTTTTTGGCACAGTACTTTAGGTAAGGTAATTCAAAATTATATTATCAGCCCGTCTTGGTCATGCCACAGGACGCCGGACCAAAAGGTAAAGAAAAATTATATTATCAGCCCGTCGCGCTCCTACCAAAGGGCGCCGGACCAAAAGGTAACTCAAAATTTTATTATCAGCCCATCGCGCTCTTTCCCAGGGCGCCGGACCAAAAGCAAATGTAACTAATGTAACAAAAAATTACAATTTCAGGCCATCACGCTCCTACCACAGGGCGCCGGACCAAAAGGTAACTCAAAATTATACTATCAGCCCGTTGCGCACCTACTAAAGGGCGCCGGACCAAAAGATACCTCAAAATTTTATTATCAGCCCGTCGCGCTCTTTCCAAAGGGCGCTGGACCAAAAGGCAACTCAAAATTTTATTATCAGCCCACCGCGCTCTTTCCCAGGGCGCCGGACCAAAAGCAAATGGAACTAATGTAACTAAAAATTACATTTTCAGGCCATCACGCTTCTACCACAGGGCACCAGACCAAATGCTAACTCCAACTTTTATTATCAGTCCGTCGCGCTCTTTCCACAGGGCGCAGGACCAAAAGGTAACTCAAAATTATATTATCAGCCCGTTTGAGAATGGCATCTCAACTGCCAACAAAATACTGCACGCATTGCACAAATTGCTGCAACCTGAAGAGTACAACTCAGGGGCATATTTAAAATGATTCAAATATACCCCCAAATTCTACTTATGGCCTCCTCCTCCCCTACAGCCATACCAATCCTCACCAAAAAGGTAAAAAGCATAAGAGTGCAAACAAAACAAAGAAAATGCCGGCCTACAATTGCCAATCCAGAAACACCAATAGCACTAGCAAAGACCCAGAACTGTGATTAACATGTTCATCGCAGTGCTGTTACTAATGACAAAAAGGAAACGATTCGATTTTTAGATCAAAAAGTGCTGTATAAGGGCCCTAATTAGTTCTTCTCCTCTAAGATATTTTTATATACTTTTTTGGCACAGTACTTTAGGTAAGGTAATTCAAAATTATATTATCAGCCCGTCTTGGGTCATGCCACAGGACGCCGGACCAAAAGGTAAAGAAAAATTATATTATCAGCCCGTCGCGCTCCTACCAAAGGGCGCCGGACCAAAAGATAACTCAAATTTGTATTATCAGCCCGTTGCGATCTGTCCCAGGGCGCCGGACCAAAAGCAAATTCAACTAATGTAAATAAAAATTACAGTTTCAGGCCATCACGCTCCTACCACAGGGCGCCGGACCAAAAGGTAACGCAAAATTATATTATCAGCCCGTTGCGCACCTACTAAAGGGCGCCGGACCAAAAGATAACTCAAAATTTTTATTATCAGCCCGTCGCGCTCTTTCCACAGGGCGCCGGACCAAAAGCTAATGTAACTAATGTAACTAAAAATTACATTTTCAGACCGTCATGCTCCTACCACAGGGCGCCAGACCAAATGCTAACTCCAACTTTTATTATAAGCCCGTTGCGCTCTTTCCACAGGGCGTCGGACCAAAAGGTAACTCAAAATTATATTATCAGCCCGTTTGAGAATGGCATCTCAACTGCCAACAAAATACTGCACGCATTGCACAAATTGCTGCAACCTGAAGAGTAGAACTCAGGGGCATATTTAAAATGATTTAAATATACCCCCAAATTCTACTTATGGCCTCCTCCTCCCCTACAGCCATACCAATCCTCACCAAAAAGGTAAAAAGCATAAGAGTGCAAACAAAACAAAGAAAATGCCGGCCTACAATTGTCATTCTAGAAATACCAATAGTACTAGCAAAGACCCAGAACTGTGATTTACATGTTCATCGCAGTGCTGTTACTAATGACAAAAAGGAAACGATTCGATTTTTAGATCAAAAAGTGCTGTATAAGGGCCCTAATTAGTTGTTCTCCTCTAAGATAATTTTATATACGTTTTTGGTGCAGTACTTTAGGTAAGGTAATTCAAAATTATATTATCAGCCCGTCTTGGGTCATGCCACAGGACGCCGGACCAAAAGGTAAAGAAAAATTATATTATCAGCCCGTTGCGCTCCTACCAATGGGCGCCGGACCAAAAGATGACTCAAAATTTTATTATCAGCCCGTCGCGCTCTTTCCAAAGGGCGCCGGACCAAAAGCTAATGTAACTAATGTAACTAAAAATTACATTTTCAGCCCGTCATGCTCCTACCACAGGGCACCAGACCAAATGCTAACTCCAACTTTTATTATCAGCCCGTCGCGCTTTTTCCACAGGGCGCCGGACCAAACGGTAACTCAAAATTATATTATCAGCCCGTTTGAGAATGGCATCTCAGCTGCCAACAAAATACTGCACGCATTGCACAAATTGCTGCAACCTGAAGAGTACAACTCAGGGGCATATTTAAAATGATTTAAATATACCCCCAAATTCTACTTATGGCCTCCTCCTCCCCTACAGCCATACCAAGCCTCACCAAAAAGGTAAAAAGCATAAGAGTGCAAAAAAAACAAAGAAAACGCCGGCCTACAATTGTCATTCTAGAAATACCAATAGTACTAGCAAAGACCCAGAACTGTGATTTACATGTTCATCGCAGTGCTGTTACTAATGACAAAAAGGAAACGATTCGATTTTTAGATCAAAAAGTGCTGTATAAGGGCCCTAATTAGTTGTTCTCCTCTAAGATATTTTTATATATTTTTTTTGGTTCAGTACTTTAGGTAAGGTAATTCAAAATTATATTATCAGCCCGTCTTGGGTCATGCCACAGGACGCCGGACCAAAAGGTAAAGAAAAATTATATTATCAGCCCGTTGCGGTCCTACCAATGGGCGCCGGACCAAAAGATGACTCAAAATTTTATTATCAGCCCGACGCGCTCTTTCCAAAGGGCGCCGGACCAAAAGGTAACTCAAAATTTTATTATCAGCCCATCGCGCTCTTTCCCAGGGCGCCGGACCAAAAGCAAATGTAACTAATGTAACTAAAAATTACATTTTCAGGCCATCACGCTCCTACCACAGGGCGCCGGACCAAAAGGTAATGCAAAATTATATTATCAGCCCGTTGCGCTACTACTAAACGGCGCCGGACCAAAAGATAACTCAAAAATGTATTATCAGCCCGTCGCGCTCTTTCCACAGGGCGCCGGACCAAAAGCTAATGTAACTAATGTAACTAAAAATTACATTTTCAGCCCGTCATGCTCCTACCACAGGGCACCAGACCAAATGCTAACTCCAACTTTTATTATCAGCCCGTCGCGCTCTTTCCACAGGGCACCGGACCAAAAGGTAACTCAAAATTATATTATCAGCCCGTTTGAGAATGGCATCTCAACTGCCAACAAAATACTGCACGCATTGCACAAAGTGCTGCAACCTGAAGAGTACAACTCAGGGGCATATTTAAAATGATTTAAATATACCCCCAAATTCTACTTATGGCCTCCTCCTCCCCTACAGCCATACCAAGCCTCACCAAAAAGGTAAAAAGCGCAGACAAAACAAAGAAAATCCCGGCCTACAATTGTCATTCTAGAAATACCAATAGTACTAGCAAAGTCCCAGAACTGTGATTTACATGTTCATCGCAGTGCTGTTACTAATGACAAAAAGGAAACGATTCGATTTTTAGATCAAAAAGTGCTGTATAAGGGCCCTAATTAGTTCTTCTCCTCTAAGATATTTTTATATACTTTTTTGGCACAGTACTTTAGGTAAGGTAATTCAAAATTATATTATCAGCCCGTCTTGGTCATGCCACAGGACGCCGGACCAAAAGGTAAAGAAAAATTATATTATCAGCCCGTCGCGCTCCTACCAAAGGGCGCCGGACCAAAAGGTAACTCAAAATTTTATTATCAGCCCATCGCGCTCTTTCCCAGGGCGCCGGACCAAAAGCAAATGTAACTAATGTAACAAAAAATTACAATTTCAGGCCATCACGCTCCTACCACAGGGCGCCGGACCAAAAGGTAACTCAAAATTATATTATCAGCCCGTTGCGCACCTACTAAAGGGCGCCGGACCAAAAGATAACTCAAAATTTTATTATCAACCCGTCGCGCTCTTTCCAAAGGGCGCTGGACCAAAAGGCAACTCAAAATTTTATTATCAGCCCACCGCGCTCTTTCCCAGGGCGCCGGACCAAAAGCAAATGTAACTAATGTAACTAAAAATTAAATTTTCAGGCCATCACGCTCCTACCACAGGGCGCCGGACCAAAAGGTAATGCAAAATTATATTATCAGCCCGTTGCGCTACTACTAAAGGGCGCCGGACCGAAAAATAACAAACAAATTTATTATCAGCCCGTCGCGCTTTTTCCACAGGGCGCCGGACCAGAAGCTAATGTAACTAATGTAACTAAAAATTACATTTTCAGCCCGTCATGCTCCTACCACAGGGCACCAGACCAAATGCTAACTCCAACTTTTATTATCAGTCCGTCGCGCTCTTTCCACAGGGCGCAGGACCAAAAGGTAACTCAAAATTATATTATCAGCCCGTTTGAGAATGGCATCTCAACTGCCAACAAAATACTGCACGCATTGCACAAATTGCTGCAACCTGAAGAGTACAACTCAGGGGCATATTTAAAATGATTTAAATATACCCCCAAATTCTACTTATGGCCTCCTCCTCCCCTACAGCCATACCAATCCTCACCAAAAAGGTAAAAAGCATAAGAGTGCAAACAAAACAAAGAAAATGCCGGCCTACAATTGCCAATCCAGAAACACCAATAGCACTAGCAAAGACCCAGAACTGTGATTAACATGTTCATCGCAGTGCTGTTACTAATGACAAAAAGGAAACGATTCGATTTTTAGATCAAAAAGTGCTGTATAAGGGCCCTAATTAGTTCTTCTCCTCTAAGATATTTTTATATACTTTTTTGGCACAGTACTTTAGGTAAGGTAATTCAAAATTATATTATCAGCCCGTCTTGGGTCATGCCACAGGACGCCGGACCAAAAGGTAAAGAAAAATTATATTATCAGCCCGTCGCGCTCCTACCAAAGGGCTCCGGACCAAAAGATAACTCAAATTTGTATTATCAGCCCGTTGCGCTCTGTCCCAGGGCGCCGGACCAAAAGCAAATTCAACTAATGTAACTAAAAATTACAGTTTCAGGCCATCACGCTCCTACCACAGGGCGCCGGACCAAAAGGTAACGCAAAATTATATTATCAGCCCGTTGCGCTCATACTAAAGGGCGCCGGACCAAAAGATAACTCAAAATTTTTATTATCAGCCCGTCGCGCTCTTTCCACAGGGCGCCGGACCAAAAGCTAATGTAACTAATGTAACTAAAAATTACATTTTCAGACCGTCATGCTCCTACCACAGGGCGCCAGACCAAATGCTAACTCCAACTTTTATTATAAGCCCGTTGCGCTCTTTCCACAGGGCGTCGGACCAAAAGGTAACTCAAAATTATATTATCAGCTCGTTTGAGAATGGCATCTCAACTGCCAACAAAATACTGCACGCATTGCACAAATTGCTGCAACCTGAAGAGTACAACTCAGGGGCATATTTAAAATGATTTAAATATACCCCCAAATTCTACTTATGGCCTCCTCCTCCCCTACAGCCATACCAATCCTCACCAAAAAGGTAAAAAGCATAAGAGTGCAAACAAAACAAAGAAAATGCCGGCCTACAATTGTCATTCTAGAAATACCAATAGTACTAGCAAAGACCCAGAACTGTGATTTACATGTTCATCGCAGTGCTGTTACTAATGACAAAAAGGAATTGATTCGATTTTTAGATCAAAAAGTGCTGTATAAGGGCCCTAATTAGTTGTTCTCCTCTAAGATAATTTTATATACGTTTTTGGTGCAGTACTTTAGGTAATGTAATTCAAAATTATATTATCAGCCCGTCTTGGGTCATGCCACAGGACGCCGGACCAAAAGGTAAAGAAAAATTATATTATCAGCCCGTTGCGCTCCTACCAATGGGCGCCGGACCAAAAGATGACTCAAAATTTTATTATCAGCCCGTCGCGCTCTTTCCAAAGGGCGCCGGACCAAAAGCTAATGTAACTAATGTAACTAAAAATTACATTTTCAGCCCGTCATGCTCCTACCACAGGGCACCAGACCAAATGCTAACTCCAACTTTTATTATCAGCCCGTCGCGCTCTTTCCACAGGGCGCCGGACCAAACGGTAACTCAAAATTATATTATCAGCCCGTTTGAGAATGGCATCTCAACTGCCAACAAAATACTGCACGCATTGCACAAATTGCTGCAACCTGAAGAGTACAACTCAGGGGCATATTTAAAATGATTTAAATATACCCCCAAATTCTACTTATGGCCTCCTCCTCCCCTACAGCCATACCAAGCCTCACCAAAAAGGTAAAAAGCATAAGAGTGCAAAAAAAACAAAGAAAACGCCGGCCTACAATTGTCATTCTAGAAATACCAATAGTACTAGCAAAGACCCAGAACTGTGATTTACATGTTCATCGCAGTGCTGTTACTAATGACAAAAAGGAAACGATTCGATTTTTAGATCAAAAAGTGCTGTATAAGGGCCCTAATTAGTTGTTCTCCTCTAAGATATTTTTATATACTTTTATTGGTGCAGTACTTTAGGTAAGGTAATTCAAAATTATATTATCAGCCCGTCTTGGGTCATGCCACAGGACGCCGGACCAAAAGGTAAAGAAAAATTATATTATCAGCCCGTTGCGCTCCTACCAATGGGCGCCGGACCAAAAGATGACTCAAAATTTTATTATCAGCCCGTCGCGCTCTTTCCAAAGGGCGCCGGACCAAAAGGTAACTCAAAATTTTATTATCAGCCCATCGCGCTCTTTCCCAGGGCGCCGGACCAAAAGCAAATGTAACTAATGTAACTAAAAATTACATTTTCAGGCCATCACGCTCCTACCACAGGGCACCAGACCAAATGCTAACTCCAACTTTTATTATCAGTCCGTCGCGCTCTTTCCACAGGGCGCAGGACCAAAAGGTAACTCAAAATTATATTATCAGCCCGTTTGAGAATGGCATCTCAACTGCCAACAAAGTACTGCACGCATTGCACAAATTGCTGCAACCTGAAGAGTACAACTCAGGGGCATATTTAAAATGATTTAAATATACCCCCAAATTCTACTTATGGCCTCCTCCTCCCCTACAGCCATACCAATCCTCACCAAAAAGGTAAAAAGCATAAGAGTGCAAACAAAACAAAGAAAATGCCGGCCTACAATTGCCAATCCAGAAACACCAATAGCACTAGCAAAGACCCAGAACTGTGATTAACATGTTCATCGCAGTGCTGTTACAAATGACAAAAAGGAAACGATTCGATTTTTAGATCAAAAAGTGCTGTATAAGGGCCCTAATTAGTTCTTCTCCTCTAAGATATTTTTATATACTTTTTTGGCACAGTACTTTAGGTAAGGTAATTCAAAATTATATTATCAGCCCGTCTTGGGTCATGCCACAGGACGCCGGACCAAAAGGTAAAGAAAAATTATATTATCAGCCCGTCGCGCTCCTACCAAAGGGCGCCGGACCAAAAAGTAACTCAAATTTGTATTATCAGCCCGTTGCGCTCTGTCCCAGGGCGCCGGACCAAAAGCAAATTCAACTAATGTAACTAAAAATTACAGTTTCAGGCCATCACGCTCCTACCACAGGGCGCCGGACCAAAAGGTAACGCAAAATTATATTATCAGCCCGTTGCGCTCATACTAAAGGGCGCCGGACCAAAAGATAACTCAAAATTTTTATTATCAGCCCGTCGCGCTCTTTCCACAGGGCGCCGGACCAAAAGCTAATGTAACTAATGTAACTAAAAATTACATTTTCAGACCGTCATGCTCCTACCACAGGGCGCCAGACCAAATGCTAACTACAACTTTTATTATAAGCCCGTTGCGCTCTTTCCACAGGGCGTCGGACCAAAATGTAACTCAAAATTATATTATCAGCCCGTTTGAGAATGGCATCTCAACTGCCAACAAAATACTGCACGCATTGCACAAATTGCTGCAACCTGAAGAGTACAACTCAGGGGCATATTTAAAATGATTTAAATATACCCCCAAATTCTACTTATGGCCTCCTCCTCCCCTACAGCCATACCAATCCTCACCAAAAAGGTAAAAAGCATAAGAGTGCAAACAAAACAAAGAAAATGCCGGCCTACAATTGTCATTCTAGAAATACCAATAGTACTAGCAAAGACCCAGAACTGTGATTTACATGTTCATCGCAGTGCTGTTACTAATGACAAAAAGGAAACAATTCGATTTTTAGATCAAAAAGTGCTGTATAAGGGCCCTAATTAGTTGTTCTCCTCTAAGATAATTATATATACGTTTTTGGTGCAGTACTTTAGGTAAGGTAATTCAAAATTATATTATCAGCCCGTCTTGGGTCATGCCACAGGACGCCGGACCAAAAGGTAAAGAAAAATTATATTATCAGCCCGTTGCGCTCCTACCAATGGGCGCCGGACCAAAAGATGACTCAAAATTTTATTATCAGCCCGTTGCGCTCTTTCCAAAGGGCGCCGGACCAAAAGCTAATGTAACTAATGTAACTAAAAATTACATTTTCAGCCCGTCATGCTCCTACCACAGGGCACCAGACCAAATGCTAACTCCAACTTTTATTATCAGCCCGTCGCGCTCTTTCCACAGGGCGCCGGACCAAACGGTAACTCAAAATTATATTATCAGCCCGTTTGAGAATGGCATCTCAACTGCCAACAAAATACTGCACGCATTGCACAAATTGCTGCAACCTGAAGAGTACAACTCAGGGGCATATTTAAAATGATTTAAATATACCCCCAAATTCTACTTATGGCCTCCTCCTCCCCTACAGCCATACCAAGCCTCACCAAAAAGGTAAAAAGCATAAGAGTGCAAAAAAAACAAAGAAAACGCCGGCCTACAATTGTCATTCTAGAAATACCAATAGTACTAGCAAAGACCCAGAACTGTGATTTACATGTTCATCGCAGTGCTGTTACTAATGACAAAAAGGAAACGATTCGATTTTTAGATCAAAAAGTGCTGTATAAGGGCCCTAATTAGTTGTTCTCCTCTAAGATATTTTTATATACTTTTTTTGGTGCAGTACTTTAGGTAAGGTAATTCAAAATTATATTATCAGCCCGTCTTGGGTCATGCCACAGGACGCCGGACCAAAAGGTAAAGAAAAATTATATTATCAGCCCGTTGCGCTCCTACCAATGGGCGCCGGACCAAAAGATGACTCAAAATTTTTATTATCAGCCCGTCGCGCTCTTTCCACAGGGCGCCGGACCAAAAGCTAATGTAACTAATGTAACTAAAAATTACATTTTCAGCCCGTCATGCTCCTACCACAGGGCACCAGACCAAATGCTAACTCCAACTTTTATTATAAGCCCGTTGCGCTCTTTCCACAGGGCGTCGGACCAAAAGGTAACTCAAAATTATATTATCAGCCCGTTTGAGAATGGCATCTCAACTGCCAACAAAATACTGCACGCATTGCACAAATTGCTGCAACCTGAAGAGTACAACTCAGGGGCATATTTAAAATGATTTAAATATACCCCCAAATTCTACTTATGGCCTCCTCCTCCCCTACAGCCATACCAATCCTCACCAAAAAGGTAAAAAGCATAAGAGTGCAAACAAAACAAAGAAAATGCCGGCCTACAATTGTCATTCTAGAAATACCAATAGTACTAGCAAAGACCCAGAACTGTGATTTACATGTTCATCGCAGTGCTGTTACTAATGACAAAAAGGAAACAATTCGATTTTTAGATCAAAAAGTGCTGTATAAGGGCCCTAATTAGTTGTTCTCCTCTAAGATAATTTTATATACGTTTTTGGTGCAGTACTTTAGGTAAGGTAATTCAAAATTATATTATCAGCCCGTCTTGGGTCATGCCACAGGACGCCGGAATAAAAGGTAAAGAAAAATTATATTATCAGCCCGTTGCGCTCCTATCAATGGGCGCTGGACCAAAAGATGACTCAAAATTTTATTATCAGCCCGTTGCGCTCTTTCCAAAGGGCGCCGGACCAAAAGCTAATGTAACTAATGTAACTAAAAATTACATTTTCAGCCCGTCATGCTCCTACCACAGGGCACCAGACCAAATGCTAACTCCAACTTTTATTATCAGCCCGTCGCGCTCTTTCCACAGGGCGCCGGACCAAAAGCTAATGTAACTAATGTAACTAAAAATTACATTTTCAGCCCGTCATGCTCCTACCACAGGGCACCAGACCAAATGCTAACTCCAACTTTTATTATAAGCCCGTTGCGCTCTTTCCACAGGGCGTCGGACCAAAAGGTAACTCAAAATTATATTATCAGCCCGTTTGAGAATGGCATCTCAACTGCCAACAAAATACTGCACGCATTGCACAAATTGCTGCAACCTGAAGAGTACAACTCAGGGGCATATTTAAAATGATTTAAATATACCCCCAAATTCTACTTATGGCCTCCTCCTCCCCTACAGCCATACCAAGCCTCACCAAAAAGGTAAAAAGCATAAGAGTGCAAAAAAAACAAAGAAAACGCCGGCCTACAATTGTCATTCTAGAAATACCAATAGTACTAGCAAAGACCCAGAACTGTGATTTACATGTTCATCGCAGTGCTGTTACTAATGACAAAAAGGAAACGATTCGATTTTTAGATCAAAAAGTGCTGTATAAGGGCCCTAATTAGTTGTTCTCCTCTAAGATATTTTTATATACTTTTTTTGGTGCAGTACTTTAGGTAAGGTAATTCAAAATTATATTATCAGCCCGTCTTGGGTCATGCCACAGGACGCCGGACCAAAAGGTAAAGAAAAATTATATTATCAGCTCGTTTCGCTCCTACCAATGGGCGCCGGACCAAAAGATGACTCAAAATTTTATTATCAGCCCGTCGCGCTCTTTCCAAAGGGCGCCGGACCAAAAGGTAACTCAAAATTTTATTATCAGCCCATCGCGCTCTTTCCCAGGGCGCCGGACCAAAAGCAAATGTAGCTAATGTAACTAAAAATTACATTTTCAGGCCATCACGCTCCTACCACAGGGCGCCGGACCAAAAGGTAATGCAAAATTATATTATCAGCCCGTTGCGCTACTACTAAACGGCGCCGGACCAAAAGATAACTCAAAAATTTATTATCAGCCCGTCGCGCTCTTTCCACAGGGCGCCGGACCAAAAGCTAATGTAACTAATGTAACTAAAAATTACATTTTCAGCCCGTCATGCTCCTACCACAGGGCACCAGACCAAATGCTAACTCCAACTTTTATTATCAGCCCATCGCGCTCTTTCCACAGGGCACCGGACCAAAAGGTAACTCAAAATTATATTATCAGCCCGTTTGAGAATGGCATCTCAACTGCCAACAAAATACTGCACGCATTGCACAAAGTGCTGCAACCTGAAGAGTACAACTCAGGGGCATATTTAAAATGATTTAAATATACCCCCAAATTCTACTTATGGCCTCCTCCTCCCCTACAGCCATACCAAGCCTCACCAAAAAGGTAAAAAGCGCAAACAAAACAAAGAAAATCCCGGCCTACAATTGTCATTCTAGAAATACCAATAGTACTAGCAAAGTCCCAGAACTGTGATTTACATGTTCATCGCAGTGCTGTTACTAATGACAAAAAGGAAACGATTCGATTTTTAGATCAAAAAGTGCTGTATAAGGGCCCTAATTAGTTCTTCTCCTCTAAGATATTTTTATATACTTTTTTGGCACAGTACTTTAGGTAAGGTAATTCAAAATTATATTATCAGCCCGTCTTGGTCATGCCACAGGACGCCGGACCAAAAGGTAAAGAAAAATTATATTATCAGCCCGTCGCGCTCCTACCAAAGGGCGCCGGACCAAAAGGTAACTCAAAATTTTATTATCAGCCCATCGCGCTCTTTCCCAGGGCGCCGGACCAAAAGCAAATGTAACTAATGTAACAAAAAATTACAATTTCAGGCCATCACGCTCCTACCACAGGGCGCCGGACCAAAAGGTAACTCAAAATTATATTATCAGCCCGTTGCGCACCTACTAAAGGGCGCCGGACCAAAAGATAACTCAAAATTTTATTATCAACCCGTCGCGCTCTTTCCAAAGGGCGCTGGACCAAAAGGCAACTCAAAATTTTATTATCAGCCCACCGCGCTCTTTCCCAGGGCGCCGGACCAAAAGCAAATGTAACTAATGTAACTAAAAATTACATTTTCAGGCCATCACGCTCCTACCACAGGGCGCCGGACCGAAAGGTAATGCAAAATTATATTATCAGCCCGTTGCGCTACTACTAAAGGCCGTCGGACCGAAAAATAACAAACAAATTTATTATCAGCCCGTCGCGCTCTTTCCACAGGGCGCCGGACCAAAAGCTAATGTAACCAATGTAACTAAAAATTACATTTTCAGCCCGTCATGCTCCTACCACAGGGCACCAGACCAAATGCTAACTCCAACTTTTATTATCAGTCCGTCGCGCTCTTTCCACAGGGCGCAGGACCAAAAGGTAACTCAAAATTATATTATCAGCCCGTTTGAGAATGGCATCTCAACTGCCAACAAAATACTGCACGCATTGCACAAATTGCTGCAACCTGAAGAGTACAACTCAGGGGCATATTTAAAATGATTTAAATATACCCCCAAATTCTACTTATGGCCTCCTCCTCCTCTACAGCCATACCAATCCTCACCAAAAAGGTAAAAAGCATACGAGTGCAAACAAAACAAAGAAAATGCCGGCCTACAATTGTCATTCTAGAAATCCCAATAGTACTAGCAAAGACCCAGAACTGTGATTTACATGTTCATCGCAGTGCTGTTACTAATGACAAAAAGGAAACAATTCGATTTTTAGATCAAAAAGTGCTGTATAAGGGCCCTAATTAGTTGTTCTCCTCTAAGATAATTTTATATACGTTTTTGGTGCAGTACTTTAGGTAAGGTAATTCAAAATTATATTATCAGCCCGTCTTGGGTCATGCCACAGGACGCCGGACCAAAAGGTAAAGAAAAATTATATTATCAGCCCGTTGCGCTCCTACCAATGGGCGCCGGACCAAAAGATGACTCAAAATTTTATTATCAGCCCGTCGCGCTCTTTCCAAAGGGCGCCGGACCAAAAGCTAATGTAACTAATGTAACTAAAAATTACATTTTCAGCCCGTCATGCTCCTACCACAGGGCACCCGACCAAATGCTAACTCCAACTTTTATTATCAGCCCGTCGCGCTCTTTCCACAGGGCGCCGGACCAAACGGTAACTCAAAATTATATTATCAGCCCGTTTGAGAATGGCATCTCAACTGCCAACAAAATACTGCACGCATTGCACAAATTGCTGCAACCTGAAGAGTACAACTCAGGGGCATATTTAAAATGATTTAAATATACCCCCAAATTCTACTTATGGCCTCCTCCTCCCCTACAGCCATACCAAGCCTCACCAAAAAGGTAAAAAGCATAAGAGTGCAAAAAAAACAAAGAAAACGCCGGCCTACAATTGTCATTCTAGAAATACCAATAGTACTAGCAAAGACCCAGAACTGTGATTTACATGTTCATCGCAGTGCTGTTACTAATGACAAAAAGGAAACGATTCGATTTTTAGATCAAAAAGTGCTGTATAAGGGCCCTAATTAGTTGTTCTCCTCTAAGATATTTTTAAATACTTTTTTTGGTGCAGTACTTTAGGTAAGGTAATTCAAAATTATATTATCAGCCCGTCTTGGGTCATGCCACAGGACGCCGGACCAAAAGGTAAAGAAAAATTATATTATCAGCCCGTTGCGCTCCTACCAATGGGCGCCGGACCAAAAGATGACTCAAAATTTTATTATCAGCCCGTCGCGCTCTTTCCAAAGGGCGCCGGACCAAAAGGTAACTCAAAATACTGCACGCATTGCACAAATTGCGGCAACCTGAAGAGTACAACTCAGGGGCATATTTAAAATGATTTAAATATACCCCCAAATTCTACTTATGGCCTCCTCCTCCCCTACAGCCATACCAATCCTCACCAAAAAGGTAAAAAGCATAAGAGTGCAAACAAAACAAAGAAAATGCCGGCCTGTGATTTACATGTTCATCGCAGTGCTGTTACTAATGACAAAAAGGAAACGATTCGATTTTTAGATCAAAAAGTGCTGTATAAGGGCCCTAATTAGTTGTTCTCCTCTAAGATATTTTTATATACTTTTTTGGTGCAGTACTTTAGGTAAGGTAATTCAAAATTATATTATCAGCTCGTCTTGGGTCATGCCACAGGACGCCGGACCAAAAGGTAAAGAAAAATTATATTATCAGCCCGTTGCGCACCTTCCAATGGGCGCCGGACCAAAAGATGACTAAAAATTTTATTATCAGCCCATCGCGCTCTTTCCCAGGGCGCCGGACCAAAAGCAAATTCAACTAATGTAACTAAAAAATTACATTTTCAGGCCATCACGCTCCTACTACAGGGAGCCGGACCAAAAGGTAACTCAAAATTATATTATCAGCCCGTTGCGCACCTACTAAAGGGCGCCGGACCAAAGGATAACTCAAAATTTAATTATCAGCCCGTCGCGCTCTTTCCACAGGGCGCCGGACCAAAAGCTAATGTAACTAAAAATTACATTTTCAGCCCGTCATGCTCCTACCACAGGGCGCCAGACCAAATGCTAACTCCAACTTTTATTATAAGCCCGTTGCGCTCTTTCCACAGGGCGCCGGACCAAAAGGTAACTCAAAATTATATTATCAGCCCGTTTGAGAATGGCATCTCAACTGCCAACAAAATACTGCACGCATTGCACAAATTGCTGCAACCTGAAGAGTACAACTCAGGGGCATATTTAAAATGATTTAAATATACCCCCAAATTCTACTTATGCCTCCTCCTCCCCTACAGCCATACCAAGCCTCACCAAAAAGGTAAAAAGCATAAGAGTGCAAACAAAACAAAGAAAATGCCGGCCTACAATTGTCATTCTAGAAATACCAATAGTACTAGCAAAGACCCAGAACTGTGATTTACATGTTCATCGCAGTGCTGTTACTAATGACAAAAAGGAAACGATTCGATTTTTAGATCAAAAAGTGCTGTATAAGGGCCCTAATTAGTTGTTTTCCTCTAAGATATTTTTATATACTTTTTTGGCACAGTACTTTAGGTAAGGTAATTCAAAATTATATTATCAGCCCGTCTTGGGCCGGACCAAAAGGTAAAGAAAAATTATATTATCAGCCCGTCGCGCTCCTACCAAAGGGCGCCGGACCAAAAGGTAACTCAAAATTTTATTATCAGCCCATCGCGCTCTTTCCCAGGGCGCCGGACCAAAAGCAAATGTAACTAATGTAACAAAAAATTACATTTTCAGGCCATCACGCTCCTACTACAGGGAGCCGGACCAAAAGGTAACTCAAAATTATATTATCAGCCCGTTGCGCACCTACTAAAGGGCACCGGACCAAAAGATAACTCAAAATTTTATTATCAGCCCGTCGCGCTCTTTCCACAGGGCGCCAGACCAAAAGCTAATGTAACTAAAAATTACATTTTCAGCCCGTCATGCTCCTACCACAGGGCGCCAGACCAAATGCTAACTCCAACTTTTATTATAAGCCCGTTGCGCTCTTTTCACAGGGCGACGGACCAAAAGGTAACTCAAAATTATATTATCAGCCCGTCTTGGGTCGTGCCACAGGACGCCGGACCAAAAGGTAAAGAAAAATTATATTATCAGCCCGTTGCGCTCCTACCAATGGGCGCCGGACCAAAAGATGACTCAAAATTTTATTATCAGCCCGTCGCGCTCTTTCCAAAGGGCGCCGGACCGAAAGGTAACTCAAAATTTTATTATCAGCCCATCGCGCTCTTTCCCAGGGCGCCGGACCAAAAGCAAATGTAACTAATGTAACTAAAAATTACATTTTCAGGCCATCACGCTCCTACCACAGGGCGCCGGACCAAAAGGTAATGCAAAATTATATTATCAGCCCGTTGCGCTACTACTAAACGGCGCCGGACCAAAAGATAACTCAAAAATTTATTATCAGCCCGTCGCGCTCTTTCCACAGGGCGCCGGACCAAAAGCTAATGTAACTAATGTAACTAAAAATTACATTTTCAGCCCGTCATGCTCCTACCACAGGGCACCAGACCAAATGCTAACTCCACCTTTTATTATCAGCCCGTCGCGCTCTTTCCACAGGGCACCGGACCAAAAGGTAACTCAAAATTATATTATCAGCCCGTTTGAGAATGGCATCTCAACTGCCAACAAAATACTGCACGCATTGCACAAATTGCTGCAACCTGAAGAGTACAACTCAGGGGCATATTTCAAATGATTTAAATATACCCCCAAATTCTACTTATGGCCTCCTCCTCCCCTACAGCCATACCAAGCCTCACCAAAAAGGTAAAAAGCGCAAACAAAACAAAGAAAATCCCGGCCTACAATTGTCATTCTAGAAATACCAATAGTACTAGCAAAGTCCCAGAACTGTGATTTACATGTTCATCGCAGTGCTGTTACTAATGACAAAAAGGAAACGATTCGATTTTTAGATCAAAAAGTGCTGTATAAGGGCCCTAATTAGTTCTTCTCCTCTAAGATATTTTTATATACTTTTTTGGCACAGTACTTTAGGTAAGGTAATTCAAAATTATATTATCAGCCCGTCTTGGTCATGCCACAGGACGCCGGACCAAAAGGTAAAGAAAAATTATATTATCAGCCCGTCGCGCTCCTACCAAAGGGCGCCGGACCAAAAGGTAACTCAAAATTTTATTATCAGCCCATCGCGCTCTTTCCCAGGGCGCCGGACCAAAAGCAAATGTAACTAATGTAACAAAAAATTAAAATTTCAGGCCATCACGCTCCTACCACAGGGCGCCGGACCAAAAGGTAACTCAAAATTATATTATCAGCCCGTTGCGCACCTACTAAAGGGCGCCGGACCAAAAGATAACTCAAAATTTTATTATCAGCCCGTCGCGCTCTTTCCAAAGGGCGCTGGACCAAAAGGCAACTCAAAATTTGATTATCAGCCCACCGCGCTCTTTCCCAGGGCGCCGGACCAAAAGCAAATGTAACTAATGTAACTAAAAATTACATTTTCAGGCCATCACGCTCCTACCACAGGCCGCCGGACCAAAAGGTAATGCAAAATTATATTATCAGCCCGTTGCGCTACTACTAAAGGGCGCCGGACCGAAAAATAACAAAAAAATTTATTATCAGCCCGTCGCGCTCTTTCCACACGGCGCCGGACCAAAAGCTAATGTAACTAATGTAACTAAAAATTACATTTTCAGCCCGTCATGCTCCTACCACAGGGCACCAGACCAAATGCTAACTCCAACTTTTATTATCAGTCCGTCGCGCTCTTTCCACAGGGCGCCGGACCAAAAGGTAACTCAAAATTATATTATCAGCCCGTTTGAGAATGGCATCTCAACTGCCAACAAAATACTGCACGCATTGCACAAATTGCTGCAACCTGAAGAGTACAACTCAGGGGCATATTTAAAATGATTTAAATATACCCCCAAATTCTACTTATGGCCTCCTCCTCCCCTACAGCCATACCAATCCTCACCAAAAAGGTAAAAAGCATAAGAGTGCAAACAAAACAAAGAAAATGCCGGCCTACAATTGCCAATCCAGAAACACCAATAGCACTAGCAAAGACCCAGAACTGTGATTAACATGTTCATCGCAGTGCTGTTACTAATGACAAAAAGGAAACGATTCGATTTTCAGATCAAAAAGTGCTGTATAAGGGCCCTAATTAGTTCTTCTCCTCTAAGATATTTTTATATACTTTTTTGGCACAGTACTTTAGGTAAGGTAATACAAAATTATATTATCAGCCCGTCTTGGGTCATGCCACAGGACGCCGGACCAAAAGGTAAAGAAAAATTATATTATCAGCCCGTCGCGCTCCTACCAATGGGCGCCGGACCAAAAGGTAACTCAAATTTGTATTATCAGCCCGTTGCGCTTTTTCCCAGGGCGCCGGACCAAAAGCAAATTCAACTAATGTAACTAAAAATTACAGTTTCAGGCCATCACGCTCCTACCACAGGGCGCCGGACCAAAAGGTAACGCAAAATTATATTATCAGCCCGTTGCGCTCATACTAAAGGGCGCCGGACCAAAAGATAACTCAAAATTTTTATTATCAGCCGGTCGCGCTCTTTCCACAGGACGCCGGACCAAAAGCTAATGTAACTAATGTAACTAAAAATTACATTTTCAGCCCGTCATGCTCCTACCACAGGGCGCCAGACCAAATGCTAACTCCAACTTTTATTATCAGCCCGTTGCGCTCTTTCCACAGGGCGTCGGACCAAAAGGTAACTCAAAATTATATTATCAGCCCGTTTGAGAATGGCATCTCAACTGCCAACAAAATACTGCACGCATTGCACAAATTGCTGCAACCTGAAGAGTACAACTCAGGGGCATATTTAAAATGATTTAAATATACCCCCAAATTCTACTTATGGCCTCCTCCTCCCCTACAGCCATACCAATCCTCACCAAAAAGGTAAAAAGCATAAGAGTGCAAACAAAACAAAGAAAATGCCGGCCTACAATTGTCATTCTAGAAATACCAATAGTACTAGCAAAGACCCAGAACTGTGATTTACATGTTCATCGCAGTGCTGTTACTAATGACAAAAAGGAAACGATTCGATTTTTAGATCAAAAAGTGCTGTATAAGGGCCCTAACTAGTTGTTCTCCTCTAAGATAATTTTATATATGTTTTTGGTGCAGTACTTTAGGTAAGGTAATTCAAAATTATATTATCAGCCCGTCTTGGGTCATGCCACAGGACGCCGGACCAAAAGGTAAAGAAAAATTATATTATCAGCCCGTTGCGCTCCTACCAATGGGCGCCGGACCAAAAGATGACTCAAAATTTTATTATCAGTCCGTCGCGCTCTTTCCAAAGGGCGCCGGACCAAAAGGTAACTCAAAATTTTATTATCAGCCCATCGCGCTCTTTCCCAGGGCGCCGGACCAAACGCAAATGTAACTAATGTAACTAAAAATTACATTTTCAGGCCATCACGCTCCTACCACAGGGCGCCGGACCAAAAGGTAATGCAAAATTATATTATCAGCCCGTTGCGCTACTACTAAACGGCGCCGGACCAAAAGATAACTCAAAAATTTATTATCAGCCCGTCGCGCTCTTTCCACAGGGCGCCGGACCAAAAGCTAATGTAACTAATGTAACTAAAAATTACATTTTCAGCCCGTCATGCTCCTACCACAGGGCACCAGACCAAATGCTAACTCCAACTTTTATTATCAGCCCGTCGCGCTCTTTCCACAGGGCACCGGACCAAAAGGTAACTCAAAATTATATTATCAGCCCGTTTGAGAATGGCATCTCAACTGCCAACAAAATACTGCACGCATTGCACAAAGTGCTGCAACCTGAAGAGTACAACTCAGGGGCATATTTAAAATGATTTAAATATACCCCCAAATTCTACTTATGGCCTCCTCCTCCCCTACAGCCATACCAAGCCTCACCAAAAAGGTAAAAAGCGCAAACAAAACAAAGAAAATCCCGGCCTACAATTGTCATTCTAGAAATACCAATAGTACTAGCAAAGTCCCAGAACTGTGATTTACATGTTCATCGCAGTGCTGTTACTAATGACAAAAAGGAAACGATTCGATTTTTAGATCAAAAAGTGCTGTATAAGGGCCCTAATTAGTTCTTCTCCTCTAAGATATTTTTATATACTTTTTTGGCACAGTACTTTAGGTAAGGTAATTCAAAATTATATTATCAGCCCGTCTTGGTCATGCCACAGGACGCAGGACCAAAAGGTAAAGAAAAATTATATTATCAGCCCGTCGCGCTCCTACCAAAGGGCGCCGGAACAAAAGGTAACTCAAAATTTTATTATCAGCCCATCGCGCTCTTTCCCAGGGCGCCGGACCAAAAGCAAATGTAACTAATGTAACAAAAAATTACAATTTCAGGCCATCACGCTCCTACCACAGGGCGCCGGACCAAAAGGTAACTCAAAATTATATTATCAGCCCGTTGCGCACCTACTAAAGGGCGCCGGACCAAAAGATAACTCAAAATTTTATTATCAACCCGTCGCGCTCTTTCCAAAGGGCGCTGGACCAAAAGGCAACTCAAAGTTTGATTATCAGCCCACCGCGCTCTTTCCCAGGGCGCCGGACCAAAAGCAAATGTAACTAATGTAACTAAAAATTACATTTTCAGGCCATCACGCTCCTACCACAGGGCGCCGGACCAAAAGGTAATGCAAAATTATATTATCAGCCCGTTGCGCTACTACTAAAGGGCGCCGGACCGAAAAATAACAAACAAATTTATTATCAGCCCGTTGCGCTCTTTCCACAGGGCGCCGGACCAAAAGCTAATGTAACTAATGTAACTAAAAATTACATTTTCAGCCTGTCATGCTCCTACCACAGGGCACCAGACCAAATGCTAACTCCAACTTTTATTATCAGTCCGTCGCGCTCTTTCCACAGGGCGCAGGACCAAAAGGTAACTCAAAATTATATTATCAGCCCGTTTGAGAATGGCATCTCAACTGCCAACAAAATACTGCACGCATTGCACAAATTGCTGCAACCTGAAGAGTACAACTCAGGGGCATATTTAAAATGATTTAAATATACCCCCAAATTCTACTTATGGCCTCCTCCTCCCCTACAGCCATACCAATCCTCACCAAAAAGGTAAAAAGCATAAGAGTGCAAACAAAACAAAGAAAATGCCGGCCTACAATTGCCAATCCAGAAACACCAATAGCACTAGCAAAGACCCAGAACTGTGATTAACATGTTCATCGCAGTGCTGTTACTAATGACAAAAAGGAAACGATTCGATTTTTAGATCAAAAAGTGCTGTATAAGGGCCCTAATTAGTTCTTCTCCTCTAAGATATTTTTATATACTTTTTTGGCACAGTACTTTAGGTAAGGTAATTCAAAATTATATTATCAGCCCGTCTTGGGTCATGCCACAGGACGCCGGACCAAAAGGTAAAGAAAAATTATATTATCAGCCCGTCACGCTCCTACCAAAGGGCGCCGGACTAAAAGGTAACTCAAATTTGTATTATCAGCCCGTTGCGCTCTTTCCCAGGGCGCCGGACCAAAAGCAAATTCAACTAATGTAACTAAAAATTACAGTTTCAGGCCATCACGCTCCTACCACAGGGCGCCGGACCAAAAGGTAACGCAAAATTATATTATCAGCCCGTTGCGCTCATACTAAAGGGCGCCGGACTAAAAGATAACTCAAAATTTTTATTATCAGCCCGTCGCGCTCTTTCCACAGGGCGCCGGCCCAAAAGCTAATGTAACTAAAAATTACATTTTCAGCCCGTCATGCTCCTACCACAGGGCGCCAGACCAAATGCTAACTCCAACTTTTATTAAAAGCCCGTTGCGCTCTTTCCACAGGGCGTCGGACCAAAAGGTAACTCAAAATTATATTATCAGCCCGTTTGAGAATGGCATCTCAACTGCCAACAAAATACTGCACGCATTGCACAAATTGCTGCAACCTGAAGAGTACAACTCAGGGGCATATTTAAAATGATTTAAATATACCCCCAAATTCTACTTATGGCCTCCTCCTCCCCTACAGCCATACCAATCCTCACCAAAAAGGTAAAAAGCATAAGAGTGCAAACAAAACAAAGAAAATGCCGGCCTACAATTGTCATTCTAGAAAAACCAATAGTACTAGCAAAGACCCAGAACTGTGATTTACATGTTCATCGCAGTGCTGTTACTAATGACAAAAAGGAAACGATTCGATTTTTAGATCAAAAAGTGCTGTATAAGGGCCCTAATTAGTTGTTCTCCTCTAAGATAATTTTATGTACGTTTTTGGTGCAGTACTTTAGGTAAGGTAATTCAAAATTATATTATCAGCCCGTCTTGGGTCATGCCACAGGACGCCGGACCAAAAGGTAAAGAAAAATTATATTATCAGCCCGTTGCGCTCCTACCAATGGGCGCCGGACCAAAAAATGACTCAAAATTTTATTATCAGCCCGTCGCGCTCTTTCCAAAGGGCGCCGGACCAAAAGCTAATGTAACTAATGTAACTAAAAATTACATTTTCAGCCCGTCATGCTCCTACCACAGGGCACCCGACCAAATGCTAACTCCAACTTTTATTATCAGCCCGTCGCGCTCATTCCACAGGGCGCCGGACCAAACGGTAACTCAAAATTATATTATCAGCCCGTTTGAGAATGGCATCTCAACTGCCAACAAAATACTGCACGCATTGCACAAATTGCTGCAACCTGAAGAGTACAACTCAGGGGCATATTTAAAATGATTTAAATATACCCCCAAATTCTACTTATGGCCTCCTCCTCCCCTACAGCCATACCAAGCCTCACCAAAAAGGTAAAAAGCATAAGAGTGCAAAAAAACCAAAGAAAACGCCGGCCTACAATTGTCATTCTAGAAATACCAATAGTACTAGCAAAGACCCAGAACTGTGATTTACATGTTCATCGCAGTGCTGTTACTAATGACAAAAAGGAAACGATTCGATTTTTAGATCAAAAAGTGCTGTATAAGGGCCCTAATTAGTTGTTCTCCTCAGATATTTTTATATACTTTTTTTGGTGCAGTACTTTAGGTAAGGTAATTCAAAATTATATTATCAGCCCGTCTTGGGTCATGCCACAGGACGCCGGACCAAAAGGTAAAGAAAAATTATATTATCAGCCCGTTGCGCTCCTACCAATGGGTGCCGGACCAAAAGATGACTCAAAATTTTATTATCAGCCCGTCGCGCTCTTTCCAAAGGGCGCCGGACCAAAAGGTAACTCAAAATTTTATTATAAGCCCATCGCGCTCTTTCCCAGGGCGCCGGACCAAAAGCAAATGTAACTAATGTAACTAAAAATTACATTTTCAGGCCATCACGCTCCTACCACAGGGCGCCGGACCAAAAGGTAATGCAAAATTATATTATCAGCCCGTTGCGCTACTACTAAACGGCGCCGGACCGAAAGATAACTCAAAAATTTATTATCAGCCCGTCGCGCTCTTTCCACAGGGCGCCGGACCAAAAGCAAATGTAACTAATGTAACTAAAAATTACATTTTCAGCCCGTCATGCTCCTACCACAGGGCACCAGACCAAATGCTAACTCCAACTTTTATTTTCAGCCCGTCGCGCTCTTTCCACAGGGCGCCGGACCAAAAGGTAACTGAAAATTATATTATCAGCCCGTTTGAGAATGGCATCTCAACTGCCAACAAAATACTGCACGCATTGCACAAAGTGCTGCAACCTGAAGAGTACAACTCAGGGGCATATTTAAAATGATTTAAATATACCCCCAAATTCTACTTATGGCCTCCTCCTCCCCTACAGCCATACCAAGCCTCACCAAAAAGGTAAAAAGCGCAAACAAAACAAAGAAAATCCCGGCCTACAATTGTCATTCTAGAAATACCAATAGTACTAGCAAAGTCCCAGAACTGTGATTTACATGTTCATCGCAGTGCTGTTACTAATGACAAAAAGGAAACGATTCGATTTTTAGATCAAAAAGTGCTGTATAAGGGCCCTAATTAGTTCTTCTCCTCTAAGATATTTTTATATACTTTTTTGGCACAGTACTTTAGGTAAGGTAATTCAAAATTATATTATCAGCCCGTCTTGGTCATGCCACAGGACGCCGGACCAAAAGGTAAAGAAAAATTATATTATCAGCCCATCGCGCTCCTACCAAAGGGCGCCGGACCAAAAGGTAACTCAAAATTTTATTATCAGCCCATCGCGCTCTTTCCCAGGGCGCCGGACCAAAAGCAAATGTAACTAATGTAACAAAAAATTACAATTTCAGGCCATCACGCTCCTACCACAGGGCGCCGGACCAAAAGGTAACTCAAAATTATATTATCAGCCCGTTGCGCACCTACTAAAGGGCGCCGGACCAAAAGACAACTCAAAATTTTATTATCAGCCCGTCGCGCTCTTTCCCAGGGCGCCGGACCAAAAGCAAATGTAACTAATGTAACTAAAAATTACATTTTCAGGCCATCACGCTCCTACCACAGGGCACCAGACCAAATGCTAACTCCAACTTTTATTATCAGTCCGTCGCGCTCTTTCCACAGGGCGCAGGACCAAAAGGTAACTCAAAATTATATTATCAGCCCGTTTGAGAATGGCATCTCAACTGCCAACAAAATACTGCTCGCATTGCACAAATTGCTGCAACCTGAAGAGTACAACTCAGGGGCATATTTAAAATGATTTAAATATACCCCCAAATTCTACTTATGGCCTCCTCCTCCCCTACAGCCATACCAATCCTCACCAAAAAGGTAAAAAGCATAAGAGTGCAAACAAAACAAAGAAAATGCCGGCCTACAATTGCCAATCCAGAAACACCAATAGCACTAGCAAAGACCCAGAACTGTGATTAACATGTTCATCGCAGTGCTGTTACTAATGACAAAAAGGAAACGATTCGATTTTTAGATCAAAAAGTGCTGTATAAGGGCCCTAATTAGTTCTTCTCCTCTAAGATATTTTTATATACTTTTTTGGCACAGTACTTTAGGTAAGGTAATTCAAAATTATATTATCAGCCCGTCTTGGGTCATGCCACAGGACGCCGGACCAAAAGGTAAAGAAAAATTATATTATCAGCCCGTCGCGCTCCTACCAAAGGGCGCCGGACCAAAAGATAACTCAAATTTGTATTATCAGCCCGTTGCGCTCTGTCCCAGGGCGCCGGACCAAAAGCAAATTCAACTAATGTAACTAAAAATTACAGTTTCAGGCCATCACGCTCCTACCACAGGGCGCCGGACCAAAAGGTAACGCAAAATTATATTATCAGCCCGATGCGCTCATACTAAAGGGCGCCGGACCAAAAGATAACTCAAAATTTTTATTATCAGCCCGTCGCGCTCTTTCCACAGGGCGCCGGACCAAAAGCTAATGTAACTAATGTAACTAAAAATTACATTTTCAGACCGTCATGCTCCTACCACAGGGCGCCAGACCAAATGCTAACTCCAACTTTTATTATAAGCCCGTTGCGCTCTTTCCACAGGGCGTCGGACCAAAAGGTAACTCAAAATTATATTATCAGCCCGTTTGAGAATGGCATCTCAACTGCCAACAAAACACTGCACGCATTGCACAAATTGCTGCAACCTGAAGAGTACAACTCAGGGGCATATTTAAAATGATTTAAATATACCCCCAAATTCTACTTATGGCCTCCTCCTCCCCTACAGCCATACCAATCCTCACCAAAAAGGTAAAAAGCATAAGAGTGCAAACAAAACAAAGAAAATGCCGGCCTACAATTGTCATTCTAGAAATACCAATAGTACTAGCAAAGACCCAGAACTGTGATTTACATGTTCATCGCAGTGCTGTTACTAATGACAAAAAGGAAACGATTCGATTTTTAGATCAAAAAGTGCTGTATAAGGGCCCTAATTAGTTGTTCTCCTCTAAGATAATTTTATATACTTTTTTGGTGCAGTACTTTAGGTAAGGTAATTCAAAATTATATTATCAGCCCGTCTTGGGTCATGCCACAGGACGCCGGACCAAAAGGTAAAGAAAAATTATATTATCAGCCCGTTGCGCTCCTACCAATGGGCGCCGGACCAAAAGATGACTCAAAATTTTATTATCAGCCCGTCGCGCTCTTTCTAAAGGGCGCCGGACCAAAAGCTAATGTAACTAATGTAACTAAAAATTACATTTTCAGACCGTCATGCTCCTACCACAGGGCACCAGACCAAATGCTAACTCCAACTTTTATTATCAGTCCGTCGCGCTCTTTCCACAGGGCGCAGGACCAAAAGGTAACTCAAAATTATATTATCAGCCCGTTTGAGAATGGCATCTCAACTGCCAACAAAATACTGCACGCATTGCACAAATTGATGCAACCTGAAGAGTACAACTCAGGGGCATATTTAAAATGATTTAAATATACCCCCAAATTCTACTTATGGCCTCCTCCTCCCCTACAGCCATACCAATCCTCACCAAAAAGGTAAAAAGCATAAGAGTGCAAACAAAACAAAGAAAATGCCGGCCTACAATTGCCAATCCAGAAACACCAATAGCACTAGCAAAGACCCAGAACTGTGATTAACATGTTCATCGCAGTGCTGTTACTAATGACAAAAAGGAAACGATTCGATTTTTAGATCAAAAAGTGCTGTATAAGGGCCCTAATTAGTTCTTCTCCTCTAAGATATTTTTATATACTTTTTTGGCACAGTACTTTAGGTAAGGTAATTCAAAATTATATTATCAGCCCGTCTTGGGTCATGCCACAGGACGCCGGACCAAAAGGTAAAGAAAAATTATATTATCAGCCCGTCGCGCTCCTACCAAAGGGCGCCGGACCAAAAGGTAACTCAAATTTGTATTATCAGCCCGTTGCGCTCTGTCCCAGGGCGCCGGACCAAAAGCAAATTCAACTAATGTAACTAAAAATTACAGTTTCAGGCCATCACGCTCCTACCACAGGGCGCCGGACCAAAAGGTAACGCAAAATTATATTATCAGCTCATTGCGCTCATACTAAAGGGCGCCGGACCAAAAGATAACTCAAAATTTTTATTATCAGCCGGTCGCGCTCTTTCCACAGGGCGCCGGACCAAAAGCTAATGTAACTAATGTAACTAAAAATTACATTTTCAGACCGTCATGCTCCTACCACAGGGCGCCAGACCAAATGCTAACTCCAACTTTTATTATAAGCCCGTTGCGCTCTTTCCACAGGGCGTCGGACCAAAAGGTAACTCAAAATTATATTATCAGCCCGTTTGAGAATGGCATCTCAACTGCCAACAAAATACTGCACGCATTGCACAAATTGCTGCAACCTGAAGAGTACAACTCAGGGGCATATTTAAAATGATTTAAATATACCCCCAAATTCTACTTATGGCCTCCTCCTCCCCTACAGCCATACCAATCCTCACCAAAAAGGTAAAAAGCATAAGAGTGCAAACAAAACAAAGAAAATGCCGGCCTACAATTGCCAATCCAGAAACACCAATAGCACTAGCAAAGACCCAGAACTGTGATTAACATGTTCATCGCAGTGCTGTTACTAATGACAAAAAGGAAACGATTCGATTTTTAGATCAAAAAGTGCTGTATAAGGGCCCTAATTAGTTCTTCTCCTCTAAGATATTTTTATATACTTTTTTGGCACAGTACTTTAGGTAAGGTAATTCAAAATTATATTATCAGCCCGTCTTGGGTCATGCCACAGGACGCCGGACCAAAAGGTAAAGAAAAATTATATTATCAGCCCGTCACGCTCCTACCAAAGGGCGCCGGACTAAAAGGTAACTCAAATTTGTATTATCAGCCCGTTGCGCTCTTTCCCAGGGCGCCGGACCAAAAGCAAATTCAACTAATGTAACTAAAAATTACAGTTTCAGGCCATCACGCTCCTACCACAGGGCGCCGGACCAAAAGGTAACGCAAAATTATATTATCAGCCCGTTGCGCTCATACTAAAGGGCGCCGGACTAAAAGATAACTCAAAATTTTTATTATCAGCCCGTCGCGCTCTTTCCACAGGGCGCCGGCCCAAAAGCTAATGTAACTAAAAATTACATTTTCAGCCCGTCATGCTCCTACCACAGGGCGCCAGACCAAATGCTAACTCCAACTTTTATTAAAAGCCCGTTGCGCTCTTTCCACAGGGCGTCGGACCAAAAGGTAACTCAAAATTATATTATCAGCCCGTTTGAGAATGGCATCTCAACTGCCAACAAAATACTGCACGCATTGCACAAATTGCTGCAACCTGAAGAGTACAACTCAGGGGCATATTTAAAATGATTTAAATATACCCCCAAATTCTACTTATGGCCTCCTCCTCCCCTACAGCCATACCAATCCTCACCAAAAAGGTAAAAAGCATAAGAGTGCAAACAAAACAAAGAAAATGCCGGCCTACAATTGTCATTCTAGAAAAACCAATAGTACTAGCAAAGACCCAGAACTGTGATTTACATGTTCATCGCAGTGCTGTTACTAATGACAAAAAGGAAACGATTCGATTTTTAGATCAAAAAGTGCTGTATAAGGGCCCTAATTAGTTGTTCTCCTCTAAGATAATTTTATGTACGTTTTTGGTGCAGTACTTTAGGTAAGGTAATTCAAAATTATATTATCAGCCCGTCTTGGGTCATGCCACAGGACGCCGGACCAAAAGGTAAAGAAAAATTATATTATCAGCCCGTTGCGCTCCTACCAATGGGCGCCGGACCAAAAAATGACTCAAAATTTTATTATCAGCCCGTCGCGCTCTTTCCAAAGGGCGCCGGACCAAAAGCTAATGTAACTAATGTAACTAAAAATTACATTTTCAGCCCGTCATGCTCCTACCACAGGGCACCCGACCAAATGCTAACTCCAACTTTTATTATCAGCCCGTCGCGCTCATTCCACAGGGCGCCGGACCAAACGGTAACTCAAAATTATATTATCAGCCCGTTTGAGAATGGCATCTCAACTGCCAACAAAATACTGCACGCATTGCACAAATTGCTGCAACCTGAAGAGTACAACTCAGGGGCATATTTAAAATGATTTAAATATACCCCCAAATTCTACTTATGGCCTCCTCCTCCCCTACAGCCATACCAAGCCTCACCAAAAAGGTAAAAAGCATAAGAGTGCAAAAAAAACAAAGAAAACGCCGGCCTACAATTGTCATTCTAGAAATACCAATAGTACTAGCAAAGACCCAGAACTGTGATTTACATGTTCATCGCAGTGCTGTTACTAATGACAAAAAGGAAACGATTCGATTTTTAGATCAAAAAGTGCTGTATAAGGGCCCTAATTAGTTGTTCTCCTCAGATATTTTTATATACTTTTTTTGGTGCAGTACTTTAGGTAAGGTAATTCAAAATTATATTATCAGCCCGTCTTGGGTCATGCCACAGGACGCCGGACCAAAAGGTAAAGAAAAATTATATTATCAGCCCGTTGCGCTCCTACCAATGGGTGCCGGACCAAAAGATGACTCAAAATTTTATTATCAGCCCGTCGCGCTCTTTCCAAAGGGCGCCGGACCAAAAGGTAACTCAAAATTTTATTATAAGCCCATCGCGCTCTTTCCCAGGGCGCCGGACCAAAAGCAAATGTAACTAATGTAACTAAAAATTACATTTTCAGGCCATCACGCTCCTACCACAGGGCGCCGGACCAAAAGGTAATGCAAAATTATATTATCAGCCCGTTGCGCTACTACTAAACGGCGCCGGACCGAAAGATAACTCAAAAATTTATTATCAGCCCGTCGCGCTCTTTCCACAGGGCGCCGGACCAAAAGCTAATGTAACTAATGTAACTAAAAATTACATTTTCAGCCCGTCATGCTCCTACCACAGGGCACCAGACCAAATGCTAACTCCAACTTTTATTTTCAGCCCGTCGCGCTCTTTCCACAGGGCGCCGGACCAAAAGGTAACTGAAAATTATATTATCAGCCCGTTTGAGAATGGCATCTCAACTGCCAACAAAATACTGCACGCATTGCACAAAGTGCTGCAACCTGAAGAGTACAACTCAGGGGCATATTTAAAATGATTTAAATATACCCCCAAATTCTACTTATGGCCTCCTCCTCCCCTACAGCCATACCAAGCCTCACCAAAAAGGTAAAAAGCGCAAACAAAACAAAGAAAATCCCGGCCTACAATTGTCATTCTAGAAATACCAATAGTACTAGCAAAGTCCCAGAACTGTGATTTACATGTTCATCGCAGTGCTGTTACTAATGACAAAAAGGAAACGATTCGATTTTTAGATCAAAAAGTGCTGTATAAGGGCCCTAATTAGTTCTTCTCCTCTAAGATATTTTTATATACTTTTTTGGCACAGTACTTTAGGTAAGGTAATTCAAAATTATATTATCAGCCCGTCTTGGTCATGCCACAGGACGCCGGACCAAAAGGTAAAGAAAAATTATATTATCAGCCCATCGCGCTCCTACCAAAGGGCGCCGGACCAAAAGGTAACTCAAAATTTTATTATCAGCCCATCGCGCTCTTTCCCAGGGCGCCGGACCAAAAGCAAATGTAACTAATGTAACTAAAAATTACAATTTCAGGCCATCACGCTCCTACCACAGGGCGCCGGACCAAAAGGTAACTCAAAATTATATTATCAGCCCGTTGCGCACCTACTAAAGGGCGCCGGACCAAAAGACAACTCAAAATTTTATTATCAGCCCGTCGCGCTTTTTCCCAGGGCGCCGGACCAAAAGCAAATGTAACTAATGTAACTAAAAATTACATTTTCAGGCCATCACGCTCCTACCACAGGGCACCAGACCAAATGCTAACTCCAACTTTTATTATCAGTCCGTCGCGCTCTTTCCACAGGGCGCAGGACCAAAAGGTAACTCAAAATTATATTATCAGCCCGTTTGAGAATGGCATCTCAACTGCCAACAAAATACTGCTCGCATTGCACAAATTGCTGCAACCTGAAGAGTACAACTCAGGGGCATATTTAAAATGATTTAAATATACCCCCAAATTCTACTTATAGCCTCCTCCTCCCCTACAGCCATACCAATCCTCACCAAAAAGGTAAAAAGCATAAGAGTGCAAACAAAACAAAGAAAATGCCGGCCTACAATTGCCAATCCAGAAACACCAATAGCACTAGCAAAGACCCAGAACTGTGATTAACATGTTCATCGCAGTGCTGTTACTAATGACAAAAAGGAAACGATTCGATTTTTAGATCAAAAAGTGCTGTATAAGGGCCCTAATTAGTTCTTCTCCTCTAAGATATTTTTATATACTTTTTTGGCACAGTACTTTAGGTAAGGTAATTCAAAATTATATTATCAGCCCGTCTTGGGTCATGCCACAGGACGCCGGACCAAAAGGTAAAGAAAAATTATATTATCAGCCCGTCGCGCTCCTACCAAAGGGCGCCGGACCAAAAGATAACTCAAATTTGTATTATCAGCCCGTTGCGCTCTGTCCCAGGGCGCCGGACCAAAAGCAAATTCAACTAATGTAACTAAAAATTACAGTTTCAGGCCATCACGCTCCTACCACAGGGCGCCGGACCAAAAGGTAACGCAAAATTATATTATCAGCCCGATGCGCTCATACTAAAGGGCGCCGGACCAAAAGATAACTCAAAATTTTTATTATCAGCCCGTCGCGCTCTTTCCACAGGGCGCCGGACCAAAAGCTAATGTAACTAATGTAACTAAAAATTACATTTTCAGACCGTCATGCTCCTACCACAGGGCGCCAGACCAAATGCTAACTCCAACTTTTATTATAAGCCCGTTGCGCTCTTTCCACAGGGCGTCGGACCAAAAGGTAACTCAAAATTATATTATCAGCCCGTTTGAGAATGGCATCTCAACTGCCAACAAAACACTGCACGCATTGCACAAATTGCTGCAACCTGAAGAGTACAACTCAGGGGCATATTTAAAATGATTTAAATATACCCCCAAATTCTACTTATGGCCTCCTCCTCCCCTACAGCCATACCAATCCTCACCAAAAAGGTAAAAAGCATAAGAGTGCAAACAAAACAAAGAAAATGCCGGCCTACAATTGTCATTCTAGAAATACCAATAGTACTAGCAAAGACCCAGAACTGTGATTTACATGTTCATCGCAGTGCTGTTACTAATGACAAAAAGGAAACGATTCGATTTTTAGATCAAAAAGTGCTGTATAAGGGCCCTAATTAGTTGTTCTCCTCTAAGATAATTTTATATACTTTTTTGGTGCAGTACTTTAGGTAAGGTAATTCAAAATTATATTATCAGCCCGTCTTGGGTCATGCCACAGGACGCCGGACCAAAAGGTAAAGAAAAATTATATTATCAGCCCGTTGCGCTCCTACCAATGGGCGCCGGACCAAAAGATGACTCAAAATTTTATTATCAGCCCGTCGCGCTCTTTCCAAAGGGCGCCGGACCAAAAGCTAATGTAACTAATGTAACTAAAAATTACATTTTCAGACCGTCATGCTCCTACCACAGGGCACCAGACCAAATGCTAACTCCAACTTTTATTATCAGCCCGTCGCGCTCTTTCCACAGGGCGCCGGACCAAACGGTAACTCAAAATTATATTATCAGCCCGTTTGAGAATGGCATCTCAACTGCCAACAAAATACTGCACGCATTGCACAAATTGCTGCAACCTGAAGAGTACAACTCAGGGGCATATTTAAAATGATTTAAATATACCCCCAAATTCTACTTATGGCCTCCTCCTCCCCTACAGCCATACCAAGCCTCACCAAAAAGGTAAAAAGCATAAGAGTGCAAAAAAAACAAAGAAAACGCCGGCCTACAATTGTCATTCTAGAAATACCAATAGTACTAGCAAAGACCCAGAACTGTGATTTACATGTTCATCGCAGTGCTGTTACTAATGACAAAAAGGAAACGATTCGATTTTTAGATCAAAAAGTGCTGTATAAGGGCCCTAATTAGTTGTTCTCCTCTAAGATATTTTTATATACTTTTTTTGGTGCAGTACTTTAGGTAAGGTAATTCAAAATTATATTATCAGCCCGTCTTGGGTCATGCCACAGGACGCCGGACCATTAGGCAGCCCCGTTTCTTGCCCCGTGCGGAGCGTGCCGCCGCCCGGGGCGCTGTTGGGAGGGGGGCGCTATAATGGAGGGGGGAGCCGGAGCCGCGGGGAGGGCAGCCCGACCTCTCCCTCCCTCTCCTCTCCCGGGCGCCCTCCGTGCTCCCCCCTCAGATGCAGAGTCCGTGAGCAGCAGGGAAGCGCTGTTTACAACTCACCGGCTGCCTGGCTCCAAGCGCTGCTCTCTCGCCGCTGGTCTCCTCTCTCTCTCTGTATACGTACTGATACACGCTGCTTCCTGTAGCCGGAAGCAGCGTGTATCAGTATGTATACAGAGAGGGGAGACCAGCGGCGAGAGAGCAGCGCTTGGAGCCAGGCAGCCGGTGAGTTGTAAACAGCGCTTCCCTGCTGCTCACGGACTCTGCATCTGAGGGGGGAGCACGGAGGGCGCCCGGGAGAGGAGAGGAGAGGGAGGGAGAGGTCGGGCTGCCCTCCCTGCGGCTCCCCCCTCCATTATTGGGGGCATCTACCTATCTAACCTATTCTGGGGGCACCTACCTAATCTAACCTACGCTGGGGGGCAGCTGCTAATCTAACCTACGCTGGGGGGCACCTACCTATCTAACCTACACTGGGGGGCACCTACCTAATCTAACCTACACTGGGGGGCAGCTACCTATCTAACCTATACTGGGGGCAGCTACCTAATCTAACCTACGCTGGGGGGCAGCTACCTATCTAACCTATACTGGGGGCAGCTACCTAATCTAACCTACGCTGGGGGGCAGCTACCTATCTAACCTACACTGGGGGGCACCTACCTAATCTAACCTACGCTGGGGGGCAGCTACCTATCTAACCTACACTGGGGGGCAGCTACCTATCTAACCTACACTGGGGGGCAGCTACCTAATATAACCAACACTGGGGGGGCAGCTACCTTTCTAACCTACACTGGGGGGCAGCTACCTAATCTAACCTATACTGGGGGGCAGCTACCTATCTAACCTATTCTGGGGGCACCTACCTAATCTAACCTACGCTGGGGGGCAGCTGCTAATCTAACCTACGCTGGGGGGCACCTACCTATCTAACCTACACTGGGGGGCACCTACCTAATCTAACCTACACTGGGGGGCAGCTACCTATCTAACCTATACTGGGGGCAGCTACCTAATCTAACCTACGCTGGGGGGCAGCTACCTATCTAACCTATACTGGGGGCAGCTACCTAATCTAACCTACGCTGGGGGGCAGCTACCGATCTAACCTACACTGGGGGGCACCTACCTAATCTAACCTACGCTGGGGGGCAGCTACCTATCTAACCTACACTGGGGGGCAGCTACCTATCTAACCTACACTGGGGGGCAGCTACCTAATATAACCAACACTGGGGGGGCAGCTACCTAATCTAACCTATACTGGGGGGCAGCTACCTAATCTAACCTATACTGGGGGGCAGCTACCTAATCTAACCTATACTGGGGGGCAGCTACCTATCTAACCTATACTGGGGGGCACCTACCTAACCTATACTGGGGGGCACCTACCTAACCTATACTGGGGGGGCAGCTACCTTATCTAACCTATACTGGGGGGCAGCTACCTAATCTAACCTATTCTGGGGGGCACCTGTCTAATCTAGCCTATACTAGGGGGCACCTACCTAATCTAACCTATACTGAGCGGCACCTACCTATCTAACCTAGGGGGGGGGGGGGGCGCAATTTTTACACCCTCGCCCTGGGTGCATTTTAGCCTAGAAACTGCACTGCCATTAGGTAAAGAATAATTATATTATCAGCCCGTTGCGCTCCTACCAATGGGCGCCGGACCAAAAGATGACTCAAAATTTTATTATCAGCCCGTCGCGCTCTTTCCAAAGGGCGCCGGACCAAAAGGTAACTCAAAATTTTATTATCAGCCCATCGCGCTCTTTCCCAGGGCGCCGGACCAAAAGCAAATGTAACTAATGTAACTAAAAATTACATTTTCAGGCCATCACGCTCCTACCACAGGGCACCAGACCAAATGCTAACTCCAACTTTTATTATCAGTCCGTCGCGCTCTTTCCACAGGGCGCAGGACTAAAAGGTAACTCAAAATTATATTATCAGCCCGTTTGAGAATGGCATCTCAACTGCCAACAAAATACTGCACGCATTGCACAAATTGCTGCAACCTGAAGAGTACAACTCAGGGGCATATTTAAAATGATTTAAATATACCCCCAAATTCTACTTATGGCCTCCTCCTCCCCTACAGCCATACCAATCCTCACCAAAAAGGTAAAAAGCATAAGAGTGCAAACAAAACAAAGAAAATGCCGGCCTACAATTGCCAATCCAGAAACACCAATAGCACTAGCAAAGACCCAGAACTGTGATTAACATGTTCATCGCAGTGCTGTTACTAATGACAAAAAGGAAACGATTCGATTTTTAGATCAAAAAGTGCTGTATAAGGGCCCTAATTAGTTCTTCTCCTCTAAGATATTTTTATATACTTTTTTGGCACAGTACTTTAGGTAAGGTAATTCAAAATTATATTATCAGCCCGTCTTGGGTCATGCCACAGGACGCCGGACCAAAAGGTAAAGAAAAATTATATTATCAGCCCGTCGCGCTCCTACCAAAGGGCGCCGGACCAAAAGGTAACTCAAATTTGTATTATCAGCCCGTTGCGCTCTGTCCCAGGGCGCCGGACCAAAAGCAAATTCAACTAATGTAACTAAAAATTACAGTTTCAGGCCATCACGCTCCTACCACAGGGCGCCGGACCAAAAGGTAACGCAAAATTATATTATCAGCTCGTTGCGCTCATACTAAAGGGCGCCGGACCAAAAGATAACTCAAAATTTTATTATCAACCCGTCGCGCTCTTTCCAAAGGGCGCTGGACCAAAAGGCAACTCAAAATTTTATTATCAGCCCACCGCGCTCTTTCCCAGGGCGCCGGACCAAAAGCAAATGTAACTAATGTAACTAAAAATTACATTTTCAGGCCATCACGCTCCTACCACAGGGCGCCGGACCAAAAGGTAATGCAAAATTATATTATCAGCCCGTTGCGCTACTACTAAACGGCGCCGGACCGAAAGATAACTCAAAAATTTATTATCAGCCCGTCGCGCTCTTTCCACAGGGCGCCGGACCAAAAGCTAATGTAACTAATGTAACTAAAAATTACATTTTCAGCCCGTCATGCTCCTACCACAGGGCACCAGACCAAATGCTAACTCCAACTTTTATTATCAGCCCGTCGCGCTCTTTCCACAGGGCGCCGGACAAAACGGTAACTCAAAATTATATTATCAGCCCGTTTGAGAATGGCATCTCAACTGCCAACAAAATACTGCACGCATTGCACAAATTGCTGCAACCTGAAGAGTACAACTCAGGGGCATATTTAAAATGATTTAAATATACCCCCAAATTCTACTTATGGCCTCCTCCTCCCCTACAGCCATACCAATCCTCACCAAAAAGGTAAAAAGCATAAGAGTGCAAACAAAACAAAGAAAATGCCGGCCTACAATTGCCAATCCAGAAACACCAATAGCACTAGCAAAGACCCAGAACTGTGATTAACATGTTCATCGCAGTGCTGTTACTAATGACAAAAAGGAAACGATTCGATTTTTAGATCAAAAAGTGCTGTATAAGGGCCCTAATTAGTTGTTCTCCTCTAAGATAATTTTATATACTTTTTTGGTGCAGTACTTTAGGTAAGGTAATTCAAAATTATATTATCAGCCCGTCTTGGGTCATGCCACAGGACGCCGGACCAAAAGGTAAAGAAAAATTATATTATCAGCCCGTTGCGCTCCTACCAATGGGCGCCGGACCAAAAGATGACTCAAAATTTTATTATCAGCCCGTCGCGCTCTTTCCAAAGGGCGCCGGACCAAAAGCTAATGTAACTAATGTAACTAAAAATTACATTTTCAGACCGTCATGCTCCTACCACAGGGCACCAGACCAAATGCTAACTCCAACTTTTATTATCAGCCCGTCGCGCTCTTTCCACAGGGCGCCGGACCAAACGGTAACTTAAAATTATATTATCAGCCCGTTTGAGAATGGCATCTCAACTGCCAACAAAATACTGCACGCATTGCACAAATTGCTGCAACCTGAAGAGTACAACTCAGGGGCATATTTAAAATGATTTAAATATACCCCCAAATTCTACTTATGGCCTCCTCCTCCCCTACAGCCATACCAAGCCTCACCAAAAAGGTAAAAAGCATAAGAGTGCAAAAAAAACAAAGAAAACGCCGGCCTACAATTGTCATTCTAGAAATACCAATAGTACTAGCAAAGACCCAGAACTGTGATTTACATGTTCATCGCAGTGCTGTTACTAATGACAAAAAGGAAACGATTCGATTTTTAGATCAAAAAGTGCTGTATAAGGGCCCTAATTAGTTGTTCTCCTCTAAGATATTTTTATATACTTTTTTTGGTGCAGTACTTTAGGTAAGGTAATTCAAAATTATATTATCAGCCCGTCTTGGGTCATGCCACAGGACGCCGGACCATTAGGTAAAGAATAATTATATTATCAGCCCGTTGCGCTCCTACCAATGGGCGCCGGACCAAAAGATGACTCAAAATTTTATTATCAGCCCGTCGCGCTCTTTCCAAAGGGCGCCGGACCAAAAGGTAACTCAAAATTTTATTATCAGCCCATCGCGCTCTTTCCCAGGGCGCCGGACCAAAAGCAAATGTAACTAATGTAACTAAAAATTACATTTTCAGGCCATCACGCTCCTACCACAGGGCACCAGACCAAATGCTAACTCCAACTTTTATTATCAGTCCGTCGCGCTCTTTCCACAGGGCGCAGGACCAAAAGGTAACTCAAAATTTTATTATCAGCCCGTTTGAGAATGGCATCTCAACTGCCAACAAAATACTGCACGCATTGCACAAATTGCTGCAACCTGAAGAGTACAACTCAGGGGCATATTTAAAATGATTTAAATATACCCCCAAATTCTACTTATGGCCTCCTCCTCCCCTACAGCCATACCAATCCTCACCAAAAAGGTAAAAAGCATAAGAGTGCAAACAAAACAAAGAAAATGCCGGCCTACAATTGCCAATCCAGAAACACCAATAGCACTAGCAAAGACCCAGAACTGTGATTAACATGTTCATCGCAGTGCTGTTACTAATGACAAAAAGGAAACTATTCGATTTTTAGATCAAAAAGTGCTGTATAAGGGCCCTAATTAGTTCTTCTCCTCTAAGATATTTTTATATACTTTTTTGGCACAGTACTTTAGGTAAGGTAATTCAAAATTATATTATCAGCCCGTCTTGGGTCATGCCACAGGACGCCGGACCAAAAGGTAAAGAAAAATTATATTATCAGCCCGTCGCGCTCCTACCAAAGGGCGCCGGACCAAAAGGTAACTCAAATTTGTATTATCAGCCCGTTGCGCTCTGTCCCAGGGCGCCGGACCAAAAGCAAATTCAACTAATGTAACTAAAAATTACAGTTTCAGGCCATCACGCTCCTACCACAGGGCGCCGGACCAAAAGGTAACGCAAAATTATATTATCAGCTCGTTGCGCTCATACTAAAGGGCGCCAGACCAAAAGATAACTCAAAATTTTTATTATCAGCCCGTCGCGCTCTTTCCACAGGGCGCCGGACCAAAAGCTAATGTAACTAATGTAACTAAAAATTACATTTTCAGACCGTCATGCTCCTACCACAGGGCGCCAGACCAAATGCTAACTCCAACTTTTATTATAAGCCCGTTGCGCTCTTTCCACAGGGCGTCGGACCAAAAGGTAACTCAAAATTATATTATCAGCCCGTTTGAGAATGGCATCTCAACTGCCAACAAAATACTGCACGCATTGCACAAATTGCTGCAACCTGAAGAGTACAACTCAGGGGCATATTTAAAATGATTTAAATATACCCCCAAATTCTACTTATGGCCTCCTCCTCCCCTACAGCCATACCAATCCTCACCAAAAAGGTAAAAAGCATAAGAGTGCAAACAAAACAAAGAAAATGCCGGCCTACAATTGTCATTCTAGAAATACCAATAGTACTAGCAAAGACCCAGAACTGTGATTTACATGTTCATCGCAGTGCTGTTACTAATGACAAAAAGGAAACGATTCGATTTTTAGATCAAAAAGTGCTGTATAAGGGCCCTAATTAGTTGTTCTCCTCTAAGATAATTTTATATACGTTTTTGGTGCAGTACTTTAGGTAAGGTAATTCAAAATTATATTATCAGCCCGTCTTGGGTCATGCCACAGGACGCCGGACCAAAAGGTAAAGAAAAATTATATTATCAGCCCGTTGCGCTCCTACCAATGGGCGCCGGACCAAAAGATGACTCAAAATTTTATTATCAGCACGTCGCGCTCTTTCCAAAGGGCGCCGGACCAAAAGCTAATGTAACTAATGTAACTAAAAATTACATTTTCAACCCGTCATGCTCCTACCACAGGGCACCAGACCAAATGCTAACTCCAACTTTTATTATCAGCCCGTCGCGCTCTTTCCACAGGGCGCCGGACCAAACGGTAACTCAAAATTATATTATCAGCCCGTTTGAGAATGGCATCTCAACTGCCAACAAAATACTGCACGCATTGCACAAATTGCTGCAACCTGAAGAGTACAACTCAGGGGCATATTTAAAATGATTTAAATATACCCCCAAATTTTACTTATGGCCTCCTCCTCCCCTACAGCCATACCAAGCCTCACCAAAAAGGTAAAAAGCATAAGAGTGCAAACAAAACAAAGAAAACGCCGGCCTACAATTGTCATTCTAGAAATACCAATAGTACTAGCAAAGACCCAGAACTGTGATTTACATGTTCATCGCAGTGCTGTTACTAATGACAAAAAGGAAACGATTCGATTTTTAGATCAAAAAGTGCTGTATAAGGGCCCTAATTAGTTGTTCTCCTCTAAGATATTTTTATATACTTTTTTTGGTGCAGTACTTTAGGTAAGGTAATTCAAAATTATATTATCAGCCCGTCTTGGGTCATGCCACAGGACGCCGGACCAAAAGGTAAAGAAAAATTATATTATCAGCCCGTTGCGCTCCTACCAATGGGCGCCGGACCAAAAGATGACTCAAAATTTTATTATCAGCCCGTCGCGCTCTTTCCAAAGGGCGCCGGACCAAAAGGTAACTCAAAATTTTATTATCAGCCCATCGCGCTCTTTCCCAGGGCGCCGGACCAAAAGCAAATGTAGCTAATGTAACTAAAAATTACATTTTCAGGCCATCACGCTCCTACCACAGGGCGCCGGACCAAAAGGTAATGCAAAATTATATTATCAGCCCGTTGCGCTACTACTAAACGGCGCCGAACCAAAAGATAACTCAAAAATTTATTATCAGCCCGTCGCGCTCTTTCCACAGGGCGCCGGACCAAAAGCTAATGTAACTAATGTAACTAAAAATTACATTTTCAGCCCGTCATGCTCCTACCACAGGGCACCAGACCAAATGCTAACTCCAACTTTTATTATCAGCCCGTCGCGCTCTTTCCACAGGGCACCGGACCAAAAGGTAACTCAAAATTATATTATCAGCCCGTTTGAGAATTGCATCTCAACTGCCAACAAAATACTGCACGCATTGCACAAAGTGCTGCAACCTGAAGAGTACAACTCAGGGGCATATTTAAAATGATTTAAATATACCCCCAAATTCTACTTATGGCCTCCTCCTCCCCTACAGCCATACCAAGCCTGACCAAAAAGGTAAAAAGCGCAAACAAAACAAAGAAAATCCCGGCCTACAATTGTCATTCTAGAAATACCAATAGTACTAGCAAAGTCCCAGAACTGTGATTTACATGTTCATCGCAGTGCTGTTACTAATGACAAAAAGGAAACGATTCGATTTTTAAATCAAAAAGTGCTGTATAAGGGCCCTAATTAGTTCTTCTCCTCTAAGATATTTTTATATACTTTTTTGGCACAGTACTTTAGGTAAGGTAATTCAAAATTATATTATCAGCCCGTCTTGGTCATGCCACAGGACGCCGGACCAAAAGGTAAAGAAAAATTATATTATCAGCCCGTCGCGCTCCTACCAAAGGGCGCCGGACCAAAAGGTAACTCAAAATTTTATTATCAGCCCATTGCGCTCTTTCCCAGGGCGCCGGACCAAAAGCAAATGTAACTAATGTAACAAAAAATTACAATTTCAGGCCATCACGCTCCTACCACAGGGCGCCGGATCAAAAGGTAACTCAAAATTATATTATCAGCCCGTTGCGCACCTACTAAAGGGCGCCGGACCAAAAGATAACTCAAAATTTTATTATCAACCCGTCGCGCTCTTTCCAAAGGGCGCTGGACCAAAAGGCAACTCAAAATTTTATTATCAGCCCACCGCGCTCTTTCCCAGGGCGCCGGACCAAAAGCAAATGTAACTAATGTAACTAAAAATTACATTTTCAGGCCATCACGCTCCTACCACAGGGCGCCGGACCAAAAGGTAATGCAAAATTATATTATCAGCCCGTTGCGCTACTACTAAACGGCGCCGGACCGAAAGATAACTCAAAAATTTATTATCAGCCCGTCGCGCTCTTTCCACAGGGCGCCGGACCAAAAGCTAATGTAACTAATGTAACTAAAAATTACATTTTCAGCCCGTCATGCTCCTACCACAGGGCACCAGACCAAATGCTAACTCCAACTTTTATTATCAGCCCGTCGCGCTCTTTCCACAGGGCGCCGGACAAAACGGTAACTCAAAATTATATTATCAGCCCGTTTGAGAATGGCATCTCAACTGCCAACAAAATACTGCACGCATTGCACAAATTGCTGCAACCTGAAGAGTACAACTCAGGGGCATATTTAAAATGATTTAAATATACCCCCAAATTCTACTTATGGCCTCCTCCTCCCCTACAGCCATACCAATCCTCACCAAAAAGGTAAAAAGCATAAGAGTGCAAACAAAACAAAGAAAATGCCGGCCTACAATTGCCAATCCAGAAACACCAATAGCACTAGCAAAGACCCAGAACTGTGATTAACATGTTCATCGCAGTGCTGTTACTAATGACAAAAAGGAAACGATTCGATTTTTAGATCAAAAAGTGCTGTATAAGGGCCCTAATTAGTTGTTCTCCTCTAAGATATTTTTATATACTTTTTTGGCACAGTACTTTAGGTAAGGTAATTCAAAATTATATTATCAGCCCGTCTTGGGTCATGCCACAGGACGCCGGACCAAAAGGTAAAGAAAAATTATATTATCAGCCCGTCGCGCTCCTACCAAAGGGCGCCGGACCAAAAGGTAACTCAAATTTGTATTATCAGCCCGTTGCGCTCTTTCCCAGGGCGCCGGACCAAAAGCAAATTCAACTAATGTAACTAAAAATTACAGTTTCAGGCCATCACGCTCCTACCACAGGGCGCCGGACCAAAAGGTAACGCAAAATTATATTATCAGCCCGTTGCGCTCATACTAAAGGGCGCCGGACCAAAAGATAACTCAAAATTTTTATTATCAGCTCGTCGCGCTCTTTCCACAGGGCGCCTGACCAGAAGCTAATGTAACTAATGTAACTAAAAATTACATTTTCAGCCCGTCATGCTCCTACCACAGGGCGCCAGACCAAATGCTAACTCCAACTTTTATTATAAGCCCGTTGCGCTCTTTCCACAGGGCGCCGGACCAAAAGGTAACTCAAAATTATATTATCAGCCCGTTTGAGAATGGCATCTCAACTGCCAACAAAATACTGCACGCATTGCACAAATTGCGGCAACCTGAAGAGTACAACTCAGGGGCATATTTAAAATGATTTAAATATACCCCCAAATTCTACTTATGGCCTCCTCCTCCCCTACAGCCATACCAATCCTCACCAAAAAGGTAAAAAGCATAAGAGTGCAAACAAAACAAAGAAAATGCCGGCCTACAATTGTCATTCTAGAAATACCAATAGTACTAGCAAAGACCCAGAACTGTGATTTACATGTTCATCGCAGTGCTGTTACTAATGACAAAAAGGAAACGATTCGATTTTTAGATCAAAAAGTGCTGTATAAGGGCCCTAATTAATTGTTCTCCTCTAAGATATTTTTATATACTTTTTTGGTGCAGTACTTTAGGTGAGGTAATTCAAAATTATATTATCAGCCCGTCTTGGGTCGTGCCACAGGACGCCGGACCAAAAGGTAAAGAAAAATTATATTATCAGCCCGTTGCGCTCCTACCAATGGGTGCCGGACCAAAAGATGACTCAAAATTTTATTATCAGCCCATCGCGCTCTTTCCCAGGGCGCCGGACCAAAAGCAAATGTAACTAATGTAACTAAAAATTACATTTTCAGGCCATCACGCTCCTACCACAGGGCGCCGGACCAAAAGGTAATGCAAAATTATATTATCAGCCCGTTGCGCTACTACTAAACGGCGCCGGACCAAAAGATAACTCAAAAATTTATTATCAGCCCGTCGCGCTCTTTCCACAGGGCGCCGGACCAAAAGCTAATGTAACTAATGTAACTAAAAATTACATTTTCAGCCCGTCATGCTCCTACCACAGGGCACCAGACCAAATGCTAACTCCACCTTTTATTATCAGCCCGTCGCGCTCTTTCCACAGGGCACCGGACTAAAAGGTAACTCAAAATAATATTATCAGCCCGTTTGAGAATGGCATCTCAACTGCCAACAAAATACTGCACGCATTGCACAAATTGCTGCAACCTGAAGAGTACAACTCAGGGGCATATTTCAAATGATTTAAATATACCCCCAAATTCTACTTATGGCCTCCTCCTCCCCTACAGCCATACCAAGCCTCACCAAAAAGGTAAAAAGCGCAAACAAAACAAAGAAAATCCCGGCCTACAATTGTCATTCTAGAAATACCAATAGTACTAGCAAAGTCCCAGAACTGTGATTTACATGTTCATCGCAGTGCTGTTACTAATGACAAAAAGGAAACGATTCGATTTTTAGATCAAAAAGTGCTGTATAAGGGCCCCAATTAGTTCTTCTCCTCTAAGATATTTTTATATACTTTTTTGGCACAGTACTTTAGGTAAGGTAATTCAAAATTATATTATCAGCCCGTCTTGGTCATGCCACAGGACGCCGGACCAAAAGGTAAAGAAAAATTATATTATCAGCCCGTCGCGCTCCTACCAAAGGGCGCCGGACCAAAAGGTAACTCAAAATTTTATTATCAGCCCATCGCGCTCTTTCCCAGGGCGCCGGACCAAAAGCAAATGTAACTAATGTAACAAAAAATTACAATTTCAGGCCATCACGCTCCTACCACAGGGCGCCGGACCAAAAGGTAACTCAAAATTATATTATCAGCCCGTTGCGCACCTACTAAAGGGCGCCGGACCAAAAGATAACTCAAAATTTTATTATCAGCCCGTCGCGCTCTTTCCAAAGGGCGCTGGACCAAAAGGCAACTCAAAATTTTATTATCAGCCCACCGCGCTCTTTCCCAGGGCGCCGGACCAAAAGCAAATGTAACTAATGTAACTAAAAATTACATTTTCAGGCCATCACGCTCCTACCACAGGGCGCCGGACCAAAAGGTAATGCAAAATTATATTATCAGCCCTATATAGTCTTTCGATTGCGCTCCCCTATTATCACCCCCCCTCAATATCAAGGCCTGCCGCAACTCGAGACAGATGCTACATGTACATCTCAAATATTCAAACAGTGCTTATTGAGTGCGCTACCCCTTCCCAATGTTCAATAGCTACACACAGGTCCTCTTTGGCACGTCTTCTGCTGTTAAGCGTCCAGTATTCAGAATTCAGGTGCTCCAAACGTATTCACCCATTATTTGAAAATTCACATGTGTAAAAAGAGAAACAGACACAGAATCATAGTGCGATCTGCTAATATGAAACCATGTAGGGACCTTCACCCTATGGGGTCCAATAGTGCAATTAGTATAGTGGGATCACCTCTCTATCCGTGACCATATAGCCAACAATTAGCACGCTCACCTTGCTGTCGGGCTGCCCAGCCCTACAGACAGCATCAGCGCTTAAGGGTTGACCGATTTCCTTCAGGCAATCAATGACTCATCCAATCTCAAACAAAGCAGTGAGACAATATCATAGTGCAATCTTGTTTACACCACCACTGAATCTTATAACCATTAACATCTATTGTTCTCCTGCTCACCCTTTAATCCTGCTGCCCACACTCACAGACAGCTGTCCACGCTTATGGGTGTGCAGTCTCAACCTCACTGGTTACAAGTACATCCACCTTCACAATTTGCTGGCAGGAACTTTAGGCATAGATCTATAGACTAAAAAACTTCCAATAGTGTAAAATCCACGATTTATTGTATAAAAGTTTAAGAGTTATACTCACAAACATAAGATAAAAAAGCGCATGTAATTTTAAAACTCTCAGGGGACGTCTCCTCCTGCTGCTGGTCGCTTCCCTTCCAGGCTCCGCCCATCATCAGAAAGATCCCAGCCAAATGAAGTTTTGTGCAATTGAGAAACTATCAAATAACTGGAGAGGTTGTCATAAGACACGGGAGATCTCGAAATTAGAGACAAAGTGGATTTTTGAGATGAAAACTATGACACCCAGCGGTCTGAATGTGGAGGTGGACTTAAACTGCTTTATCTCAGATGACTAGAACTATGAGTGAATTGGATATGTGGGGCGTTGCTCACATTGTGGGGATCTGCAATGCCCACATGCAGCATCCCGAGGAATCTTGGGGCCTGGTTTACTACTATTTTGGGGTTCACAATTTTTTGGGGTTCACAATTTTTGGACTTTAGGGAATTTAATAGGAAAAGTTTAATGAGACATTTAATGATAATGATGATTGGGGTAGAGAGAGAGGATTATATTACATTATACACTAATCACTATGTATTGGGCGAAGGAGTAGATGTGCCAGTCAAGTTGGGTGTAAGGGTAGAAGTGTCAGTAAAGTTATGGAACAAGATATGGGGATACACTGGTTTTAGGGTATTTGCAGTTGGTTAATACATAAGAGTTGGTGGTTATGATCACTTTAAGGTGTGAAGTAATGAGTTGGAGGGTATAGGGGGAGGATGTTATAATGCACTATTTTGGGGCTATATAGCTGGCACATAGATTCACTATGGATAAAAATAAAAATAGTAAAGAATAGTGTAAGAATAGGGGGATAATGAAAGGGCGGGATTGGCACTGCTGACTATAAAAGAATAATAAAATGGATATAAACACTAAAGGTGATGTATATAATAAATAGGTTTCGTATGGGGATTTGCACAAAGTATCCACAGAGGTGGGATACGATACAGAGGTAGTGTACTACGTGGAAGAATGTGCTACAAGTGGGTGGGGGGTGGAAATAGAGTAGAAGGGGGGTTGGATTAAAGTGAATGGGCTCTTGGGGATATGGTAAGAACATATGGGTCCCGTTTTTGAAGTCCCGCAGAAGGTCACTATGGAAACTGGACGCATTGAGGCGGAGTACTAAGATCACGGGACAGGGCTCTGGGGAGTGTGGGTAATGTAGTCTCAGGCATTCAGTGACGCTGGGCAAGATGGCGTCCAGGTCTCGCGTGAGGACAAGAACGTGGGAATATGGGTAATGTAGTCCTGCCGAGTAGGGAATGGAGATTCCTTGTGATGCGCACATGACGTCCCAAGTCTCGCGAGGAAGCGAAACTTGGGCAAGCTGGGTAATGTAGTCTGGTGCTTACGTATAGGATAGTAGCCTCATGAGAATGTCGGCAAGTTTTGGAGTTACATAATAGGAACTTATAGGAGTATGAGTAAGTACAAGATAATGGAGGAGCGATAGGCATAGAAAGTAATGGTTTATATATGGATGTGTTACATATTAGGAGTGATTGTGCTTACTAATCACATGTGTGATATGCTAATGAGCTATGGGAACACATAAGACTGCTGGGTCGCTTTCTAACCAATAGCCCCTGATGAGTCGTATGACGTAACGCGTAGGGCGGAGCCTGGAAGGGAAGCGACCAGCAGCAGGAGGAGACGTCCCCTGAGAGTTTTAAAATTACATGCGCTTTTTTATCTTATGTTTGTGAGTATAACTCTTAAACTTTTATACAATAAATCGTGGATTTTACACTATTGGAAGTTTTTTAGTCTATAGATCTATGCCTAAAGTTCCTGCCAGCAAATTGTGAAGGTGGATGTACTTGTAACCAGTGAGGTTGAGACTGCACACCCATAAGCGTGGACAGCTGTCTGTGAGTGTGGGCAGCAGGATTAAAGGGTGAGCAGGAGAACAATAGATGTTAATGGTTATAAGATTCAGTGGTGGTGTAAACAAGATTGCACTATGATATTGTCTCACTGCTTTGTTTGAGATTGGATGAGTCATTGATTGCCTGAAGGAAATCGGTCAACCCTTAAGCGCTGATGCTGTCTGTAGGGCTGGGCAGCCCGACAGCAAGGTGAGCGTGCTAATTGTTGGCTATATGGTCACGGATAGAGAGGTGATCCCACTATACTAATTGCACTATTGGACCCCATAGGGTGAAGGTCCCTACATGGTTTCATATTAGCAGATCGCACTATGATTCTGTGTCTGTTTCTCTTTTTACACATGTGAATTTTCAAATAATGGGTGAATACGTTTGGAGCACCTGAATTCTGAATACTGGACGCTTAACAGCAGAAGACGTGCCAAAGAGGACCTGTGTGTAGCTATTGAACATTGGGAAGGGGTAGCGCACTCAATAAGCACTGTTTGTATATTATCAGCCCGTTGTGCTACTACTAAAGGGCGCCGGACCGAAAAATAACAAAAAAATTTATTATCAGCCCGTCGCGCTCTTTCCACACGGCGCCGGACCAAAAGCTAATGTAACTAATGTAACTAAAAATTACATTTTCAGCCCGTCATGCTCCTACCACAGGGCACCAGACCAAATGCTAACTCCAACTTTTATTATCAGTCCGTCGCGCTCTTTCCACAGGGCGCCGGACCAAAAGGTAACTCAAAATTATATTATCAGCCCGTTTGAGAATGGCATCTCAACTGCCAACAAAATACTGCACGCATTGCACAAATTGATGCAACCTGAAGAGTACAACTCAGGGGCATATTTAAAATGATTTAAATATACCCCCAAATTCTACTTATGGCCTCCTCCTCCCCTACAGCCATACCAATCCTCACCAAAAAGGTAAAAAGCATAAGAGTGCAAACAAAACAAAGAAAATGCCGGCCTACAATTGCCAATCCAGAAACACCAATAGCACTAGCAAAGACCCAGAACTGTGATTAACATGTTCATCGCAGTGCTGTTACTAATGACAAAAAGGAAACGATTCGATTTTTAGATCAAAAAGTGCTGTATAAGGGCCCTAATTAGTTCTTCTCCTCTAAGATATTTTTATATACTTTTTTGGCACAGTACTTTAGGTAAGGTAATACAAAATTATATTATCAGCCCGTCTTGGGTCATGCCACAGGACGCCGGACCAAAAGGTAAAGAAAAATTATATTATCAGCCCGTCGCGCTCCTACCAAAGGGCGCCGGACCAAAAGGTAACTCAAATTTGTATTATCAGCCCGTTGCGCTCTTTCCCAGGGCGCCGGACCAAAAGCAAATTCAACTAATGTAACTAAAAATTACAGTTTCAGGCCATCACGCTCCTACCACAGGGCGCCGGACCAAAAGGTAACGCAAAATTATATTATCAGCCCGTTGCGCTTATACTAAAGAGCGCCGGACCAAAAGATAACTCAAAATTTTTATTATCAGCCCGTCGCGCTCTTTCCACAGGGCGCCGGACCAAAAGCTAATGTAACTAATGTAACTAAAAATTACATTTTCAGCCCGTCATGCTCCTACCACAGGGCGCCAGACCAAATGCTAACTCCAACTTTTATTATCAGCCCGTTGCGCTCTTTCCACAGGGCGTCGGACCAAAAGGTAACTCAAAATTATATTATCAGCCCGTTTGAAAATGGCATCTCAACTGCCAACAAAATACTGCACGCATTGCACAAATTGCTGCAACCTGAAGAGTACAACTCAGGGGCATATTTAAAATGATTTAAATATACCCCCAAATTCTACTTATGGCCTCCTCCTCCCCTACAGCCATACCAATCCTCACCAAAAAGGTAAAAAGCATAAGAGTGCAAACAAAACAAAGAAAATGCCGGCCTACAATTGTCATTCTAGAAATACCAATAGTACTAGCAAAGACCCAGAACTGTGATTTACATGTTCATCGCAGTGCTGTTACTAATGACAAAAAGGAAACGATTCGATTTTTAGATCAAAAAGTGCTGTATAAGGGCCCTAATTAGTTGTTCTCCTCTAAGATAATTTTATATACGTTTTTGGTGCAGTACTTTAGGTAAGGTAATTCAAAATTATATTATCAGCCCGTCTTGGGTCATGCCACAGGACGCCGGACCAAAAGGTAAAGAAAAATTATATTATCAGCCCGTTGCGCTCCTACCAATGGGCGCCGGACCAAAAGATGACTAAAAATTTTATTATCAGCCCGTCGCGCTCTTTCCAAAGGGCGCCGGACCAAAAGGTAACTCAAAATTTTATTATCAGCCCATCGCGCTCTTTCCCAGGGCGCCGGACCAAAAGCAAATGTAACTAATGTAACTAAAAATTACATTTTCAGGCCATCACGCTCCTACCACAGGGCACCAGACCAAATGCTAACTCCAACTTTTATTATCAGCCCGTCGCGCTCTTTCCACAGGGCGCCGGACCAAAAGGTAACTCAAAATTATATTATCAGCCCGTTTGAGAATGGCATCTCAACTGCCAACAAAATACTGCATGCATTGCACAAATTGCTGCAACCTGAAGAGTACAACTCAGGGGCATATTTAAAATGATTTAAATATACCCCCAAATTCTACTTATGGCCTCCTCCTCCCCTACAGCCATACCAATCCTCACCAAAAAGGTAAAAAGTATAAGAGTGCAAACAAAACAAAGAAAATGCCGGCCTACAATTGCCAATCCAGAAACACCGATAGCACTAGCAAAGACCCAGAACTGTGATTAACATGTTCATCGCAGTGCTGTTACTAATGACAAAAAGGAAACGATTCGATTTTTAGATCAAAAAGTGCTGTATAAGGGCCCTAATTAGTTGTTCTCCTCTAAGATATTTTTATATACTTTTTTGGCACAGTACTTTAGGTAAGGTAATTCAAAATTATATTATCAGCCCGTCTTGGTCATGCCACAGGACGTCGGACCAAAAGGTAAAGAAAAATTATATTATCAGCCCGTCGCGCTCCTACCAAAGGGCGCCGGACCAAAAGGTAACTCAAAATTTTATTATCAGCCCATCGCGCTCTTTCCCAGGGCGCCGGACCAAAAGCAAATGTAACTAATGTAACAAAAAATTACATTTTCAGGCCATCACGCTCCTACCACAGGGCGCCGGACCAAAAGGTAACTCAAAATTATATTATCAGCCCGTTGCGCACCTACTAAAGGGCGCCGGACCAAAAGATAACTCAAAATTTTATTATCAGCCCGTCGCGCTCTTTCCACAGGGCGCCGGACCAAAAGCTAATGTAACTAATGTAACTAAAAATTACATTTTCAGCCCGTCATGCTCCTACCACAGGGCGCCAGACCAAATGCTAACTCCATCTTTTATTATAAGCCCGTTGCGCTCTTTCCACAGGGCGCCGGACCAAAAGGTAACTCAAAATTATATTATCAGCCCGTTTGAGAATGGCATCTCAACTGCCAACAAAATACTGCACGCATTGCACAAATTGCTGCAACCTGAAGAGTACAACTCAGGGGCATATTTAAAATGATTTAAATATACCCCCAAATTCTACTTATGGCCTCCTCCTCCCCTACAGCCATACCAATCCTCACCAAAAAGGTAAAAAGCATAAGAGTTCAAACAAAACAAAGAAAATGCCGGCCTACAATTGCCATTCCAGAAACACCAATAACACTAGCAAAGACCCAGAACTGTGATTAACATGTTCATCGCAGTGCTGTTACTAATGACAAAAAGGAAACGATTCGATTTTTAGATCAAAAAGTGCTGTATAAGGGCCCTAATTAGTTCTTCTCCTCTAAGATATTTTTATATACTTTTTTGGCACAGTACTTTAGGTAAGGTAATTCAAAATTATATTATCAGCCCGTCTTGGTCATGCCACAGGACGCCGGACCAAAAGGTAAAGAAAAATTATATTATCAGCCCGTCGCGCTCCTACCAAAGGGCGCCGGACCAAAAGGTAACTCAAAATTTTATTATCAGCCCATCGCGCTCTTTCCCAGGGCGCCGGACCAAAAGCAAATGTAACTAATGTAACAAAAAATTACAATTTCAGGCCATCACACTCCTACCACAGGGCGCCGGACCAAAAGGTAACTCAAAATTATATTATCAGCCCGTTGCGCACCTACTAAAGGGCGCCGGACCAAAAGATAACTCAAAATTTTATTATCAGCCCGTCGCGCTCTTTCCACAGGGCGCCGGACCAAAAGCTAATGTAACTAATGTAACTAAAAATTACATTTTCAGCCCGTCATGCTCCTACCACAGGGCGCCAGACCAAATGCTAACTCCATCTTTTATTATAAGCCCGTTGCGCTCTTTCCACAGGGCGCCGGACCAAAAGGTTACTCAAAATTATATTATCAGCCCGTTTGAGAATGGCATCTCAACTGCCAACAAAATACTGCACGCATTGCACAAATTGCTGCAACCTGAAGAGTACAACTCAGGGGCATATTTAAAATGATTTAAATATACCCCCAAATTCTACTTATGGCCTCCTCCTCCCCTACAGCCATACCAATCCTCACCAAAAAGGTAAAAAGCATAAGAGTTCAAACAAAACAAAGAAAATGCCGGCCTACAATTGCCATTCCAGAAACACCAATAACACTAGCAAAGACCCAGAACTGTGATTAACATGTTCATCGCAGTGCTGTTACTAATGACAAAAAGGAAACGATTCGATTTTTAGATCAAAAAGTGCTGTATAAGGGCCCTAATTAGTTCTTCTCCTCTAAGATATTTTTATATACTTTTTTGGCACAGTACTTTAGGTAAGGTAATTCAAAATTATATTATCAGCCCGTCTTGGTCATGCCACAGGACGCCGGACCAAAAGGTAAAGAAAAATTATATTATCAGCCCGTCGCGCTCCTACCAAAGGGCGCCGGACCAAAAGGTAACTCAAAATTTTATTATCAGCCCATCGCGCTCTTTCCCAGGGCGCCGGACCAAAAGCAAATGTAACTAATGTAACAAAAAATTACAATTTCAGGCCATCACACTCCTACCACAGGGCGCCGGACCAAAAGGTAACTCAAAATTATATTATCAGCCCGTTGCGCACCTACTAAAGGGCGCCGGACCAAAAGATAACTCAAAATTTTATTATCAGCCCGTCGCGCTCTTTCCACAGGGCGCCGGACCAAAAGGCAACTCAAAATTTTATTATCAGCCCACCGCGCTCTTTCCCAGGGCGCCGGACCAAAAGCAAATGTAACTGATGTAACTAAAAATTACATTTTCAGGCCATCACGCTCCTACCACAGGGCGCCGGACCAAAAGGTAATGCAAAATTATATTATCAGCCCGTTACGCTACTACTAAACGGCGCCGGACCGAAAGATAACTCAAAAATTTATTATCAGCCCGTCGCGCTCTTTCCACAGGGCGCCAGACCAAAAGCTAATGTAACTAATGTAACTAAAAATTACATTTTCAGCCCGTCATGCTCCTACCACAGGGCACCAGACCAAATGCTAACTCCAACTTTTATTATCAGCCCGTCGCGCTCTTTCCACAGGGCGCCGGACCAAAAGGTAACTCAAAATTATATTATCAGCCCGTTTGAGAATGGCATCTCAACTGCCAACAAAATACTGCATGCATTGCACAAATTGCTGCAACCTGAAGAGTACAACTCAGGGGCATATTTAAAATGATTTAAATATACCCCCAAATTCTACTTATGGCCTCCTCCTCCCCTACAGCCATACCAATCCTCACCAAAAAGGTAAAAAGCATAAGAGTGCAAACAAAACAAAGAAAATGCCGGCCTACAATTGCCAATCCAGAAACACCGATAGCACTAGCAAAGACCCAGAACTGTGATTAACATGTTCATCGCAGTGCTGTTACTAATGACAAAAAGGAAACGATTCGATTTTTAGATCAAAAAGTGCTGTATAAGGGCCCTAATTAGTTCTTCTCCTCTAAGATATTTTTATATACTTTTTTGGCACAGTACTTTAGGTAAGGTAATTCAAAATTATATTATCAGCCCGTCTTGGTCATGCCACAGGACGCCGGACCAAAAGGTAAAGAAAAATTATATTATCAGCCCGTCGCGCTCCTACCAAAGGGCGCCGGACCAAAAGGTAACTCAAAATTTTATTATCAGCCCATCGCGCTCTTTCCCAGGGCGCCGGACCAAAAGCAAATGTAACTAATGTAACAAAAAATTACAATTTCAGGCCATCACACTCCTACCACAGGGCGCCGGACCAAAAGGTAACTCAAAATTATATTATCAGCCCGTTGCGCACCTACTAAACGGCGCCGGACCAAAAGATAACTCAAAATTTTATTATCAGCCCGTCGCGCTCTTTCCACAGGGCGCCGGACCAAAAGGCAACTCAAAATTTTATTATCAGCCCACCGCGCTCTTTCCCAGGGCGCCGGACCAAAAGCAAATGTAACTGATGTAACTAAAAATTACATTTTCAGGCCATCACGCTCCTACCACAGGGCGCCGGACCAAAAGGTAATGCAAAATTATATTATCAGCCCGTTACGCTACTACTAAACGGCGCCGGACCGAAAGATAACTCAAAAATTTATTATCAGCCCGTCGCGCTCTTTCCACAGGGCGCCGGACCAAAAGCTAATGTAACTAATGTAACTAAAAATTACATTTTCAGCCCGTCATGCTCCTACCACAGGGCACCAGACCAAATGCTAACTCCAACTTTTATTATCAGCCCGTCGCGCTCTTTCCACAGGGCGCCGGACCAAAAGGTAACTCAAAATTATATTATCAGCCCGTTTGAGAATGGCATCTCAACTGCCAACAAAATACTGCATGCATTGCACAAATTGCTGCAACCTGAAGAGTACAACTCAGGGGCATATTTAAAATGATTTAAATATACCCCCAAATTCTACTTATGGCCTCCTCCTCCCCTACAGCCATACCAATCCTCACCAAAAAGGTAAAAAGCATAAGAGTGCAAACAAAACAAAGAAAATGCCGGCCTACAATTGCCAATCCAGAAACACCAATAGCACTAGCAAAGACCCAGAACTGTGATTAACATGTTCATCGCAGTGCTGTTACTAATGACAAAAAGGAAACGATTCGATTTTTAGATCAAAAAGTGCTGTATAAGGGCCCTAATTAGTTGTTCTCCTCTAAGATATTTTTATATACTTTTTTGGCACAGTACTTTAGGTAAGGTAATTCAAAATTATATTATCAGCCCGTCTTGGTCATGCCACAGGACGTCGGACCAAAAGGTAAAGAAAAATTATATTATCAGCCCGTCGCGCTCCTACCAAAGGGCGCCGGACCAAAAGGTAACTCAAAATTTTATTATCAGCCCATCGCGCTCTTTCCCAGGGCGCCGGACCAAAAGCAAATGTAACTAATGTAACAAAAAATTACATTTTCAGGCCATCACGCTCCTACCACAGGGCGCCGGACCAAAAGGTAACTCAAAATTATATTATCAGCCCGTTGCGCACCTACTAAAGGGCGCCGGACCAAAAGATAACTCAAAATTTTATTATCAGCCCGTCGCGCTCTTTCCACAGGGCGCCGGACCAAAAGCTAATGTAACTAATGTAACTAAAAATTACATTTTCAGCCCGTCATGCTCCTACCACAGGGCGCCAGACCAAATGCTAACTCCATCTTTTATTATAAGCCCGTTGCGCTCTTTCCACAGGGCGCCGGACCAAAAGGTAACTCAAAATTATATTATCAGCCCGTTTGAGAATGGCATCTCAACTGCCAACAAAATACTGCTCGCATTGCACAAATTGCTGCAACCTGAAGAGTACAACTCAGGGGCATATTTAAAATGATTTAAATATACCCCCAAATTCTACTTATGGCCTCCTCCTCCCCTACAGCCATACCAATCCTCACCAAAAAGGTAAAAAGCATAAGAGTGCAAACAAAACAAAGAAAATGCCGGCCTACAATTGCCATTCCAGAAACACCAATAACACTAGCAAAGACCCAGAACTGTGATTAACATGTTCATCGCAGTGCTGTTACTAATGACAAAAAGGAAACGATTCGATTTTTAGATCAAAAAGTGCTGTATAAGGGCCCTAATTAGTTCTTCTCCTCTAAGATATTTTTATATACTTTTTTGGCACAGTACTTTAGGTAAGGTAATTCAAAATTATATTATCAGCCCGTCTTGGTCATGCCACAGGACGCCGGACCAAAAGGTAAAGAAAAATTATATTATCAGCCCGTCGCGCTCCTACCAAAGGGCGCCGGACCAAAAGGTAACTCAAAATTTTATTATCAGCCCATCGCGCTCTTTCCCAGGGCGCCGGACCAAAAGCAAATGTAACTAATGTAACAAAAAATTACAATTTCAGGCCATCACACTCCTACCACAGGGCGCCGGACCAAAAGGTAACTCAAAATTATATTATCAGCCCGTTGCGCACCTACTAAAGGGCGCCGGACCAAAAGATAACTCAAAATTTTATTATCAGCCCGTCGCGCTCTTTCCACAGGGCGCCGGACCAAAAGGCAACTCAAAATTTTATTATCAGCCCACCGCGCTCTTTCCCAGGGCGCCGGACCAAAAGCAAATGTAACTAATGTAACTAAAAATTACATTTTCAGGCCATCACGCTCCTACCACAGGGCGCCGGACCAAAAGGTAATGCAAAATTATATTATCAGCCCGTTGCGCTACTACTAAAGGGTGCCGGACCGAAAAATAACAAAAAATGTTATTATCAGCCCGTCGCGCTCTTCCCACAGGGCGCCGGACCAAAAGCTAATGTAACTAATGTAACTAAAAATTACATTTTCAGCCCGTCATGCTCCTACCACAGGGCACCAGACCACATGCTAACTCCAACTTTTAACAACCTGAAGAGTACAACTCAGGGGCATATTTAAAATGATTTAAATATACCCCCAAATTCTACTTATGGCCTCCTCCTCCCCTACAGCCATACCAATCCTCACCAAAAAGGTAAAAAGCATAAGAGTGCAAACAAAACAAAGAAAATGCCGGCCTACAATTGCCAATCCAGAAACACCAATAGCACTAGCAAAGACCCAGAACTGTGATTAACATGTTCATCGCAGTGCTGTTACTAATGACAAAAAGGAAACGATTCGATTTTTAGATCAAAAAGTGCTGTATAAGGGCCCTAATTAGTTCTTCTCCTCTAAGATATTTTTATATTCTTTTTTGGCACAGTACTTTAGGTAAGGTAATTAAAAATTATATTATCAGCCCGTCTTGCTCATGCCACAGGACGCCGGAACAAAAGGTAACACAAAATTATATTATCAGCCCGTCGCGCTCCTACCAAAGGGCGCCGGACCAAAAGGTAACTCAAAATTTTATTATCAGCCCATCGCGCCCTTTCGACAGGGCGCCAGACCAAAAAACAAATGTAACTAATGTAACTAAAAATTACAGTTTCAGGCCGTCACGCTCCTACCACAGGACGCCGGACCAAAAGGTAACGCAAAATTATATTATCAGCCCGTCGCGCTCCTACCAATGGGCGCCGGACCAAAAGGTAACTCAAAATTTTATTATGAGCCCGTCGCGCTCTTTCCACAGGGCGCCGGACCAAAAGCAAATGTAACTAATGTAACTAAAAATTACATTTTCTTTTCTGATACTTATTTTCTGATACTTACCTGGGTAAGTATCAGAGCTTGAGTTAATTTAATCTCTTAGTCTCTTTAATCCTGGCACTTTCAGACCTTGTTCACATCTAAAAACGAAAGTGCAAACGTTTTGCGTTTTTGTGCACTTTTTTTTTACTGCGCATTGCGTTTTTGTTAAAAGCGCTTTTTCACAGCGTTTTTTTCATTCACTTCCTGATGCAAGTCAGGAAGTGAACTCTTTGACCTGGAAAATAATACAATGTATTTATTCTTAAAAACGTGAAATACAGGGCACCTTTATACGCGGCAATGATAAAATAGCAGCTAGCCCCAAATCTCCAGCTATTGCTGCTAATTGCAGCTTGGAGGCAGGAGTGGGAGGGTGTTAAGAACTAGGCTCCGCTGGGGGAGGTGGTTAATGGTTAGGCACCGTGGGGGGGGGCATTAAAGGGTTAGGCACCCCTACGGGTGGCAATGGGTACACAAGATAGGCTGTTGTCATTGGAAACTAATGATAAATGACGGTTCAGTCGTGAATTGTGTATAAAAAAGTGTCCCAGTCATGGTAAAAGAGCAATTATTGTCCATGTAGACCGATCTGTCCCAGAGGATTGGTTTAGACGAGTGTGGCAAATGTCACACTTCTGGGTCCTCATCTTCGCGCTTCTGGTAATGATCCGATTGGCAGATCATCGTCATGCCGTTACTGACTTAAAATGTGCGTCAACAACGTTCACTCATCACTAACCGTCAGGGATTGCTCGTTTTCCAACAATCACACTCTAGCGTGTACCTCCGCACACATGCTAGACTGTGTCCCTTGGGAAACTAGTTTTAGAGTACAGCAACATTAAAAGGAACTGTACTGAAAATATTGTAATTAAGGTGCCCATTAACGGTACAATTTTTTCACCAAATGCGATCTTTCGATGTGATTTTATGATCGATTTGTATAGAAAATGATCGATTTTTATAGAAAATTAGCTGTTTTTGAAGGCAATCAATAAGGAACGATTCTTTGGTAGATTGCTGAGTAGGATAAAATCGATCCAAAAGTTGCATTTTATGATCGAATTTGAAGACAGAATCATTCATTAAATGTAAACAATCGATGATTACCTTCCGATTATTTTCGATCGTGAAAATCGCATTGAAATATGGCATCTGGTGAAAAAATTGTACTGTTAATGGGCACCTTTAGTAAAATAGCTTATTACGTACAATATAACTTTATAAATTATCTGGTCAGTGTTTGCCCATTTTAAAATCTTTCCTCACCCCAATTTGCATTCTGAAATCTTTATTGCTGTCAGGTGCATCTCTGCGGAATGCTTGTTTACCGGGAGTCCTGAAGCCAGGGAAGATAATACCTGGTCTCCCAGAATGCTGTGGGAGGAGAATTTTGCATATTTAAATAGCCTAGGCTGTGACATCATTGGGAGGGAAGGGCTACATACCAATATATTGAAAAATACTGTGTATAGATATAGGAAGTGATTCTGATGCTGAAAGCAAAATAATTATTGTAAACGTGAGTATCCTGAATCATTTACAACGTCTCACTTTGGTGCCTCTTTAGGGGCTGATGCTCTAAACTCTGGTGAAGTTGCTGTGTGCTCCCTGCAATATTACCACGGTAACGCACAAGGCGCTAATGGGTTAATGGGCGGTCCTCCTACTGCGCTCCTAATGGTAAAATTGCTGTGCGCTCCCTGCACAATTACCTCTGAGCTCAGATCAAACTGCTGTCCATGCACCTAACCCTGCCATAGGAATGAATCAGTCCTGTGCTGCTGGAGCTATAAAGTCTACCCCACACACTTTCCATGACATGAGGTGTGCACATGGGGGATAGAATTGCGCCTCTGTTCTCTTTTTTGCTGGAGCAATGTGAAGGATACATCAGTTGTGAAGCTTTGTCATGTGATGTGAAGCTCCACGACCCCTTAAAGGACAACTGAAGTAAGAAGACTATGGAGGCTGCCATGTTTATTTCCTTTTAAACAATACCAGTTGCCTGGAAGCCCTGCTGGTCTGCTTGGCTGCAGAAGTGTCTGTATAATACCAGAAACAAGCATGGAGCTAATCTGTCAGATCTGACAATAATGTCAAACACCTGATCTGCTGCATGCTTGTGCAGGGTCTATGGATGAAAGTATTAGAGGCCAAGGTTCAGCAAGGCTGCCAGGCAACGGGTATTTCTTAAAAGGAAATACACATGGCAGCCTCCATATACCTCTCTCTTCAGTTATCCTTTAAAAGTACCACTATTGCGAAAGTCGTAAAATGTAAAATCTATGTCAACACATACAAATAAGAAGTACGTTTCTCCCAAATTAAAATGAGCCATAAAAAAAATCCTTTTCAGGGAGTGTCTTATTAAAGGCCATGCTGAGAATCCCCCATGAGGATATGGACTTGTCCAAATCCTGTCAGTTCTGTCAGCTTTCTGATGCTAACCATAAGTGACAGCAACATAGTAGAAAATTAATTTAGAGCTTATTTTACTCTGGGAGAAACATGCTTCTTATTTATGTGTTTACATATATTTTACATTTTCAAATTGTTTTGCAATAATGGTCCTTTAAGAAGAATCAGAGGATAGCTGTCATGTTCCATCTCCCTGTTGGGCCTGTGTGTGAAGAGGAATGTGCAGTGTGTGTGGATCCACAGACCGAAGATGAATGAAATTTATATTGTTCTGAGCTACATTATAATTGTGGGACTGACAGTGGAAGGTGACTGCAAGGCGTAATGAGCAGCAGCTGCTGACAGTTTGCGGCCATATTGTGTGTGCCGGGTTAGGTTGGGCCTTACTATCGAATGACTCGCCTCACCCTCAAGGGATTATGGGACTGGTCAGTGGACAGCATAGGAACAGTGCTAGAAGGTTTATTTACACGGGATGTTTCTGATATTGTATTGTGGAGCGCCAACCAAAAAAGGACAGCTGTAACCTGCTATAAAAAAAGTAAGATACTCCCCTCAGAAGAGGGAATACTCTGGATCCCTAATAGCCTTCCCCGAGTACTTCAGTGGCCCTCCAAGGATACCCAAAGGCCTCGTCCACATTAAAATTTAAAACTGGAACGGGGGCCAGCGGCAGTGGAACGAGGGGACATAGAGAGGAACGGGTAGACTCTAAGGCAGGGGTGGCAAACTCCAGTACAAAGTATGCAGAATTAAACACTGGGACCAAGTTGTGGGCCAACTTCAATGTCTAATGGCCACTGCTTTAGCCGTGTCCGTGTTCTACGTTCTCCCCATGTCTGTGTGAGTTTCCTCCAGGCACTCTGTTTTTGCCCACGTCCCAAAAACATAAAGGATTAATGAATTGGCTTCCCCCTAAATTGGTCCAGGACTACGATACACGCACTACACCATATATACATAGACATATGACTACAGTAGAGATTAGATTTGTGAGCTCCTCTGAGGGACAGTTAAGTGACAAGATAATATACTCTGTACAGCGCTGCGAAACATGTCGGTGCTATATAAATACTAATGCCTTAGAATTATGCCGTCTCTACCCAGCAGTTACCTTGTTTTGATGATTAAACTCCCTATTGTATTGTGATTACTTAGCTAGACTTTCATTAGCTTAGACTTCAGTATTCCCCACCAGTGGCGTAGCTAAAGAGCTGTAGGCCCCGATGCAAGTTTTACATGGGGCCCCCCCAAACACTCTATACGTAACAATTGATACGTCACACCAAAACCCGCCAATGGCAACTACAGTGTCAGAGGTGCAAGAAGGGAATGGGGAGCAGTGTGTTCATGTTTACTACTATTTAAAGTATCTATAGAAGTGATTATTACGAGCACAGGACCAATAGAGAGCTAATACTGCAGTTGAGGGAGGGCCCTTCGGGGCCTCTCTGGCCCAAGGGCCCCGATGCGGTTGCAACCTCTGCAACCCCTATTGCTACCCCCTGTTCCCCACACTCAGATTATACACACGCTTTCTCACAGCCCCCTCCGATAGAACCGTCTCCTGGTATTTACAGTATTTACATCTGCAAAAACTAACATTCTCACAGTACAGCCACACGGGGAGCGCCGCACACAAGTTCAATGGACATTCTGACAGTACGGCCACAAGGGGGAGCTCCGCACACAAGTTCAATGGACATTTTCCTAGAAGCGTCGACAAGGGGGAGCTCCGCACACAATGCTGCCGGCTTACATACCGTTCCTGGTTCCAGGATACTCTGTGGGATGATCCTAGTCTCATCCCCCTCGGCTGTGTACAGCAGAGACACACCGACCTCCTCCAGCCTTTTGTCGCTCGAGCGCTGCTTCCTGTGTCCGCGGAGGTCGTGTTTCCGTCCCACAGGTGATGTAGATGCCTCGCGCTGGTGACGTGGAGCTGTGCGATTAAGCACACCTTGCCAGTGATGTATATACTATACTGTAATATATATGTTATATCTATTAATACAAGATTAATTCTAGGCACAGCATATACAGTCAGGCTGTAAACGGTAAGCACAGCTTTAATACAAGGTTTTCACACTGGTTTCTTCAACTAGATGTTCAAGTATTACTGTACATGTTTGCTAGCCTTGCAACACACAGCTGTCTCTTGCAGCATTTCATAGCTCCTGCCTCCCAACTATCCCTGTTTTGGAGGGACAGTACCTCTTTAGGGACCCTGTCCCTCTGTCTTCCTCATTTGTCCCTCTTTCATGACTGATGTATACATCTACAGTGGTTTGCAAAAGTATTCGGCCCCCTTGAAGGTTTTCCACATTTTGTCATATTTCTGCCACAAGCATGTATCAATGTTATTGGAATTCCATGCGAAAGACCAATACAAAGTGGTGTACACATGAGAAGTGGAACAAAAATAATACATGATTCCAAACATTTTTATAAATAAATAACTGCAAAGTGAGGTGTGCGTAATTATTCAGCCCCTTTTGGTCTGAGTGCAGTCAGTTGCCCATAGACATTGCCTGATGAGTGCTAATGACTATACAGAGTGCACCTGTGTGTAATCTAATGTCAGTACAAATACAGCTGCTCTGTGACAGCCTAAGAGGTTGTCTAAGAGAATATTGGGAGCAACAACACCATGAAGTCCAAAGAACACACCAGACAGGTCAGGGATAAAGTTATTGAGAAATGTAAAGCAGGCTTAGGCTACAAAAAGATTTCCAAAGCCTTGAACATCCCACGGAGCACTGTTCAAGCAATCATTCAGAAATGGAAGGAGTATAGCACAAATGTAAACCTACCAAGACAAGGCCATCCACCTAAACGCACAGGCCGAACAAGAAGAGCGTTGATCAAAAATGCAGTCAAGAGGCCCATGGTGACTCTGGACGAGCTGCAGAGATCTACAGCTCAGTTGGGGAAATCTGTCCATAGGACAACTATTAGTCGTGCACCGCGCAAAGTTAGCCTTTATGGTAGAGTGGCAAGAAGAAAGCCATTGTTAACAGAAAAGCATAAGAAGTCCCATTTTCAGTTTGCCACAAGCCATGTGGGAGACACAGCAAACATGTGGAAGAAGGTGCTCTGGTCAGACGAGACCAAAATGAAACTTTTTGGCCAAAACGCTATGTGTGGCGGAAAACTAACACTGCACATCACTCTGAACATCCCATCCCCACTGTCAAATATGGTGGTGGCAGCATTATGCTCTGGGGGGTGCTTCTCTTCAGCAGGGACAGGGAAGCTGGTCATAGTTGATGGGAAGATGGATAGAGTCAAATACAGGGCAATCTTGGAAGAAAACCTCTTGGAGTCTGCAAAAGTCTTTAGACTGGGGTGGAGGTCTTCAAGCAGGACAACGACTCTATACATAAAGCCAGGGCAACAATGGAATGCTTTCAAAAAAAGCATATCTGTGTTAGAACGGCCCAGTCAAAGTCCAGATCTAAATCCAGTCGAGAATCTGTGGCAAGATCTGAAAACTGCTGTTCACAAACGCTGTCCATCTTATCTGACTGAGCTGGAGCTGTTTTGCAGAGAAGAATGGGCAAGGATTTCAGTCTCTAGATGAGCAAAGCTGGTAGAGACATACTCTAAAAGACTGGCAGCTGTAATTGCAGCAATTTTTTTAAATATTTGGAATCATGTATGATTTTCATTCCACTTCTCACGTGTACACCACTTTCTATTGGTCTTTCACGCGGAAATCCAATAAAATTGATTCATGTTTGTGGCAGTAATGTGACAAAATGTGAAAAACTTCAAGGAGGCCGAATACTTTTGCAAACCACTGTATGTAATCATATGTATACTTCTTATTTTCGAATGTTAATATGAAGGAAAATGAACCAGGATAGAAAGTACCAGTGTGGTTTAAACTATAAAATAACATATTTTTCTTTTAAAATCTTTATAGTATGCGCAACTAGGGGTGTGCCTAGGGCGTGATTAAAGGGAACCTTAACTGTGCTTCAAAAAAAAAGTTTCACTTACCTGGGGCTTTCCCAAGCCTCCTGCAGCCGTCCTGTGCCCGCGCAGCTCCTCCAGTGTCTTCCGGTCCCCCGCCGCGGCTTAGTTTTGTTTTCGGCCGACTGCCAGTAGTCCTCGGGCAATGCGTCTTATTCTTCCACATTCCCCGACGTAGAGTGCCGTAAAGCGCGTCCATGAAACACATTCCCCGCCGTAAAGCGCGGCTGAATGACGCACTTTACGCCGCTTTACGTCGGGGAATGCGTTCCATGGATGCGCTTTACGGCACTTTACGTTGGGGAATGTGGAAGAATAGGATGCATTGCCGGAGGACGACTGGCAGTTGGCCGAAAACAAAACTAAGCCGCGGCGGGGGACCGGAGGACACTGGAGGAGCTGCGCAGGCACAGGACGGCTGCAGGACGCTTGGGAAAGCCCCAGGTAAGTGAAACTTTTTTTTGAACCACAGTTAAGGTTCCCCTTAAGGGTGTAGTACATTGTAGCGGAAAATGTCATCCGGCACTCAGCTGCTTACTTTGGAGGGTTATGAACCTTGCTCAAAAAACACCTGCAATATATATGATGGTGATCTTCTTCACCTCTTGCTCAAAAAGCACCTTCAGATAGGCTCACAGTCAAAACCAAGGAGACATGCAGCAAGTTGGAGCGGTGCAGAGCACAACAAAAAACACATAGCACATGGAGAAAAAATACTGTGCACCTGTCTCTTTAAACGTTTTCTATATTTATTCTGTCCTTCAGCCAAAAATCAACGGTATTGACATACAGAAAGAAGAAGCGTCAAACCTGGATGACAGATGGTGCTGCGGTGTGCAGGGGAAAGGTGACCAGGGGAAGAATGGACGGCACTACAGCCGTTTCACGCCAGACCGGCGCTTGCTCACGTGCGTGTCCTTAGAGAGACAGCGTCGTGCGGCTTCCTGGATAGGACCTTCAAGCCGCGCCCCCGGCGCTGTCTCATTGGTGTGGAGTGCGTGTGGGGAAAGGTCGGGGGTGAGGGGGCGGAGACTCGCCGTCCATCGGCCAGAAGCTTGCGCTAGTGTGATTTTACTGAGCGGCGCTCTGTGGATAATTAACAAAGTGACATCTTGCGCAGATACTTAAAACTCATGCTAATAAATATACATAAACACATCCTTATTACAGGCATAACACGTACATAGTGATTAATAATGTGCATAATCAAATTCACAAAATTACCATTTAGTGAAGCATATTCACTGTGCTGGTTAATACTGTGCAAAAAATGCACCCATAGACGCTGGCATAATGACATTACATAATTCTTATTACTCTTATCTCCTACAGTATTTAAAATCATTATTTTATTACCATAATGATTAAATAATACACCCCAAATAACAACCCCAACAAAAAAAATCCCCATTAAAAAAGACCAGGAGCGGCAATACGAGTCCTAGAGACCTAATGGGTTACATTAACCTTTAAAATTGCCACCCTTCTATATTTTACAGAATCAAAGAGGTCCGAGGCACCTTTACAGTTATGGGAGAGTGATAACTCACTCATCCATCTATGCAATGGAACGACAAAGCGGCCTATGTCCCTCACTGTGGGACTTCTCAATCTTCTATTAATTAATCTTCTATTAATTAATAAGCAATGTAATAACTAAGAATGTGTTTATGTATATTAATTAGCACCAAGCATGAGTTTTAAGTATCTGCACAAGAGGTCACTTAGCGCAAGCTTCTCGCCGATGGACGGCGAGTCTCCACCCCCTCACCCCGACCTTTCCCCACATGCACTCCACACCAATGAGACAGCGCCAGGGTCGTGGCTTGAAGGTCCTATCCAGGAAGCCGCACTGCACTGTCTCTCTAAGGACACGCACGTGAGCAAGCGCCGGTCTGGTGTGAAACGGCTGTAGTGCCGTCCATCCTTCCCCTGGTCACCTTTCCCCTGCACACCGCAGCACCATCTGTCATCCAGGTTTGACGCTTCTTCTTTCTGTATGTCAATACTGTTGATTTTTGGCTGAAGGACAGAATAAATATAAAAAACTTTTAAAGAGACAGGTGCACAGTATTTTTTCTCCATGTGCTATGTGATTAAGGGTGTGACAGGGGTGTGGCTTAAGTGTCCCTATTTCTTATCTCACTAAAGTTGGAAGGTATGGCCAGGGCCTGTTCGAGGGGCCAGTTACAATTTCTGGGGCACCAACACAGGTGTCCATTTAAATATCTGAATGGTCGCCTATGGCAGCGCCCAAATTTCCTATTTCAGAGTCTCCCACATAGGTAGCCAGAGAGCCCTGTTTATGTGGCAAGAGAGGGCCCCGAATACATCACACAGCAGAGGGTGAATTAGAGTGAACCTTAACTGTATGAAAGAAAAAAAAAGAGTTTAACTTCCCTGGGGCATCTACCAGCCCCCTGCAGCTGCTCTGTGCCCGCACCGGGACACACCCATCCTCCGGCGCCCCGCAGCACCCTGCTTTCATTCTAATGAGAGCCTCTGGTCCGCTCGCCTCCTAATCGCGCTCCCATGGACGGGAGCACTCTGCAGATTTGCAGCACTAAAAAATCTCTACTGCACATAGATGGGAGCGTTATTGAGGAGCCGCACATGCGCAGTGGCCAGTCAGTCTGGAAGAGGATCGCTGAGGTGGACTGGAGGGCAGCTTAGTGACAGCGTGGGCACAGGGCAGCTGCAGGGGGCTGGTAGAAGCCCCAGGTAAGTTAAACCTGCTTTGATTTCTTTTCTTTTGTTACTTAATAAGGTTACCTTTTAACTCACCTCTCCAGGTTCGCAGCCAGCTGCACACAAGCATATGACTGTAGGCGGAGCATAACGGCCATTGGAGGCGGGACTTCTCGTGGACTAGCAAGGGGTGGGGCTGTGGTTCGATTTAGAGGCGGGGCTTTGCAAGGGGACATTGTGGTCAATGGCCGCTGCTCAGAGTAAAGTCCCCCTCAGGATAAAGACCCTGACCATGTATATTTGCTACCAAATGGAATTCAAGGCAGTAATTTTTAGTAATTCAGCCCAGGATGGGTGCCATAAACCCATTTCTGTTATTAAAAATCTAGTTGTATCGTCTCCATCCTACCTCACTGTGTAATTCCTGCTACCGGCCGCTAGGTGGAGCTCTAGGATATAACTGTTCCTTCTGCCGGGGCACGGAGAATGTCGGGACTGAGAGCTCCTGGCTATCGGGGATGCAGAGAGAGATGTCGCACTTCTGTCTCTGCTGCTGCCGCTGCTCTGTAGTGTTGTCCGGATCATGAACGTTTCGGATCTTTGATCCGAATCTCTTTTGTGAATCGAATCATCCGAATCATCAAAATGAGTGATTCGGATCGCAAAGGGGGCGGGGCCAGGAGCGGCACGCCCCCCTCTCAGCGGGCAGTGGGGTCCTGGAAGCAGAGCAGAGATGGATCGCTCTGTTGAAGGGGAGGCAGCCTTGCACAGCCACAGGTAGATGAGAGAGAGGGGACATCGGTGCCACTGCCAGATATGTGTAGAGCACACATACTGGCTATAATGTGCTGCTCATTATAGGCTGTCTGTTCCGTAGTTGTGCACAGTGAACAAATTGGAAACTTTTGGCTCAGAAGCACAGCTCAGTAACTTTGTAGACAGCGTGCTGGGCTAGAAGGGCAGGCACTGTGATTGCAGGGCAATATGATCCTCCTGCACTGCTCTAAACATGTGCACTTCACTTCTGGGAATGCTTTGGGGAATGCTTTCTTTCACTGTGCGACGTTTGCATTCAAAGTATACAGATGAACATATAGGTGAAATATGTTTCCCTAGTAAAATGATCCGAGATTCGGATCAAAGATCCGGATCTTTTCAATGATCCAATTCGAATCATCCGAATCATTGAAAAGATCCGAACTTCCCATCTCTACTGCTCCGTTTGCGAGGAGGATGAGTGCCGGGGTGACGTCATAGCAGCTATTGTGACGCGCGTGTGCCAGTGGGCAGCTCGAGCACCGCTGAGGATGGCACCTGCAGTGACACGTGACCACGCCCCTCTGCTATTGCTGTGCCATGCTAGTGGATGGAGGTGAGGCATTATGTGCAATAGGGAAAGGTCAGGCAGGGAGCGTGTGCTGCGCTGTATATACTGCTGTGCATGCATCATGCAGTTATGTACTCAGTGACCTGCATATGCCTATCCACACTCAAGCTGGTCTCAGTATTTAAAGTCTCTCACTCTACATTAATTGAGGTGGTAAAAGTGGCTAGCAATTGGCCAATCAATGTTGGATGTGTGTATGAACCCTAAGTTACTTTCCCTCTATCTGCAATACTGGGGTTATGTGATATACACAGGTCTCGGCTGTCTAGAGTACTCTGGCCCGCCCCTTAGAATGTGGCTGCTCCTCCCCTCCTTAGTGTTGTCACAGTGGGCAGCTCCGCCCCCTAAACTCCAAGCAATACAGCAGAAGCTGTCACCATGTTAGCCACAGCTGGGCACTGAAACACTGGCCTGCCATTCAATATGTCGCTGCTCTTCCCCTCCTCAATGCTGCTGGTGCAGCCAGAGAAGCATATAGTAACATGTCTGTAGATGTAAGGCCTGTATACACTGAAAATCACCAAACGCAGTGTGATGCAATGTGCTGAGGCGATCTGTTGTGGGTTTCATGATTGGTAAATTATAAAACACAATGCAAAGTACCAGTATGGGCTGCTGGCCGGGGGAGAGCACACCTGTCTGCTCAGCCTGCCATGTGCAGCAGCAGCACCCCTGATCACGTGCAGCTCTGTCTGCAGCCACCTGCATCCATATACAGCCGTCCTGTCCATTCCAGCAGCCTCACTACTGTATTCCCCAGTCTCACAATATGCACACAGCCCTCCCATAGAACTGGCTCCTAACAGTGTCAATATACATCAATAAGACTTCTATAGCAGCCACACGGGGGAGCTCCGCACACAAGTTCCATGGACATTTTACAGTCCGGCCACAAGGGGGAGCTCCGCACACAATGCTGCCGGCTTACATACGCGATCCTGGTTCCTGGCTGTTCCGTGTGATGCCTCCAGAGGGTATGCGGACTCTCGTCCTCGGCTGTGCAGAACGGAGACTCGTCCACCTCCTCCGGCTGTCAGTGTCTCGAGCGTGCTGTGTCCGTGGAGGGCGTTTTTCCCGCTCACCTCACCTGCTGCAGATGCCTCGTGCTTCCAGCTCACCCGGACAGTGCTCTATGTAATGTATGCAATACCATTGCTGACTGTACTGTAATATACAGGATCTTCTCAAACAATTAGCATATTGTGATAAAGTTCATTATTTTCTGTAATGTACTGATAAACATTAGACTTTCATATATTTTAGATTCAAATACACACAACTGGCATACAGCTCATGAAAACCCAAATTTCCTATCTCAAAAAATTTGCATATTTCATCTGACCAATAAAAGAAAAGTGTTTTTAAAACAAAACAAGTCAACCTTCAAATAATTATGTTCAGTTACGCACTCAATACTTGGTCGGGAATCCTTTTGCAGAAATGACTGCTTCAATGCGGCGTGGCATGGAGCCAATCAGCTTGTGGCACTGCTCAGGTGTTATGGAGGCCCAGGATGCTTCGAAAGCAGCCTTAAGCTCGTCCAGAGTGTTGGGTCTTGTGTCTCTCAACTTTCTCTTCACAATATCCCACAGATTCTCTATGGGGTTCAGGTCAGGAGAGTTGGCAGGCCAATTGAGCACAGTAATACCATGGTCAGTAAACCATTTACCAGTGGTTTTGGCACTGTGAGCAGGTGCCAGGTCGTGCTGAAAAATGAAATCTTCATCTCCATAAAGCTTTTCAGCAGATGGAAGCATGAACCCACTTTTGAACCAGAAACAGCGGCAGAAGCGCCTGACCTGGGCTACAGAGAAGTAGCACAGAAGTAGCATGTTACCTTTCTAAACGCAGCCTAGGAGCGATCCGTCAAAACTCACGGTGCAGCTCCTAGTGTGAAAGAGCCCTTACTGGTTCAGCCGTATCACACTGCAGACCTCGGATCCAAGTTGCACAGCTGCTGAGCCATAAAACATCACCTGCAATTCTTCTTAGGACTCATTCACACTAAGTGTTGCGCTTTCAGTTTTGACGCATTGCACATAGTGTGCGATCCACATGGTAACATGAAAGTCCATAGACTTTCATGTTATTAGTCACTGTAGAGCTGTGCGTTCCCGGTGTTGCAATTTAACTCGTCTGGGAACATCTTATCACATGACAAACATATTTTCCCAATGGGTTCTATTGTGTTGCTGCTGCCAATGTCTGCACTTTAAGACACCTCGATGTGGATTCCGTGCGATGGAGACGCATGCATAAAATCGCATTTGTGCATGTGTTCTGTAGTGTGAATGAGCCCTTAGCCACAATGCTGGGGATATCATGTGTAACAGAGGCCTCCTTTTTTTTTTTTTTTTTTTTTTTTTCAACTCAGCACACAGACCCAAGTTCATGAGTAGTCAGTTATCTGGGGCATTAGCAATACTCTTTTCTTGCTGTACCCCTGAACTGAATTGTGTGATCATCATAGTTGGGTGGGAGCTGGATATTAGTATCGATGCCTCTCTCTTCCATCGTTCCTTCCCTCCCCCACCCTCCAACAACTATTCCCAGTCGTTGAACGACTGTTACTGAGCCTACTATTTATTTATCTTCCTCCTACCACATTCATATGTATACATACACTAACAACATCCTGTACATATCTCTCTCTCTTTAAAGGGAGCCTGCACCGGACAATCCACTCAAGACATCCACCAGACAGTCCCCACAAAACCTGACACAGTCACTCACCCCCCCCCCCCCCCCAGTAGCCCGCCACACCGCAACAGAGGCCTCCTGACCTGAATCTCGGGCCTGTCACCTGGCATACTGTGATCTTCTGGGCTGTGTATAACCTGAGGACTGTGTATGGGGCGATGCTGAGCGATATTATGGTGCCGTTAGGGAAGGTGAGGAGTATTGCTGGCAGTGAGTAGGGCTGGATCATATTCCACAAGGTGACTGCTATGGCTTCTATACACTGAAGCTACATACACACATGCGAGAATTGTTGCGATGACGGAAGGGCTTTCATTGGTGGGCAGGCTAGTAGAAAGCATTGTGAATGGTCGAGCTCGGGCATCGGGGGTCGTACGGATCTTTAACGATGCCCGAGCAATAGCGATCTGCAGCCTCTGTACACCCATAATGATCGGCAGTTGAAACTGTCATTATCAGCTGTTTTAGATGCATGTGTGTACGTGTAAACCCAGCCATAAAGTGACCCTAAGGGCTGGGACCCACTATGGCGTTTTGGGATCACTGACAATCGCCAGCGATTCCCCAAAAACTTTGTCAATGTATCTAAATGGGGCTGAACTCACTAATGCGATTGTGATTAGAGTTAATCGCAAACGCAGGGCAGGCAGCATTTTGAGTGTGTTTGAGCTCAGTGCTAAGTATAGAAACACTATAAAATCGCTTTGAAAATCAATTTTTCAGCAATTTGGGGACGAGCATTTGTAAATTTAAATAAAAGGCTTTCCTCCATAGCCCTGTCCCCTAATGGAAGAGGTGATAGGTGTTTATCTAGGACCAATCAGAGAAGCTTCTGTGACCTCTTCTGCTAGGGGGCGGGGCTATGGGCGGAAACAGATGGACATCAAGACACCTGGTAAGTATAATTAACTTTATTTAAATATCTAAACGCTCAGCCCCCAAATCGCTGTAAAATTGCTGTTTTACAGCACCTCTATACATAGCATTGAGTGCCCAAAATGTTGCATGTTCTGCGATTGTGATTATTCTTAATCGCAATCACACTAGTGGGTTCCCCACCATTTAAATACATTGGCAAAGTGTTTTTTTTTTCTAAAATCTAAAAACGCTGCCAATATCTCCTTATTGGGTTCTAGCTGTAAACATGGCCCAAAATCCTTGTGCACACACCTAATTTTCAATTAATCATTCACCCTCTAATAGGATTAGCACTGTCCAAAGTTCTCATTGAGGGTTGGGAACTCACTAGGTGATGTGTTTTATTAGCATTTTGAGTGCGTTTTAATTGCATTAGTGCTTTGCACATGAGTTTTTCTTGCGTTTTACTTTGCTTACATAGAACAGCGCGTAACTGCGGGTGGCCCTGTGAAGTATTGTTACCGCGATAATTCACTTGCGGCCGCTACGATGTTCATTTACATAGTTGTAACTATGTAAGTTAACATAGTAGCGGCTGCAAGTGAAGTATCGCGGTAACGATACTGCACAAGACCACCTGCAGTTAGTTGCGTGCGGTAGGCAAAGCGGATGCTCCTTCACATTAAAGAAAATCTGTAATGAAAAAAACTCCCCTGGGGGTTACTCACCTGCGGTGGGGGAAGCCTCTGGATCCTATTGAGGCTTCCCACATCCTCCTCGGTCCCACAGCAGCGGCGAAAATCCTCCCGGAGCGGCGGCGATGTAAATATTTACCTCGAGTCTCCAGCGCAGGCGCAGTATCAGCTCTTCACACGGAGATAGGCTGAAATAGCTGATCTCCATTGGGCAACTCTCCTGCGCCATAGAGCGCACCCGACGGAGATCGGCTATTTCCAACTATCTCCCAACTTTTTGAGATGGGAAAGTGGGACACCTAAAGGGGCACTACAGCGAAAAACTGTAAAATTTAAAATATGTGCAAACATATACAAATAAGAAGTACATTTTTTTCCCAGAGTAAAATAAGCCATAAATTACTTCTCTCCTATGTTGCTGTCACTTACAGTAGGTAGTAATCTGACAGAAGTGACAGGTTTTGGACTGGTCCATCTCTTTATAGGGGATTCTCAGGGATATATTTATTTTCAAAAGCACTAGTGAATGGCAGTTGCTCTGTCCAACTGCCAAAATACTGTGTAGCGAGCAGGGAAGCTGGCCAGTATCATTGTTTAAATCCTTTTTTAGGAATATCTTTATAAAAAATAAAAGCCTTGCTGAGAATCCCCTATGAAGAGATGGACTAGTTCAAACCCTGTCACTTCTGTCAGATTTCTACTGCCTATTGTAAGTGACAGCAACATAGGAGAAAAGTAATGTATGGCTCATTTTACTCTGGAAAAAATGTACCTCTTATTTGTATATGTTTGCACATATTTTACATTTTACAGTTTTTCGCTGTAGTGCCCCTTTAAGCCACGCAACTGCCACACCCCTGATCACTCCCGCCACACCGCTAGTCACGCATACCATAAAGATTTTATGAGAAGAATATGTTGTTTTATAATTCAAACCACACTGATCCTTTCTATCCTGGTTCATTTTCCTTCATATTAACATTTTAAAATTATTAATATATCAATTTAAAGGATGGGAATACAGTTTAGAGTCAAACACATTTTTTAGTAGAGAAATATATATATTTACATAGAACTCGGTGGACGTATGTCTTTTTTCAACCCAAATAACTATGTAACTATGTAACTATGTAGAATGCTCTGAGGAGAATTCTGCATTGCTAAACAGCCTAGGCTAAGCATCACTGGGAGGGTGGGGCTAGTCTACATATCAGTACACAGCCATATATAGCTATAGGAAGTGTTTCTGAGGCTGAAACCAGGAGAATAACCTTTGAAGTGGGTATCCTGAATAATTTACTGCATTCCACTATACGTCACTGCAGCGTTTCTTTAATCATACTGTGGTCACCATTTCATCACCTATAGTGACAGCTCCTGTCACACCCAACTCTGTCCTCCATAACACAACCACACTGTCTGTTGTGAGCCAACTACGGGGCCAGACAAGGCCACAATTCACTGTTAGCACTCATTAGATCTAACAAGCCTTTTCATCTCTATCTAGTTTAAAATTCAAGGCTGTGCCCCCGACTTACATGCTGCAATAAACTATATTGCAGCATGCTCTGTGACGGCCTCAGAGGTTGTCTAAGGGAATATTGGGAGCAAGAACACCATGAAGTCCAAAGAACACACCAGACAGGTCAGGGATAAAGTTAATGAGAAATGTAAAGCAGGCTTAGGCTACAAAAATATTTCCAAAGCCTTGAACATCCCATGGAGCACTGTTCAAGCGATCATTCAGAAATGGAAGGAGTATGGCACAACTGTAAACATACCAAGACAAGGCCATCCATCTAAACTCACAGGCCGAACAAGGAGAGCGTTGATCAAAAATGCAGTCAAGAGGCCCATGGTGACTCTGGACGAGCTGCAGAGATCTACAGCTCAGGTGGGGGAATCTGTCCATAGGACAACTATTAGTCATGCACTGCACAAAGTTGGCCTTTATGGAAGAGTGGCAAGAAGAAAGACATTATTAACAGAAAAGCATATGAAGTCCCGTTTTCAGTTTGCCACAAGCCATGTGGGGGACACAGCAAACATGTGGAAGAAGGTGCTCTGATCAGATGAGACCAAAATGAAACTGGCCAAAATGCAAAACGCTATGTGTGGCGGAAAACTAACACTGCACATCACTCTGAACACACCATCCCCACTGTCAAATATGGTGGTGGCAGCATCATGCTCTGGGGGTGCTTTTCTTCAGCAAGGACAGGGAAGCTGGTCATAGCTGATGGGAGGGGATGGAGCCAAATACAGGGCAATCTTGGAAGAAAACCTCTTGGAGTCTGCAAAAGACTTTAGACTGGGGCGGAGGTCTTCCAGCAGGACAATGACTCTAAACATAAAGCCAGGGCAACAATGGAATGGTTTAAAACAAAACATATCCATGTGTTAGAATGGCCCAGTCAAAGTCCAGATCGAAATCCAATCGAGAATCTGTGGCAAGATCTGAAAACTGCTGTTCACAAACGCTGTCCATCTTATCTGACTGAGCTGGAGCTGTTTTGCAAAGTAGAATGGGCAAGGATTTCAGTCTCTAGATGTGCAAAGCTGGTAGAGAAATACTCTAAAAGACTGGCAGCTGTAATTGCAGCAAAAGGTGGTTCTACAAAGTATTGACTCAGGGGGCTGAATAATTACGCACACCCCACTTTGCAGTTATTTTTTTTTTTTAAATGTTTGGAATCATGTATGATTTTCATTCCACTTCTCACGTGTACACCACTTTGTATTGGTCTTTCACGTGGAATTCCAATAAAATTGATTCATGTTTGTGTTAGTAATATGACAAAATGTGGAAAACTTCAAGGGGGCCGAATACTTTTGCAAACCACTGTATGTAATCATATGTATACTTCTTATTTTCAAATGTTAATATGAAGGAAAATGAACCAGGATAGAAAGGTACCAGTGTGGTTTAAATTATAAAATAACATATTTTTCTTTTGAAATCTTTATAGTATGCGTGACTAGGGGTGATTAAGCGTGAGGCAGGGGTGTGGTTTAAGTGTCCCTATTTCTTATCTCAAAAAGTTGGAAGGTATGGCCAGGGCCTGTTCGAGGGGCAGCTTACAATTCTGGGGCACCAACACAGGTGTCCATTTAAATATCTAAATCGTCGCCTACGGCAGCGCCCAAATGTCCTATTTCAGAGTCTCCCACATAGGTAGCCAGAGAGCCCTGTTTATGTGGCAAGAGAGGGCCCCAAATACACCACACAGCAGAGGGTGAATTAAAGTGAACCTTAACTGTATGAAAAAAAAAAAAAAAAGAGTTCAACTTCCCTGGGGCATCTACCACCCCCTGCAGCTGCCCTGTGCTTGCACCGGGGCAAACCCATCCTCCGGCACCTCGCAACACCCTACTTTCATTCTAATGAGCGCCTCTGGTCCGCTCGCCTCCTATTCGCGCTCCCATGGACGGGAGCACTCTGCAGATTTGCAGCACTAAAAAAATCTCTACTGCACATAGATGGGAGCGTTATTGAGGAGCCGCACATGCGCAGTGGCGAGTCAGTCTGGAAGAGGATCGCTGAGGGGGACTGGAGGGCAGCTTAGTGACAGTGTGGGCACAGGGCAGCTGCAGGGGGCTGGTCGAAGCCCCAGGTAAGTTAAATCTGTTTCGATTTCTTTTTTTTTTTTTTACTTAATAAGGTTCCCTTTAACTCACCTCTCCAGGTTCGCAGCCAGCTGCACACACGCATATGACTGTAGGCGGAGCATAATGGTCATTGGAGGCGGGGCTTATCATGGACTAGCGGGTGCGGGGCAGTGGTTCGATTTAGAGGCGGAGCTTTGCAAGGGGACATTGTGGTCAATGACCGCTGCTCAGGGTAAAGTCCCCCTCAGGATAAAGACCGCGACCATGTATATTTGCTACCAAATGGAATTCAAGGCAGGTTTTTTTTTTTTTTAACCTCTTGAGGACTGCAGTGTTAAACCCCCTAAAAGACCAGGTGCATTTTCATTACATTGGCCACTGCAGCTTTAAGGCCAAGCTGCAGGGCCACATGACACCGCACACACGTGATTCCTCCCCCCTTTTCCCCCCACCAACAGAGCTCTCTGTTGATGGGGTCTGATCGCCCCCCCCCCCCCCCCGTGTTTGTTTGTTTATTTGTAAGTGTTTTTGCTTTGTTTTTTTAAATAAAAAGTATGTTTTTCCTTTTCCCCTTGTATATCCTCCCCCCGCCGGCCAATCCCTGTGATCAGCTGTCATAGGCTTCAGCCTATGACAACCGATCACCTCTGTAGCTCAGGAGGGGACAGCCGTGTCACACGGCTGTCCCCAGTACAGCGCTGCTGCTGATCGCAGCGCTGTACGGATAATTAGACGGCGATTACGCCGTCTAACAGTCTCGGAGACTGAAGGCGGAGCTCACCTTCGCCCACCGAGCAGGAGATGCACGCGCAGTCTGCGCGCGATCTCCTGCAAAACTGAGCCCCAGGGCTTTACGCCAATTGGCGTTAGGCGGTCCCGGGGCTGCCGCCGCGGCCACGCCTATCGGCGTGACGCGGTCGGCAAGAGGTTAAGTAATCCATCAGCCCAGGATAGGTGCCATAAACACATTTCTGTTTTTAGAAATCTAATTGTATTGTCTCCATCCTACCTCATTGTGTAATTCCTGCTACCGGCCGCTAGGGGGAGCTCCGGGATAACTGCTTGTTCCTTCCTGGAGCTTCTGCCGGAGAATGTCGGGGCTGAGAGCTCCTGCCTATCGGGGATACAGAGAGAGAGAGACGCCGCACGTCTGTCTCCGCTGCTGCCGCCGCTCCGTCTGCGAGAAGAGTGCCGGGGTGACGTCATAGAAGCTATTGTGACGCAGGTGGGCAGCTCGAGCACCGCTGAGAAAGGCACCAGCAGTGACACGTGACCACGCCCCTCTGCTGTTGCTGTGCCATGCTAATGGATGGAGGTGACGTCATAGCAGCTATTTTGTGACGCGCGTGTGCAGATGGGCAGCTAGAGTGGAGCACCGCTGAGGAAGGCACCTGCAGTGACACGTGACCACGCCCCTCTGCTATTGCTATGCCATGCTAGTGGATGGAGGTGAGGCATTATGTGCAATAGGGAAAGGTCAGGCAGGGAGCGTGTGCTGCGCTGTATATACTGCTGTGCATGCATCATGCAGTTATGTACTCAGTGACCTGCATATGCCTATCCACAGGGACACATCCAATTTTGATTGGCCAATTTTATCACTGCCATGTCGTATGAGAGGCTTATTTGCACAAGCTGGTCTCAGTATTTAAAGTCTCTCACTCTACATTGAGGTAGTAACAGTCTCTAGCAATTGGCCAATCAATGTTGGATGTGTGTCTGCACCCTAAGTTACTTTCCCTCTATCCGAATGCTGGGGTTATGTGATATACAGGGTTCGGCTGTCTAGAGTACTCTGGCCCGCCCCTTAGCATGTGGCTGCTCCTCCCCTTCTTAGTGCTGTCACACTGGGCAGCTCCGCCCCCTGATCTCCCAGCAATAGAGCTGAAGCTGTCACCATGTTAGCCACAGCTTGGCACTGTAACACTGGCCTGCCTGTCAATATGTCGCTGCTCCTCCCCTCCTCAATGCTGCTGGTGCACCCAGAGAAGCATATAGTAACATGTCTGTAGATGTAAGGACTCTACACACTGAAAATCACCAGACGCAGTGTGATGCAATGTTGCTGAGGCGATCTGCTGCTGGTTTCGTGATTGTTACATTATAAAACACAATGCAAAGTAGCAGTATGGGCTGCTGGCCGGGGGAGAGCACACCTCTGCTCAGCCTGCCATGTGCAGCAGCAGCGCCCCTGATCACATGCAGCTCTGTCTGCAGCCACCTGCATCCATATACAGCAGCCCTGTCCCTTCCAGCAGCCTCACTACTGTATTCCCCAGACTCACAATATGCACACAGCCCTCCCATAGAACTGGCTCCTAAACAGTGCGTATGTACATTAATAGGAGTTCTATAGCGGCCACACTGGGGAGCTCCGCACACAAGTTCCATGGACATTTTAGTCCAGCCACAAGGGGGAGCTCCGCACACAATGCTGCCAGCTTACATACGCGATCCTGGTTCCTGGCTGTTCCGTGTGATGCCTCCAGAGGGTAGGCGGACTCTCGTCCTCGGCTGTGCAGTGTCTCGAGCGTGCTGTGTCTGCGGAGGGCGTGTTTCCGGTCACCTCACCTGCTGCAGATGCCTCGCGCTTCCAGCTCACCCGGCCAGTGCTATATGTAATGTATACAATAGCATTGCTGACTATACTGTAATATATATGCTATATATTAATAGAAGATTAATACACGATGCACAGCATATATTGTCAAGCTGTATAATGGTAAGCACAGCTTTTATGCAATGATTGAACACTGGTTTCTGCAACTAGGTTTACAATCATTACCTTTGTGCTGTTACTGTGGACTTATCATTCTGCTGGACTATCTTTACATTGATAACACAGTCCACTTCAGCTTATAGGAGAGCTATCTAACTCTGGGCTCACCTCCATCTCTTTCCCTGAACTCTAGCAATCATTAGGGCTCTTTCACATCACAGAGCGTGTGCAGGAACCGATTTCGTGCACGCAGTATGCCCTTCGGCGTGACGTTGGGAAGTTGCGGTGCAACGCTGATTAGCGGCGGTAGCTCCAATTCACCCAACGGGAGAACGCTGCAGCTGGACGTTACGAAGCTCCCAGATGCATTACAATGTAACGCTCTGGAATGCGTCATCTAATGTACGCTGACCATACGTCCCACTTTTCCCGGGACAGGTCCCGGTTTTGGGGTCCCCTGTCCCAGGCTGAATAAGGTCCCCGGAAACGTCCTGCTTTTAGCCGCGGGACATCCCGGCCTCGGGACTCTGGCCAGCGTACTATTCTATGAACTGGCCACGGCGTCTAATAGACGCCGCGCCAGTTCATAACCCGCAGCCCCGCTTCAGCCTGCATATTCTTCCGGGCCCGGCAGGCATAGCAGGGCTACGGGAAGATGGCGTCCAAAGCCCTGTTTTGGAGACTTTGTGTCCTGCTCTGCCTGTCAGTGCGGGAGACTGCAGGAGGATCGTCCGAGGAGCTGCCGGCCGGCCGGCCGGAGAAGACTTCTGTCAGGTGAGTAAATTCTTTTTTTTTTTTTTTTTTTTTTTTTTTAGGTGAAATGTGTCCCAAATTGCGTTTGTTTTCTGCTAAAATGTGCCCAAAGTGCATTTGTTTTCTGCTGAAATGTTGCCCAAATTGCATTTTTCTGCTAAAATGTGGCCCAAAGTGCCTTTGTTTTCTGCTAAAATGTGGACCAAAGTGCGTTTGTTTTCTGCTAAAATGTGGCCCAAAGTGCGTTTGTTTTCTGCTATTATGTGGCTCAAAGTGCATTTGTTTTCTGCTAAAACGTGGCCCAAAGTGCATTTGTTTTCTACTGAAATGTGGCCCGAAGTGCGTTTGTTTTCTGCTAAAATGTGGCCCAAAGTGCGTTTGTTTTCTGCTAATATGTGGCTCAAAGTGCACTTGTTTTCTGCTAAAATGTGGCCCAAAGTGCGTTTGTTTTCTGCTGAAATGTGGCCCGAAGTGCACTTGTTTTCTGCTGAAATGTGGCCCAAAGTGCGTTTGTTTTCTGCTAAAATGTGGCCCATATTGCTTTTGTTTTCTGCTAAAATGTGGCCCAAATTGTGTTTGTTTTCTGGTGTCTGGGGTAACTGTTGCTGCATTTATTATTTAATGGTCAAAGTTTGCTGTATTTGCTGATTTGGGGTTACGGTTACGCTCCACCCATACAATGTCATGGCCACGCCCATTTTTGCCACGGCGCAGTCCCCCGGTCCCAGGTTGGACCCAGAAAAATCTGGTCACTGAATCTAATGTGAAAGTTAACATGAAAGTCAAATAGTCTTTCATATTACCTTTCTAAACGCAGCCTAGGAGCGATCCGTCAAAACGCACGGTGCAGCTCCTAGTGTGAAAGAGCCCTTACTGGTTAAGCTGTATCACACTGCAGACCTCGGATCCAAGTTTCACAGCTGCTGAGCCATAAAACCTCACCTGCAATTCTTCTTAGGGCTCATTCACACTAAGTGCTGCGCTGTCAGTTTTGATGCATTGCACATAGTGTGCGATCCACATGGTAACATGAAAGTCCATAGACTTTCATGTTATTAGTCACTGTAGAGCTGTGCGTTCCTGGGAGTTGCGATTTAACTCGTCTGGGAACATCTTATCACACGACAAACCAATGGGTTCTACTGTGTTGCTGCTGCCAGTGTCTGCGCTTTAAGACACCTCGATGTGCATTTCGTGTGATGGAGATGCATGCACAAAATCGCAGCTGTGCATGTGTTCTGTAGTGTGAATGAGCCCTTAGCCACAATGCTGGGGATATCATGTGTAACAGAGGCCTCCTGACCTGAATCTCGGGCCTGTCACCTGGCATACTGTGATCTTCTGGGCTGTGTATAACCCGAGGACTGTGTATGGGGCGATGCTGAGCGATATTATGGTGCCGTTAGGGAAGGTGAGGAGTATTGCTGGCAGTGAGTAGGGCTGGATCATATTCCACAAGGTGACTGCTATGGCTTCTATACACTGAAGCTACATACACACATGCGAGAATTGTTGCGATGACGGAAGGGCTTTAATTGGTGGGCGGGCTAGTAGAAAGCATTGCGAATGGTCGTGCTTGGGTATCGGGGGTCATACGGATCTTTAACGATGCCCGAGCAATAGCGATCTGCAGCCTCTGTACACATAATGATCGGCAGTTGAAACCGTCATTATCGGCTGTTTTAGATGCATGTGTGTATGTGTAAACCCAGCCATAAAGTGACCCTAAGGGCTGGGACCCACTGGCGTTTTTGGCAGTGTTTTGAGGTCACTGACAATCGCCAGCGATTCCCCAAAAAACTTTGTCAATGTATCTAAATGGGGCTGAACCCACTAATGCGATTGTGATTCGAGTTAATCGCAATCGCAGGGCAGGCAGCATTTTGAGTGTGTTTGAGCTCAATGCTAAGTATAGAAACACTGCAAAATCGCTTTGAAAATCAATTTTGCAGCAATTTGGGGTGCTTTTGTAAATTTAAATAAAAGGCTTTCCTCCGTAGCCCTGCCCCCTAATGGAAGAGGTCATAGGTGTTTCTCTAGGACCAATCAGAGAAGCTTCTGTGACCTCTTCTGCTGGGGGCGGGGCTATGGGCGGAAGCCGGACATCGAGACACCCGGTAAGTATAACAAACTTTATTTAAAATTATAAACGCTCAGCCCCCAAATCGCTGTAAAATTGCTTTTTGAAAACTGTTTTGCAGCACCTCTATACATAGCATTGAGTGCCCAAAATGCTGCATGTCCTGCGATTGTGATTATTTCCTAATCGCAATCGCACTAGTGGGTTCCCCACCATTTAAATACATTGGCAAAGCGTGTTTTTTTTTTTTTTCAATTGTCGGCAATCTAAAAACGCTGCCAGTATCTCCCTAGTGGGTTCTAGCTGTAAACTTGGCCCAAAATCCTTGTGCACACACCTAATTTTCAATTAATCATTCACCCTCTAATAGGATTAGCACCAAAAGTCCTCATTGAGGGTTGGGAACACGCTAGGCGATGCGTTTTATTAGCATTTTGAGTGTGTTTTAATTGCATTAGCGTTTTGCACGAGTTTTCGTTTTTTTTCTTTGCTTACATAGAACAGCGCGTAACTTTAACTGCGGATGTCCTGTGAAGTATTGTTACCGCGATAATTCACTTGCGGCCGCTACTGTGTTCATTTACATAGTTATCACTCGGTAACGATACTGCACAAGACCACCTGCAGTTAGTTACTCACGGTAGGCAAAGCGGGCGCTCCTTCACATTAAAGAAAATCTGTAATGAAAAGAACTCCCCTGTGGGGTACTCACCTGGGGTAGTAGAAGCCTCCGGATCCTATTGAGGCTTCCCCCGTCCTGCTCATCCCACGGCGGTGGTAAAAATCCTCCCGGAGCGGCGGCGATGTAAATATTTACCTCTTGGCTCCAACGCAGGCGCAGTATCCGCTCTTCCCACGGAGATAGGCGGAATTAGCCGATCTCCGTCGGGCTGCTCTCCTGCGCCTGCGCAGTACAGCGGACCCAACGGAGATCGGCTATGTCCGCCTATCTCCGTCACAAGAGCCACAACAGCGCCCCCGCTGGAGCCAGAAAAGGTAAATATTGCACAGCAGGACAAATTATCACCTGTGCGTTCCGGGAGCTGCAGCGAGTCCGCTGTGGGACACAGGAGGATGGGGGAAGCCTCTATAGTGTCCAGAGGCTTCCCCCTACTGAGGTGAGTACCCCCAGGGGAACCTTTTTTCAGTACAGGTTTTCTTTAAGCTGCACTGCTAAGGAGCGCAGCTTGATGAATCAGGCCCAAAGGTACACAGAGCTTGTGCCAAAGTAAGCGCTTAGCTTCCGATTGGAGGAAGCTAGCGGAGGCGGGGAGATCCTGTAATGGAGGAGAACAATGATGGACAAGCTACAGGTGAATACAGGTCCTATTAAGAACTCCGCCTTGGGTTCTCTTTAAAAATGGATTTTGAAAATCTAGTTCCACTTTCATGCTTTCCACTGCACTGACTTATATAACTGTCTGGTTGCTATGGGCAGCATCTCTGCACTGGCACTGACTGATATAACTGATGCGGTTGCTATGGGCAGCATCTTACCTTGCATTTGCTGCACCGCCACTGCACCGCATGCATCATGTTCCCATATGGTAGATTAGATAAAGTAGCAGTATGGGCTGCTGGCCGGCGGAGAGAGCACACCTGTCTGCTCAGTGAGAGGTGCCCTGCAGCCATACTACAGAGGCAGTATCGGGAAGCTTGGAAGGCTCCTATCACCTGTAGTGTTGGGGTTGGTGTGAGCAGCACAGGCAGCTTGCTGTGGACCGTACTTCTTCCCTGCAGTGACCTGCGCCACCAACACAGGCCTACCCTGCAGTCACTGATGTACCCAGCAGTCACATTGCTTTGATGATAAAACCCCCTATTGTACTGTGTTTACCTAAGCAGCCTGCTATGTGCAGCAGCAGCGCCCCCTGATCACGTGCAGCTCTGTCTGCAGCCACCTGTATCCATATACAGCAGCCCTGTCCCTTCCAGCAGCCTCACTACTGGATTCCCCAGACTCACAATATACACACAGGCTCTCACAGCCCCAGGGCCGGTTTAAGCAGCATGGGGGCCCCGGGGCAAAGGTAAATTGGGGGCCTCCTACCCCCCTCGCCCTTCCCAGCATAGTCAGCCCCCAGGCTTGTGGTAAACTACACCCACGCTATTTGGCCAATCACATCGCTTAGTGCTGTAAGAGAGTACTGTGATTGGAGAACTGCTCCCCATGAGGAATTGTCCCTGAAGTAGACTAGAGCCAAGGATTGTAGTTAGCCAATAAATAGTATCATCCTGATTCAAAGCATAACCACACCTCCCAACTTTTTGAGATGGGAAAGAGAGACACTTAAGCCACGCCCCTGCCACGATTTGGGAGCAGATCGTTTAGAATTTTAAATAAAGTTTATTATACTTACTGGGTATCTCGATGTCCAGCTTCCGCCCATAGCCCCGCCCCCTAGCAGAAGATGTCACAGAAGCTTCTCTGGTCTTAGAGAAACACCTATGACCTCTTCCATTAGGGGGCAGGTCTACGGACGAAAGCCTTTTATTTAAATTCGAGAATTGTGCATAAAAAGTGTCCTAATCGTGGTAAAAGAGCGATTATTGTCCATGTAGACCGATCTGTCCCGGAGGATTGGTTTAGACTGGTGTGGCAAATGTCACACTTTTGGGTCCTCATCTTCGTCCTTCTGGTAATGATCCGATTGGCAGACCATCGTCAAGCCGTTACTGAATTAAAATGTGCGTCAACAACGTTCACTCATCACTAACCGTCGAGGATTGCTCGTTTTCCAACAATCGCGATCTAGCGTGTATCTCCGCACACATGCTACACTGTTTCCTTTGGGAAACTAGCTTAAAGCTGGCCATACACTAGGCCGATTCCCCGCCGATCGACAGCAGATTCGATCACTGGGATCGAATCTGCTGTCACATCGTTCACGCTACACACTAAATGTCGATCTATTTCGTCCCGAAATAGATCGATCCCATTGATCGCTCCGTGCGGGAAATTACCGTCGATCGCCCGCGGGTAGGGAGCGCGTCACTAGTGGCGTTCGAGTGCCCGACGACCGACGCAATACAGCTGCAATAAATTACCTGCTCCGCCGGCGCGACTCCCCAGGTCTCCGCTGTCTTCTCCGCTCTGGTCTGGTCTCCGGCATGCTTCACTTCTTCCTGTCCCGGCAGGAAGTTTAAACAGTAGAGGGCGCTCTACTGTTTAAACTTCCCCAGACAGGAAGAAGTGAAGCATGCCGGAGACCAGACCAGAGCGGAGAAGACAGCGGAGACCTGGGGAGTCGTGCCGGCGGAGCAGGTAATGTATGCGGGGGGAGGGGAGCGGCGGCAGCACCACCACCACCACAGATTGTGAACGGATTCATGCTGAAATCGATTCACAATCTGTTTGCAGTAAAGGTGGCCATACGATCCCTCTCTGATCAGATTCAATCAGAGAGGGATCTATCTGTTGGTCGAATCTGATGGCAAATCGACCAGTGTATGGCTACCTTTAGAGTACAGCAACATTAAAAGGAACTGTACTGAAAATATTGTAATTAAGGTGCCGATTAACGGTACACTTTTTCACCAAATGCAATCTTTCAATGTCATTTTATTAATTGGATTGTATAGAAAATTCGCCGTTTATGAAGGAACTATGATAAGGTTTATGATAAGGAACTATTCTTTGGTTGATTGCTGAATAGGATAAAATCGATCCAAAAGTTGGATTTCATGATGGAATTTGAAGAAAGAATCGTTCAGTAAATGTAAACAATCGATAATTACCTTCCGATTATTTTCGATCGTGAAAATCGCATTGAAATATTGCATTTGGTGAAAAAATGGTACCGTTAATGGGCACCTTTAGTAAAATAGCTTATTACGTATAATATAACTTTATAAATTATCTGGTCAGTGTTTGCCCATTTTAAACTCTTTCCTCAGCCTGATTTGCATTCTGAAATGTATCACAGGTAGAGACATCATACTGCTGTCAGGTGCTTCTCTGCGGAATGCTTGTTTACCGGGAGTCCCGTCAGTGAAAATGATACCTCCCTTGGAGGAGAATTCTGCATATGTCCTCCTGTAAGGAGAATTCTGCATATTTAAATAGCCTAGGCTGTGACATCATTGGGAGGGCCGGGCTACATACCAATATACTGCAAAATATACAGATATAGGAAGTGAGTCTGATGCTGAAATCAGGATAATGAATGTAAACGTGAGTATCCTGAATAATTGACGTGTCGCACTGCTGTCCATGCACCTGACCCTGCCATAGGAATGAATCAGCCCTGTGCTGCTGGAGCCATAGAGTCTAATCCCCCACCCCATACACTTTCCATGCACCTGACCCTGCCATAGGAATGAATCAGCCCTGTGCTGTTGGAGCCATAGAGTCTAATCCCCCCCCCCCCCCCCCACCCCATACACTTTCATTGCACCTGGGGGATAGAATTCCCTTCCCTTTGATGCTGGAGAAATGTGAAGGATACATCAGTTTCCATGCTTTGTCATGTGATGTGCAGCTCCACGACCACTTAAAGGACCACTATTGCGAAAATCGTAATATTTAAAATACGGTACATGTCAACACATACAAATAAGAAGTGTGTTTCTCTGCAATTAAAATGAGCTATAAAAAAATCCTTTTCAGGGAGTGTCTTTATAAAGGCCATGCTGAGAATCCTCCATGAGGATATGGACTAGTCTAAATCCTGTCAGTTCTGTCAGATTTCTGCTACTAACCGTAAGTGACAGCAACATAGTAGAAAAGTAATTTTATAGCTCATTTTACTCTGGGAGAAACATGCTTCTTATTTGTGTGTTTACATGTATTTTACATTTTCAAATTGTATTGCGATAATGGTCCTTTAAGAAGAATCAGAGGATAGCTGTCATGTTCCATCTCCCTGTTGGGCCTGTGTGTGAAGAGGAATGTGCAGTGTGTGTGGATCCACAGACCGAAGATGAATGAAATTTATATTGTTATAATTGTGGGACTGACAGCGGAAGGTGACTGCAAGGCGTAATGAGCAGCAGCTGCTGACAGTTTACGGCCATATTGTGTGTGCCGGGTTCGGTTGGGCCTTACTATCGAATGACTCGCCTCACCCTCAAGGGATTATGGGACTGGTCAGTGGACAGCATAGGAACAGTGCTAGAAGGTTTATTTACACGGGATGTTTCTGATATTGTATTGTGGAGCGCCAACCAAAAAAGGACAGCTGTAACTTGCTATAAAAAAGTAAGATACTCCCCTCAGAAGAGGGAAGACTCTGGATCCCTAAAAGCCTTCCCGTTCCTCTGTGTCCCCTCGTTCCACTGCCGGGGCCCTTGTTAAAATCTCCCGTCGGCTGCTTCAGTTCTTCTAGTACGGAGCTGCTCATCTTTGGAAGTACTTGGAGACCCGAGCACTTCAGTGGCCCTCCGAGGATACCCAAAGGCCTCGTCCACATTAAAGTTGAAGACTGGAGCTGGCGGCAGTGGAAGGAGGGGAAGCAGAGAGGAACGGGAAGGCTCTAAGGCAGCGGTGGCAAACTCCAGTACAAAGTGGGACAAAATTAAACACTGGGACCAAGTTGTGGACCAATCTCAAAGTCTAGTGGCCACCTCCCTGCCTTATAATGTTACTTGGTGTCTAGTGGCCCCCTCCCTCTTATACAGTTTCCTGGTGTCTAGTAGTCATAACTCTCTCCCCCATAAAATTCCCTGGCGTTTAGTGGTTCTCCCTGTCCTGTGCAGTTCCCTGCTGTCTAGTGGCTCCTCTCACATACAGTTCCCTACTGTCTGGTGGCCTCCTCCCCTGTGTAGTTCCCTGGTGTCTAGTGGCTCCTCCCCCATACAGTTCCCTACTGTCTGGTGGCCTCCCTCCCCTGTGAAGTTTCCTGCTGTCTAGTGCTCCTCCTGCCTCCCCCATATGGCTACCCTGGTAGTCTAGAGTGAGCCAAACACAATGCTAAGTGAGGAAACCAATTGTGGGCCAAATTTGATAGCTCTGCAAGCCAGATTTGACACCTTCCCTCCACATAGGTGAGTATTTTTTTTAAGGTTAAAGTGACCCTGAGATGGGGCCACAGGAATAAAATATATACATACCATATACCTGGGTCTTCCTCCAGCCCCCTCCAGTCTGATTGTTTCTGCGCCGTCCTCTTCTGACTTACCATTCGCCTGCAATTGGCCCCAGAAAGTTCGAGTCCAACTGTGCATGTGTGGCCCAGCCGCGACTGCTCCCACCGTGTTCACATCGCCGGGAGCGCTCTGTGTCTGCACGGTACTACTGCGTAGAACACTCCTGGCGACAGGAGTGAGACTGGAGTGCACCTGGCCGAACTATGTCCGTGTCAACTAGCCCTGACTGACGGATTTTCCAGGGCCAATTGCGGGCGAACGGACAGTCAGAAGATGTATTGTAAAAGGAACAGAGGCGCCAAAAGAATAAGATCAATATTTAAAATATTTAAAAATGCTTAGGAGGCAGTGGTGGACTTACCTCCTTTAAAGGGGAACTGAAGTAAGAGGTATACGGAGGCTGCCATATTTATTTCCTTTTAACCAATACCAGTTGCCTGGCAGCCCTGCTGGTCTATTTCTCTGCAGTAGTATCTGAATAACACCAGAAACAAGCATGCAGCTAGTCTTGTCAGATCTGACTTTAAAGTCTGAAACACCTGATCTGCTGCATGCTTGTTCAGGGGCTATGGCTAATAGTACTAGAGGAAGAGGATCAGCAGGGCTGCCAGGCAACTGGTATTGCTTAAAAGGAAATAAACATGGCAGCCTCCATATACCTCTCTCTTCAGCTCCCCTTTAAGCAGACACAACAAGCTGTGTATTCAACAAATGGTATATTTATTGGTACACTCCAGGGGTTAATCGCAACGCATTTCGCAGGCCCAAACCCGTTTTATCAGGCAGTAAGGGTAGGAGTACACAACAGCAGTATGTCAGGGTCACATTTTACAGAAGAGGACGGCGTGGAAGCGATCAGGCCGGAGGGGGCTGGAGGAATATTTTATTCCTATGGCACCATCTCAAGTACACTTTAAGGTTGTCTTTTAAGCTTTGGATAGGTTGGGAAATGAGTAGCACCTTATGCCTGGTGCACAATATGCGATTTACTGGCAGATTTACTGTTAGATCGATTATTTCAAGCATGTCCGATCTGATTTCCGTTTTCCGATGGAGATGAATGGAAAACTATCAAAAATCAGATCGGACATGTTGGAAATTATCGATCTGACAGTAAATCTGCCTGAAAATCTCATAGTGTGTACCAGGCATTAAAGACTCTTGATGTGACTGAAAATGAGAGAATGTGGCCAGGATCCAGGATTTCAAATGCAAATAAACTTTTTGTTGTTGTGTCCTCACTTTTTAGAACAGTCCGGCATAATAAGGAGGTAAAGTGCGCGTAATAAGTAGCCGCTGCCTGTTGCCCTCTTCTGGTTGTGGAGCCTTATTTTGTATTTAACGCCAATAGAAAGGGTTAGCATACAGCTGACTTCCTTGCATCCAGGTTTACTTGCCAGTGCAGTACCTTTCTCATGCATCAATGCAAATGTCTCTAAATATCTTTTTGCTTGGAATAAAGTGTGATCACCTGACCAGTCTCCCCTTCTTCCCCCTACCCTAGACCGCTCTACAAAGTTCAACCCACTGGCCTTTTTTGGACATACAAATCTGCAACGGCAATCTATGGGCCACTACCTTTGGATGCAGCACCTGGCTCACCAGAAACAAGATACACAGAGGACCATTTTGCCCCTGCGGAAGAAAAAAAAAGGTAAGGAAGACCTTCTCTGAATCACTCTCCAGCCTGCAGCAGAGATCGGGTAAAAGGCAGGGCGATCAGACTTCCCCCTTTTTTCCCCACTAGGGGGAAGTCCTGCTGGGGGGGTCTGATCGCCGCAGCTCTGTGTGGCCAAGCGGGGGCTCCTCAAAGCCCCCTCCACAGCGATTCCCAGCCTCCCTCTCCTTCCCTCCTTCGTATGGGCGGCACAGGACGGCGATCCGTCCTGCGCCACCTCTGATAGGCTTCAGCCTATTAGATGCCGGCGATCCCCCGGCCAATCAGAGGCCGGGGATCGCCGAACTCCTTTACGCCGCTGCTGCGCAGCAGCGCCGTATGATGTAAACAGCGGGAATTTCTTCCCCGCGTGTTTACATTTAGCCTGCGAGCCGCGATCGGAGGCTCGCAGGCTGTTCACGGAGACACCCTCCGTGAACTGACATGGAACCATGGAAACCCACAAACGACCAGCCGCCGCCTATCGGCGTTGGCTGGTCGTTAAGAGGAAACCTGAATTGACTTTAAAAAAGAGTTTCACTTACCTGGGGGCTTCTGCCAGCCCCCAGCAGCTGCCCTGTGCCCACGCTGTCACAGAACGATCCTCCGGTCCCCCGCCGTGGCTAAGTTTTTTATTATTGCCAACTTGCGAGTCAATGGGCACTGTGCCTCCGCAATCCTGGCCGCACACGTCCTTGTTTGCGCTTGCATTGCCGGGAGCGTCCTGCACAGTATGAGAAAAATTCATATTGCTCCGGGCGATTGGATCCCGAACGAGGACGCACGCGGCCAGGGCCACACAGGCGCAGTGGCCTTTGACTTGCAAGTCGGCGATAAAGAAACTTGCCCCAGGCGGGGGATCGTTCAGAGATGGCATGGGCACAGGGCGGCTGCAGGGGGCTGGCAGAAGCCCCAGGTAAGTGAAACTCTTTTCTTAAAGTTAATTCAGGTTTCCTTTAAGGCCCAGCACTGTAAAAACAGCGCAGGAGATTTGGGTGCAGCCAGCGCCACCACAGGCCGTAATAGGAATTACGGCTTTAGCGGCGCTCAGTGAGTAATTTGAGGGCTGTCAGAAGACAGAGCACAACTTACTATAAAAACACTGTAAATCGAACACCAGAAATAGCTGGAAGACAAATTGCGTCTTTCCCCCACTATCCATGGCGGCCTGAAGGGGAATAGTAATTAACGTCAGAGGAGCAGAGTGAGCTGTTTATCGGCTTTACCCTGTGCCCAAATCTCCTGAAGGCTGCTAGCGGTCCCAGTAACTGGCTAAGTCGCGCCAGTTGGGCTCTTCTACACATACGCAGAGGAGCCATGCATGTGCAGAAGTGATCGACTGGCGCAACTGAGCCAGATTACCGGGACTGTTAGCCAACGAACGGAGGCACTCGGGAGGGCGGTGAGGGACTTGCAGTGCTTATGGAGCTGGAGGAAGCCCCAGGTAAGTATCAAATCTTTTCCTTTTACAGTCTCAGGTACACTTTAAGACCCCCCCTTTCCATTAGGGGTTTTTCTGCCTGATTTCACATGCACAAATCTAGATCCAGAGTCACAGCCTGTTGAAATAATAGGCTGTTTTCCAAATTGCATATAGGAAAAAAAACGGAAGCACTACATCAGAATTATGGACAACGCATCCAAATCCCCATAGCTGTGCATGGCATGGCTACAGGGACTCTGATGCTTAATCCCGCAGCACAAGACAGACGCCCGTCACTAGTGGGAACTCGGCCTTAGGTAGAAAAGGTGCTTTGTCTCCAGGAAGACGCCCTCTGCTTCCTGCATGCACAGGAGACTACAACATTAAGTATTTTACTCTTTTTAAGGTGTCCTTTGTGCTGTTTTCCTAGATGTATCCCAGAAATCTTGAAGCAAATAAGCTGAGGCCTGTTGTTAGTCATGGAGAAGATTTAAAGACATGCAACAAAAGTTCATGTAGGTATTGCCTGTAACAACTAACACTTTGTACACATGTATGAGAACTGTCCTCTACAGGGATCGTCTGCCTTCTATCGTCTGCCATCTATCGTCTGCCATCTATCGTCTGCCATCTATCGTCTGCCTTCTATCGTCTGCCTTCTATCGTCTGCCTTCTATCGTCTGCCATCTATCGTCTGCCTTCTATCGTCTGCCTTCTATCGTCTGCCTTCTATCGTCTGCCTTCTACCGTCTGCCTTCTATCGTCTGCCTTCTATCGTCTGCCATCTATCGTCTGCCATCTATCGTCTGCCTTCTATCGTCTGCCTTCTATCGTCTGCCTTCTATCGTCTGCCATCTATCGTCTGCCTTCTATCGTCTGCCTTCTATCGTCTGCCTTCTATCGTCTGCCTTCTATCGTCTGCCATCTATTGTCTGCCTTCTATCGTCTGCCTTCTATCGTCTGCCTCCTATCTTCTCTCTCTACCCTCTATCTTTGGCCTCCTATCTTCTCTCTCTACCTTCTTTGGCCTCCTATCTTACCTTCTTTGGCCTCCTATCTTCTCTCTCTACCTTCTATCTTTTGCCCTCTATCTTCTGCATTCCATATTCTGCCTTCTATCTTCTGCGATCTATTTTCTGCCCTCTATCTTCTTCTCTCTGCCTTCTAGCTTCTATCTTGCCAGCATATAACATTGATTCCAACATGCCAATCCTCTATAACAGGAATAGGGAACCTGTGGCTCGGGAGCCAGATGAGGCTCTTTTGATGGCTACATCTGGCTCACATACAAATCAGTAGGGGTTGATTCACTAAGCTACACTGCTCAAGCAGCACAGCTTAGTGTGGCAGCACAAGTAGAATTTTCAAAGTAGACACACTACTGCTGTAGCATGCACTACTAACTTACTTGCGCTACCCCAAAACGAACAGCTGCTCCAATTGTCCCACTCTGGACCCTTTCAGGTCCAGTGACTTTGTAGAACGAGAACCCCACACTTTGATTGGCCCAATAGGCTGCCTGTTACTTGACAGGCAGCCTATTGGGCCAAAGTGCAGGGATCTCGTCCTACAAAGTGAATCAAACCCCCCCCCCCCCCCCCCCCAAGTCAGCTAGATAATTGAAGCTGTTAGTTAGTATTTCTCCTGTCTGGCTCTCGGGAAAATTGCTGATGTTGCTGAAATCCAAGAGAAGCTGAAGACGTGTCTGACACTTCCGCTGCCCAGAGGATCAACTGTATACTCATCTCCATGGCAACAGGGACGTGAGCCCTACTGTCCCAGTCTGAAACATATTGCATGGCTCTCACGGAATTACATTTTAAAATATGTGGCATTTATGGCTCTCTCAGCCAAAAAGGTTCATCGCCTTTTTTGAGAAATAATTGCGGCCTAGTATCTTCCACTGCGGTGTGTGGCTTTGCTTTTGGGTGCTTCTTTTCCTCAGGTGGTCATCCCATTGCAGTTTGTGGTTTCCCACCTCTGAGCCTTGGGATGATGGCACTTTGGTAGTGGCGGCCGACTAAGTGTTAAGTGGGGTGCCAGAATCAGAGCAGGAGGAGGAAGATATGTCACGGTTCCGTGCGGAAGCTGAGGAAGATGAGGTGTTCTGTGGTAAATAGTCAATGACTTCCTGACAATCTTCAGGGTTGATGGCACGTGCCTTCTGAACACTGTACTTTGGTCCAGGGCCGCACGGAATCACGACAGCACGACCTCGAACAGACCTGCCGGGTGGACTGCCTCTGGCTCTGCCTGTTTTGTCCATATTAGGAGGGATGAAGTGAAAGGTATGCACTGACTTGACTAATACAATGTGCAGTCACATAGGTACCATGAACAGGTATGCAGTGACTGGTATATAAAACTGTGTGCTGTCACGCAGGTGCAGTGAACAGGTATGCAGCGACTGGTTTCAATACAGTGTGCAAAAAAAATACAAATGGGTCGGCACCACCAAGTAATAAATATAGCTCTTTTATTCCAGCAGTAACAGACGCTGTTTCGGGCTGACAAGCCCTTTATCAAACTGCTTGTCAGCCCGAAACAGCGTCTGTTACTGCTGGAATAAAAGAGCTATATTTATTACTTGGTGGTGCCGACCCATTTGTATTTTTGATTGCGGTGGTCCCAAGAGACACTGGGACGGGGTCGTGGCACACCTCTTTGTGCTAAGGTGCTCCTCACTTCACTTTTTTGATCAATGCAGTGTGCAGCTGTCACACACACAGGTGCAGTGAACAGGTATGCACGGACTGGTATTACAAATGTGCAGCTGTCACATACACAGACAGGTACACTGAACAGGTATGCAGTGACTGGTATATAACACTGCGTGCTGTCACGCAGGTGCAGTCAACATGATCAGGTATGCACGGACTGGTATTACAAATGTGCAGCTGTCACATACACAGACAGGTACACTGAACAGGTATGCAGTGACTGGTATATAACACTGCGTGCTGTCACGCAGGTGCAGTGAACATGAACAGGTACGCACAGACCGGTATTACAAATGTGCAGCTGTCACACACACAGACCGGTACACTGAACAGGTATGCAGTGACTGGTATATAACACTGCGTGCTGTCACGCAGGTGCAGTGAACATGGTCAGGTATGCACGGACTGGTATTACAAATGTGCAGCTGTCACACACAGGTGGAGTGAAAAGGTAGGCACCAAATGTGCTGGGCATGGCACAGTATAGCAATTAGCAAGGGCCAACTGCGACTGACAGGGCTGTATATGCAAGTATCAGTGGGCCACACACAAAAAAAAAAAAAAATCACAAGAACATTAGCTCTGAAAAGAGCTGTTTTGGGGTGCTTTTTAGCAATAAGTATCAGCAAGGAGCAAGCTAAAAAGCCTAACTAAGCTTTCCCTAATCTCTGCAGCAACTCTCTCCATTCTCTCCCTAATTCAGCAGCAGACTGAGTGAGGAAATGGCCAACACAGTTGCCTTTTATAAAGGGGGGGGGGGGGGCGCTCCAGGAGGGAGTGTAGCCTGATTGGCTACCATGTGTCTGCTGACTGTGATGTAGAGGGTCAAAGTTTAGCCCAATGATGTTGTAATTACAAGTCTTCTGTTAGACTTTGGCCTCAATTCACTAAGCTTAACTCCTGTCTTTAATAACTCTTCTGAGCTGTTTTACAGTTATCACCATGGTGATATAATTGTGATAACTGTAAAACAGCTCAGAAGAGTTATTAAAGACAGGAGTTAAGCTTAGTGAATTGAGGCCAAAGTGTCCTTTCACACTGAATCCATTCCGTTGCACCAGACATATTTCTACAGTATGTACACAATAAGTGTGGTGTGGCCCGTCAGAGTCATGTGCACATTTGCAGTGAAGCGTACTTTCATTGTACTGTATGATCACATCACACGTCTAATGCACTGTGCAACTTTTCTGCACTGCATCTTGCATAGCGTAAAAGGATCCCAATTCCCCTGGAGTAAGTACACATAATGGGAAACATCAGGATGCCTCATCAGCAGACTTGTTCCAGTAGAGGCTGGGAACAAACTAGCTGTTGCGTGTTGCGTTCTGCTGCATATGCATTTGTTCGTTTTATGTGTGTTTGCCTTTCACACAACCATACAAAACGCTGTATCTCTGCATCACCATTGACATACATTAGGTGCATTTTAAATGCGTTTTGAAAAAACATGCAGCAAGTTCAGCGTTTTTTAAAACACACATCGAAGAACGCGAATATATGCGTTTTTCATGCGTCCCATTGACTTACATTATACACCTGAACACTAGCCTTTTTGCCTAGTGTGTTCCTACCCTCAGCAATTTCGAAAGCATTACATTTAAATGCCCTGCATTTATCTTGTGCACACTGATAGTCACCACATTTCGGCCATGATAGGTATTGCTAGATACACACAATACAATTTTCTGGCAGATTTACCTGCCAGATCAACTATTTCCAACAGGTCCGATCTGATATCCGATCGATGTTCCATAGAAGTGAGCGAAAAATCGATCAGAAATCAGATCGGACCTCTTGGAAATACTCAATGTGGCAGGTAAATCTGCCCGAAAATTGTGCGTACCTAGCATTAAGGGGCCCATACACCTAACGATTTTCCCGCCGATATACAGCAGATTTGATCACTGTGATCGAATCTGCTGTGAAATCGTTGCGCAAACGTTGACCGACGTTCCTGTCTGAGCGGAAGATTTCGCTCGATCGCCAGCGGGTTGGGAGTGCGCCGATAGAGGCGTTCGAATGTCCGACGACGAATGTGACGACAAATGTCCACTGTCACCGCTGCTCCTTCTCCGCTGGGCTCCGAGTCCGGCAGGCTTCACTTCTTTCTGTCCGGACAGGAAGTGAAGCTGGAGCCGAGCGCGGAGAAGAAGACAGCGGAGACCGAGGGGCTCACGCCGGCCAGATCAGGTAATGTATGCAGGGGGGGAGGGCGGCGGCAGCTTCACAGATGGTGAATCAATTTCATGCTGAAATCGATTCACAATCTGTTTGGTCGATCTGATGGCAAATCGACCAGTGTATGGCCACCTTTAGAAGCATTGTCTTTTATCTGTAGGTTATAAAGGAGTTTGGTAAAGACTCCAGATCCTGCAGGACACAGGCTTTCATGTTATCACACACGGTGACTGAGACCCCATTGCACACAGTGATCATGATGTTATCTCTGACATCCCAGGAACAAACATAAAATCTAACTATATTGGGATATCTCTTGCAGATCTCAACTTCAGACTCAAGCTAAAGGCCATACATCTAGCGATTTGGCTGTATGATCCACTATTTGATTTCATAATTTTATAGAATCGAGTGTTCCAGAATTCCCAATCGATGAAAAGTGGCTGATTTCATGTCGAATCGACCAGCTTAGTCAATCGAGCAGAATGCAAGATATCAATCAATCGCACAGGAATCGGCTACTGTCCACATCATTCAATCGACTAAATCGATTTTTTGCATTCAGAGCATAGAGATACAACATCAGTCAAATCAAATGTGAAGGTGAATCGCACAGGATATCGTTTGTAGTGTGTGGGGTACTAGTCGATCGACTTTCGATCAACCATACTGAAGGTGATTCCCTAATAAAGTCAATCTCTTTGTTGATTGAATTGGAATCGCTAGATGTATGGCTACCTTTAGGGACACAGAGATGAGTAAAAACAAAAGATGTATACATACCTGGGGCATCCTCCTGCCCCCTCCGGCCTGATTACTCCTACGCCACTGTCCTCAGCCTTCTGGGTCTTTGGTAACAGGTCCTGTCATTGCGGCCAGTCAGCACATGTGCTCCTTGGTCTCGCTCCCGTGGCTGAGCGCATTCTGTGGCTACGCAGTACTACTGCACAGAGGCAGAATGCTCCCAGCCACAGGAGTGAGACTGAGGAGCATACTGCATGCACCGACTGGCTGCAGTGACAGGACCCAGCCTCGGACAGGCCCACCGAACCACCGATGGTCCCATCGGTGGGCCCCGGCCGTCCCGCCTCCTGGGGGCCCCAGTGCTAAAAAGGAGGGGGGCTAAGCGCAGGAAGGGGGGACATTGTGCACAGATCGGCGGGGAGGGGCGGAAGCCTCCCCCCCCTCCCTCACCTAGGGGCCCCCCTTCCGCGCCCCCCCCCCCTCCAGAATTGCAGCCAGCGGCAGCACCGGGGAAGAATCACTTAACGGCATGACGGAGAGATCCGTAGCTCTGCGTGCCGCTGGCTGCCTGGCTGGTCTCTGTCTCCTGAACTGACTGTCCAATCACGCTCTCGCAGGAAGTACTGCGAGAGCGTGATTGGACAGTCAGTTCAGGAGACAGAGACCAGCCAGCGGCACGCAGAGCTACGGATCTCCGTCATGCTGGTAAGTGATTCTTCCCCGGTGCTGCCGCTGGCTGAAATTCTGGAGGGGGGGGCCCCTAGGTGAGGGAGGGGGGTGGCTTCCGCCCCACCCCGCCGAACTTTGCCCGCTGCCATCCTGATTGCGTTTTTTTGGGGGGGGGGGGGTATGATATCTGCCACCATCCTGATTGCATTTTGAGGGGGGGTATCTGCCACCAACCTGCCCGCATTGCGATTTTCAGGTGTCTGCTGCCCACATTACGATTTTCAGGTGTCTGCTGCCCACATTACGGTTTTCTGGTCACTGCTGCCCACATTGCGATTTTCTGGTGTCTGCTGCCCACATTACGATTTTCTGGTGACTGCTGCCCACATTACGATTTTCTGGTGACTGCTGCCCACATTGCGATTTTCAGGTGTCTGCTGCCCACATTACGATTTTCTGGTGTCTGCTGCACACATTGTGATTTTCAGGTGTCTGCTGCCCACATTGCGATTTTCAGGTGTCTGCTGCCCACATTGCGATTTTCAGGTGTCTGCTGCCCACATTACGATTTTTTCTGGTGTCTGCTGCACACATTGTGATTTTCAGGTGTCTGCTGCCCACATTACGATTTTCAGGTGTCTGCTGCCCACATTACGATTTTCAGGTGTCTGCTGCCCACATTACGATTTTCTGGTCACTGCTGCACACATTGTGATTTTCTGGTGTCTGCTGCCCACATTACGATTTTCTGGTGACTGCTGCCCACATTACGATTTTCTGGTGACTGCTGCCCACATTGCGATTTTCAGGTGTCTGCTGCCCACATTACGATTTTCTGGTGTCTGCTGCACACATTGTGATTTTCAGGTGTTTGCTGCCCACATTACGATTTTCTGGTCACTGCTGCACACATTGCGATTTTTCTGGTGTCTGCTGCCCACATTACGATTTTCTGTTGACTGCTGCCCACATTGCGATTTTCAGGTGTCTGCTGCCCACATTACGATTTTCAGGTGTCTGCTGCCCACATTACGATTTTCTGGTCACTGCTGCCCACATTGCGATTTTCTGGTGCCTGCTGCCCACATTACGATTTTCAGGTGTCTGCTGCCCACATTGCGATTTTCTGGTAACTGCTGCCCACATTGCGATTTTCTGGTGTCTGCTGCACACATTGTGATTTTCTGGTGTCTGCTGCACACATTGTGATTTTCTGGTGTCTGCTGCACACATTGTGATTTTCTGGTGACTGCTGCCCACATTACGATTTTCAGGTGTCTGCTGCCCACATTACGATTTTCAGGTGTCTGCTGCCCACATTACGATTTTCTGGTGACTGCTGCCCACATTGTGATTTTCAGGTGTCTGCTGCCCACATCACGATTTTCAGGTGTCTGCTGCCCACATTACGATTTTCTGGTCACTGCTGCCCACATTGTGATTTTCAGGTGTCTGCTGCCCACATTACGATTTTCTGGTCACTGCTGCCCACTTTTGGGGGGGGGGGGGGGTATCTGCCACCAACCTGATTGCATTTTGGGGGGTATCTGCCGCCAATCTGATTGCATTTTGTGGGGGTATCTGCCGCCAACCTGATTGCATTTTGTGGGGGTATCTGCCGCCAACCTGATTGCATGTTGTGGGGGTATCTGCCGCCAACCTGATTGCATTTTGTCGGAAAATCTGCTGCAATTTGACTACTTGATGAATTATCATGACGCATGTAACTACTTGAGTATTTTATCTAAAATGTATCTGGTCGGACCTAATCTCTGTGAATAACACCGATACTTATGTTGTGTTTTTTTTTTTTTTTTTTAAGTCTGCCCATGACTCATCGTGACCACGCCGATGTTCCAGTGCGTGGTGACACTCATTTACTTTCGCTGCGGCGCGCTACGCGCCCCGCATGTGGACATATGCCTATTGGAGACTGTCCTCAGAAGTGCTCACGATCTTTTCCCTACCATAAACTCATGCAAAATTTCTAGAGTACATGTGTATGTGAGCCCAAAATGGGGGGGGGGGGAGGAGGAGGAGGGGATCGGGGGGGGGGGGGGGGCAGGCTGAAACTTCCTTGGTGGGCCCTAGGCTGAAACTTCCTTGGTGGGCCCTTAGTGTCCCAGTCCGACCCTGACAGGACCTGTTACCAAGGATCCAGGAGGCTGAGGATGGCAGCGTGGGAGTGATCAGGCTGGAGGGAGCTGGAGGAAGCCCCAGGTATGTATACATTTTTTGTTTTTACTTGTCTCTGGTACACTTTAAAACCTTAAAGAGTATTTTTCAGCTAGTCTGCTTTCCTAGCGGCCTCATCTTGCCCCTGTGTCTGTGACAATACTGAAATGCTGATTTCTGGGCAGTGGGAAGTGGAAACACCCCCAGTGATGTCATCCTCTGAACTAATGCAGTGGCCTCAGCACAGTCACGTGGGAGGTTTGCTCTGAAGGCCCTTACACACCAAATTCGCTGTGTTGCAGCAGTGAGAATATAGAATGTTGCACTGCAACAAATTCCCAAAAAGTCACATGTAGTAAAATGTACAACTGATCAATTTTGGACAGCAATATCCCCTCTATATATACTCACCTGACCCTTGATGCACAAGCTTCACAAGAGGTGCATGCACACCATTATTAAAGGTCACATTCTTTTCAGGCAAACTTGTGTTGCCATTTGTTAACATTAGTTCATGGCGCACATGGACACATAACACACAGCAACTGTGCATTGGGTCGCAATGCAGCATTTTTTTGCAACGCAGTAGGTGTGGGCTGCAAACAGAAAAAGTTGCATTGCGTTAGTGCATCAGTTACAATGCGATTTAATGCTATTTAGCGCATTCGATGTGTAAGGGCCCTAAACTGGGAAATATTGTAATGAATTCAGGCCTATCAGGTGTGATCAGAGAATCCACTCCTGTGTGTGCAGTGATCCAGTACAGAGTGGATGCTGGGCTATGATGAGCAGGAAGTACTGTTCTATGGAGTGGGAAGATGAAAAGCATGCACTGCTGCACTATGGGGAGGGGAAGAAGAAAGGCATGCACCGCTGCACTTTGGGGAGGTGAAGAGCAAAAGCATGCACTGCTGCACTATCGGGAGGGGAAGAGGAAAAGCATGCACTGCTGCACTATGAGGAAGGGAAGAGGAAAAGCAATGCACCGCTGCTCTATGGGGAGGTAAAGAGGAAAAGCATGCACCGCTGCACTATGGGGAGGTGAAGAGGAAAAGCATGCATCGCTGCACTATGGGGAGGTGAAGAAGTAAAGCATGCACCGCTGCACTATGGGGAGGTGAAGAGAAAAAGCATGCATCGCTGCACTATGGGGAGGGGAAGTGGAAAAGCATGCACTGCTGCACTACGGGGAGGGGAAGAGGAAAAGCATGCACCGCTGCACTATGGGGAGGGGAAGTGGAAAAGCATGCACTGCTGCTCTATGGGGAGGGGAAGTGGAAAACATGCACTACTGCACTATAGGGATGGGAAGAGGAAAAGCATGCACTGCTGCACTATGGGGAGGGGAAGAGGAAAAGCATGCATCGCTGCACTATGGGGAGGGGAAGAAGTAAAGCATGCACCGCTGCACTATGGGGAGATGAAGTGGAAAAGCATGCACTACTGCACTATGGGGAGGTGAAGAGGAAAAGCATGCACTGCTGCACTATGGGGAGGGGAAGTGGAAAACATGCACTACTGCACTATGGGGATGGGAAGAGGAAAAGCATGCACTGCTGCACTATGGGGAGGGGAAGAGGAAAAGCATGCATCGCTGCACTATGGGGAGGGGAAGTGGAAAAGCATGCACTGCTGCTCTATGGGGAGGGGAAGTGGAAAACATGCACTACTGCACTATGGGGATGGGAAGAGGAAAAGCATGCACTGCTGCACTATGGGGAGGGGAAGAGGAAAAGCATGCATCGCTGCACTATGGGGAGGGGAAGAAGTAAAGCATGCACCGCTGCACTATGGGGAGATGAAGTGGAAAAGCATGCACTACTGCACTATGGGGAGGTGAAGAGGAAAAGCATGCACTGCTGCACTATGGGGAGGGGAAGTGGAAAACATGCACTACTGCACTATGGGGATGGGAAGAGGAAAAGCATGCACTGCTGCACTATAGGGAGGGGAAGAGGAAAAGCATGCACTGCTGCACTATGGGGAGGGGAAGTGGAAAAGCATGCACTACTGCACTATGGGGAGGGGAAGTGGAAAACATGCACTACTGCACTATGGGGATGGGAAGAGGAAAAGCATGCACTGCTGCACTATAGGGAGGGGAAGAGGAAAAGCATGCACTGCTGCACTATGGGGAGGGGAAGTGGAAAAGCATGCACTACTGCACTATGGGGAGGGGAAGTGGAAAACATGCACTACTGCACTATGGGGAGGGGAAGAGGAAAAGCATGCACTGCTGCACTATGGGGAGGTGAAGAGGAAAAGCATGCACTGCTGCACTATGGGGAGGGGAAGTGGAAAACATGCACTACTGCACTATGGGGATGGGAAGAGGAAAAGCATGCACTGCTGCACTATGGGGAGGTGAAGAGGAAAAGCATGCATCGCTGCACTATGGGGAGGGGAAGAGGAAAAGCATGCATCACTGCTCTATGGGGAGGGGAAGTGGAAAAGCATGCACTGCTGCACTATGGGGAGGTGAAGTGGAAAAGCATGCACTGCTGCACTATGGGGAGGAAAAGTGGAAAACATGCACTGCTGCACTATGGGGAGGTGAAGTGGAAAAGCATGCACTGCTGCACTATGGGGAGGGGAAGAGGAAAAGCATGCACTGCTGCACTATGGGGAGGGGAAGAGGAAAAGCATGCACTACTGCACTATGGGGAGGTGAAGAGGAAAAGCATGCACTGCTGCACTATGGGGAGGGGAAGTGGAAAACATGCACTACTGCACTATGGGGAGGTGAAGAGGAAAAGCATGCACTGCTGCACTATGGGGAGGGGAAGTGGAAAACATGCACTACTGCACTATGGGGATGGGAAGAGGAAAAGCATGCACTGCTGCACTATAGGGAGGGGAAGAGGAAAAGCATGCACTGCTGCACTATGGGGAGGGGAAGTGGAAAAGCATGCACTACTGCACTATGGGGAGGGGAAGTGGAAAACATGCACTACTGCACTATGGGGAGGGGAAGAGGAAAAGCATGCACTGCTGCACTATGGGGAGGTGAAGAGGAAAAGCATGCACTGCTGCACTATGGGGAGGGGAAGTGGAAAACATGCACTACTGCACTATGGGGATGGGAAGAGGAAAAGCATGCACTGCTGCACTATGGGGAGGTGAAGAGGAAAAGCATGCATCGCTGCACTATGGGGAGGGGAAGAGGAAAAGCATGCATCGCTGCTCTATGGGGAGGGGACGTGGAAAAGCATGCACTGCTGCACTATGGGGAGGTGAAGTGGAAAAGCATGCACTGCTGCACTATGGGGAGGGGAAGTGGAAAACATGCACTGCTGCACTATGGGGAGGTGAAGTGGAAAAGCATGCACTGCTGCACTATGGGGAGGGGAAGAGGAAAAGCATGCACTGCTGCACTATGGGGAGGGGAAGAGGAAAAGCATGCACTGCTGCACTATGGGGAGGGGAAGAGGAAAAGCATGCACCGCTGCACTATGGGGAGGGGAAGAGGAAAAGCATGCACCGCTGCACTATGGGGAGGTGAAGTGGAAAAGCATGCATTGCTGCTCTATGGGGAGGGGAAGTGGAAAACATGCACTACTGCACTATGGAGATGGGAAGAGGAAAAGCATGCACTGCTGCACTATGGCGAGGGGAAGAGGAAAAGCATGCACTGCTGCACTATGGGGAGTGGAAGAGGAAAAGCATGCATTGCTGCTCTATGGGAAGGGGAAGTGGAAAACATGCACTGCTGCACTATGGGGAGGGGAAGAGGAAAAGCGTGCACTGCTGCACTATGGGGATGGGAAGAGGAAAAGCGTGCACTGCTGCACTATGGGGAGCAGGAGAGGGGCATTTGTGCACTGTATACTATGGGGAGATAATAATGGCATGTGGGGTAAAGTGCTCAAACAGTTCAGTCTCTCCTGTACTCAGAAATTCAGCTTGCACTTTGATTACATATAGGGGAGTATATGCACACAGAGCTCCCCCCCCCCCCCCCCCCCCAATATGAAAAGACTCACCGGATCAGCTGGCCAAACCGGCCCGTCAGTGCATCAGGGGTATTGGCCGCCCCTCAGCCGCCACGGCAACCTCAGCTGGGCTCTTGTCATGTCAATCCGGGAGCATCACCTCCAAAAACAGAGGCTTCACATAGCGTAAAGGTGCAATGGAATGATTCCCACTTTTATTAAAAAAAATCTAATAAAAACAAAGATAGCTTCCAGTAGGTACATAGGGGTATGCAAATTTGGGGAGACGCGCAGCTCTGATTAAGCATGTCAGCCTTAGAAATTAGCCGCCTTAGCCCTTACTACTGATAAAAAGGTCCGTATTCCGACAGTTGCCGCGTCTGGTGAAGTCACACGCAGCGCCGCTCCTCCCTACGCCTTTCGTTACTATGGTAACTCATCAGGGGCTACGGTGCCTTGGATGCGGCGTGCTTTATAGTATCGCTTGCTAGGCTGTCATGCGCAAAGCAGAACTGCCCGCTGCCCTCTACAAAGGCAATCCATATAAGTTTTAACAATAAATTAAGCTCCAGTTAAGTCCAGCATTGCAATACTCTGACAGCTCTAAGCATAACTGGGGAGGCAGAGGCATTGGGATTTGTAATTTTGTCACAGCTGGAGTGCCAAGGTTAGCCATCACTGATCTAGCAGGTCACGCACAGGCAGCCAATAAAAATTGTCAGCGAGTGGCCTGCAGCGAACCACTTGAGGACTGCAGTGGAAAACCCCCCCTAAAGACCAGAGCAATTTTAACGAAATGGGCCACTGCAGCGCATAGCTGCAGGCCCGTACAACTCAGCACACAAGCGATTCCCCCCCCCCTTTTCTCCCCACCAACAGAGCTCTCTGTTGGTGGGGTCTAATCACCCCCCTTGTGTTTACTTATGTTTTAATAAATATTTATGTTGCGTCTCTTTTATTTTTTTTACTAACTCTTTTTTTTTTTTACAAAACCCCTCCCCCAAGCCAGCCAATCACGCGATCGGCTGTCATAGGCTTCTGCCTATGAGAGCCGATCGCTCTCTTGTCCCCCAGGGGGACAGCCGTGTCACACGGCTGTCCCCAGTGCAGCGCTGCTGCTGATTGCAGCGCTGTACAAGTAAATAGACGGCAATCACGCCGTCTAACAGTCTCCCGAACGGCAATAGCCACTCGGAGACTGAAGAGGGGCGGAGCTCCGCTCTCCGTGCAAGAGATGCGCGCGCAGCGTGCGCGTGATCTCATGCAAATTAAGCCCCAGGACTTGACACCAATTGGCGTTAGGCGGTCCTGGGGCTGCCGCCGTGGTCGCTAAGTAGTTAAAGGGGCCGCAACCCAGCTATAAAACTGGCTATAGTACATATAATAAGGTCGTTGAGGATCCACAGAACTGGGTGCCAGGAAACCTTTCACATTCCTGGCATGCAGTCCAAGAGTTGGATTTCGCCGCAGGGTTTCCCCAATAGGGTCAAACAAATGAAGCACATAAGAGGATGCAGAGGGGGGAGAAGGGAAAAAGCTAAGAACTTAATCGGACAGGGTATATTTAACATTAGTAGCTGCCCACGCTCTAAAGATCAGTTGAAATGAATAGACCAAGGCCTCAAATATGCTCCTCCTTGCTCACTAAATAAGTTCAACATTGATGTCCACAAATATATGCGGAAGGTTAACATTAAGAAGTACTTCTTGAAAAAAGAGGGACCAAGTACTAGATTTAACCCTCCAGAGACCTATAGGCACACACATTTAAGGAATAGATCTTTATTTAATCCTCAAGACAATGAAGTGGGTAGTATCAGAATCAGAATCATTTATTTATCGCCAAGCACAACTTGGTCGTGCCCGGAATTGGGCTTGGCACAAAGCAGGTACAGGAAAAGACAGGCAACAGAGATAACAGGAAGCATACATCAAACATAATGTAGTATGAAAACAGAGAAAACCCTTGTTCACAGTAAATAAGGAGATCAGACATGCTTAATGGACGGTTCTGGCTAGTTGGGGAAGAACGGATCTGGTTAGTTGGGGAAGAACAGGCTGATGGGAGGACGGTGCAGTGGCGGAGGGGGATGAGCGAGAGTCTAGAGAGTTCAGTGATTTGACTGCTGAGGGAAAGAAACTGTTCCTGTGCCTTGAGGGCCTGGTGTAGATGGACCGATACCTCTGACCCGAACAGAGGTGACTGAAGTAGCGAGAGCCTGGGTGTGAGGGATCGTTAGCAATCCGCATAGCTCTGGAGCACAGTCTGGTGTTGTAGAGGAGGTCTAGAGGGGGGAGAAGTTTTCCAATGATTCTTTCCGCTGATCTGATGACCCTCTGTAGCTTGTGTCTGTCACTGGCAGAGGAGCCAGCGTACCAGACCAGTATAGAAGAGCACAGGACAGATTCAATTGTGAGTAGAAGCTTATCAGAAGTTTCTGGTCCATACCGAACTTCCTCAGTTGGCGGAGAAAGAATAGTCTCTGCAGGGCTTTCTTCTGGATGGAGGTGGTGTTGGCCTTCCACCTCGTCGTTGGAGATGGTTGTGCCCAGGAGGCGAGTGCAGGGGAGTCGTGAGACTTCCGTACCTTCTATATGGATTGGGGGTGGGGTGGGGGTGCGTTTTCTAAAGTCTATGATCAGCTCAACAGTTTTTGCGGTGTTGAGGACCAGCCCATTCACCTTACACCAGTTGCAGATACTTTCGACCTGGTGACGGTAAGCCTCCTCATCGTTGTTGGTGATGAGTCCCACAATGGTGGTGTCGTCCGCAAATTTGATAACTTTGACGGAGCTTTGAGTGGATTCGCAGTTGTTTGTATACAGGGAGAACAGGATCGGTGACAGGATGCAGCCTTGTGGAGCCCCTGTGTTGGTGGTCCTTGGCTGAGAGAGGATGGTACCCAGCTTGACGACCTGGGATCTGTTTGTGAGGAAGTCAGTGATCCACAGGCACAGGGAGGGGTGGACATTGAGCGCAGCAAGGTTCTCCTGAAGTATTTTAGGGCTGATGGTGTTAAACACCGAGCTAAAGTCAAGGAGGAGGATCCTGGCGTATGAGTTCACTCTGTCCAGGTGCTCGTAGACTGACTCCAGGCAAATGTTGATGGCGTCGTCGGTGGACCTGTTCGCTCTGTATGCAAACTGGTGTGGGTCTAGCAGGGGCTCTGTTGAGACTTTTAGAAGGGGCATGACCATGCTCTCAAAAGTTTTCATAATGACGGATGTGAGAGCCACAGGTATGAAGTTGTTGAGGTCGGTGACTCCTTGCTTCTTGGGTACAGGGATGATGGTCGACCTCTTGAAACAAGCAGGAACTTTGCCTTCCTGGAGGGATCTGGTAAAGATGGCAGAGAGAATAGGAGCTAGCTGTTGTGCACAGGTTTTCAGGCATGTTGGTGACACACCGTCTGGGCCTGAGGCTTTCCTAGTATTTAGCCTTGACAGGTGCCTCAGGATGTCGCCCTCGTTCGCAGTCAGAGAGGGTGAGTTTGGGCATGAAGCAGGTGAGGTGGAGGGAGGAGCAGGTGGCTCCGGTAGCCTTGCACCTGCTGTTTGGTTCTCAAATCTACAGTAGAAGTCGCTGAGGTTCTCAACAAGCTCAGTGCTTGGAATTGCATGTTGGGGGGGGGGGGGGGGGCTTATAGTTGGTAGAAACCCTGAGTCCCTTTCATACAGCTCGGGAGTCGTTAGAGGAGAGTTTCTGTCTCAGCTTTTCCCGCTTAGCTCTTTTTGGCCCCTCTCAGTTTCCTGTTTAGGTTGTTTTTTTGCCCTTCTGTAGTCTTCCTGGTTACCAGCCCTGTGTGCAGCTTCCTTGCATTACCGCAGATGTCGTAGTTTTTTGGTGAACCATGGTTTGTCGTTTGGATAAAGTTTAAAAGTTTTTGTTGGTATACACTGGTCCTCACAGAAGCTAATATATGATGATACGTTGTCCGCCCACTCATCAAGGTTTGGTGATTCCAGGGCCTCCTAGTCCGTGCAGTCGAAGCAGGCTTGAAGTTGTAGCTTAGCCTCACTTGACCATACTTTGGTGGACTTCAGGACTGGTTTTGCAGTTTCCAGGCGCCTCTTGTAGGTTGGTATCAGGTGGATGAGACAGTGATCAGATGAGCCTAGTGCTGCCCACGGAACGGCCTTATATGCACCTTTCAGGACCGTGTAGCAGTGATCAAGGGTGTTAGTGTTCCTGGTGGGGCAGGTAATGTGCTGATGGAAGCGTGGTAGCTCTTGGTGGAGCTTTGCCCTATTGAAATCCCCCATTATAATGAACAGAGAGTCTGGGAGGGATGTCTCCCACTGCGTGACAGTGTCGCTGAGAATGTGCAGGGCAGATATGACATCAGCATCCGGAGGGATGTATGCGCCAACAAGGACATAGGAAGAGAACTCCCTGGGCGAGTATTGTGGTCTGCAGTTTATGAGGAGGAGCTCAAGTTCCGGGGAGCATACTTTGGCAAGTATGGAGGTGTTGGAGCACCAGGTGGGGCTGATGTAAAAACAGATACCTCCACCTTTCCTTTTCCCAGAGAGGGTGCTGTCGCGGTCTGCTCGGGTAAGGCTAAATCCTGGGAGTTGAAGGGCGCTATCGGGGATGTCGTTGTGAAGCCACGTTTCTGTGAAGCAAAGAACTGGTGTGTTGTTGCCAAGTTCTCTCTTATCAATGAGGAGCTGCAGTTCGTCCAGCTTGTTGGGGAGGTGACGGACGTTTGCTAGAAGGATTGCGGGGATGGCTGACCGCAGACCTTTACTCTGCAGTCTCACCCTGACGCCCACCCGACATCCTCTTCTCCGCTGGCCCTTGCTGGGCCCACATGCAGAGGGAGTGATTTCCTGGATATGGTTCCAGACAGACTCATACAGGAGCCTGCCCACTGGGGGCAGGTCTGCGTTTTCCCATTTGAGGAGCTGCGACCTGGTGAAGGAGGTGCGAGGGGGAAGGAGTGATGCTGGAGCCATGGATGTAAGTGCCGCCTCACCGCCACAAAGGGCGTAGTGCAGTGATGTCGCTGCAGGCAACATGGGAGACAAGGGCAATGCAATACAGACCATCCCGTGTGCAGTGCAAAGACTGTTCAAACTGTGGCAGTGCAAAAACAGTCCATCGCATGTGCAGCGCAATAGTTCGTCACATGAGCAATACAGTCTATCACATGGGCAGTGCAATACAGTCCATCATATGAGCAGTGCAATACAGTCCTTTACATGAGCAGTGCAATACAGTCCCTTACATTGAACAATGCAATACAGTCCATCACGTGAGTGGGGCAACTACTGTCCTACACATTAGGGATGGTCGGAATGCCAATTTCCGATTCCGCGGTAAATCCGCATTCCGTCATGTACCGATTACCGATTCCGCCTTCCGCTACCAATTTCCGCATTCCAATGCGGAATTTCCGCCGGAAATCGCGGAAATTCCGCCCGATTTTAACATCGATTTTCTCAAAAACTATAAGGTCTTTTTGAAAACTTTTTTTTGCATCTTGTTCAGAAGATTCTGTTTAATAAACCCTAAAAATTTGGTGTTTCTAGGACTTACAGTAGCTTTGCTATTAACTGCTAAAGTCGGCGGATTTTTACTGTAATATAAAATGCAGAAAATAGGCAGATGCAGATTTTCTGCATTTTACATTACAGTAAAAATCCACCGAATTTAATGGTTAATAACAAAGCCCCCTTAAGTCCTAAAAACACCAAATTTTCAGGGTTTATTAAACCGAATCTTGTGAACAAGATGCAAAAAAAAGTTTTCAAAAAGACCTTATAGTTTTTGAGAAAATCGATGTTAAAGTCGGGTGGAATTTCCGCGATTTCCGGCGGAAATTTTCCGCGATTTCCGGCGGAAATCCGCCTACGGCTCTTACATTACCGATTTCCGCATTCCGATGCGGAAATGCAATTTCCGATCGGAATTTCGGAAATTGCATTTCCGCGGAATCCGAATGAGCATCCCTACTACACATGAGCGGTGCAATACAGTCCAGTACGGTTGATATGTTTAAGGGCCCGTTTCCACTAGGGCGAATTCGCATGCATGGCCTGCATGCGAATTCGCATAGGCAATGAAAGTGGATGGGACTGTTTCCACTAGTCAGGATTTCTGAGCGTTTTTCTGTGCAGGATTTTTCTGCACGGTAGAGCCTGCAGAATTCGCCTGCGTGAGGAATGCAGGCGATTCGCACATAATGCATTTAATAGGGAAAACGCACATGCGTTTTTTGCCGCGATTTCGCGTGCGAATTCGCATGAAAACTAATGCAAATTGAACCAGGCAGTGACATGGTTAAATTCGCATATACCCTGCCTATGCGAAATCGCATGCGAAATCGCGGCAAAAATCGCCCGCGGAATCGCATCCGCATGCGATTTCGTCAGCGGTGGAATCCCGGTGATTCGCACCGCACTAGTGGAAACGGGCCCTAAGGGAATGGTACTTCATGATCTGAACATCCTTCCAGTTCAGAGGAACAACAATAATTTAAAATCCATGGTTAAAGAGTGACTGGATGATGAGAAACCACTAGTTATCCGCCCCGCTGACAAAGGGGACGGGTTAGTTGTCCTTAACAAAAACCAATATAATGATGAGTTGAATAGATTGATAGTGGATCAGCCAACCTTTTTAAAACTGTCTGGGGATCCTACCAGACGTTACACTGACAAATTGAAAGAACTGCTGAAGTTGGGATTACGTGAGGGGCTCTTGAATGACAGGTAATACGAATATCTGCTGCTGAGTGCACCACGTATCCCAGTCATATATCAGACCCCCAAAATTCACAAAAGTTTGACTGAACCACCGGGTAGACCAATCATCAGTGGGATGTGGTCCATTATGCATCGGTTGGGTCAATACCTAGATGATTTGCTGCAGCCTGCTGTGGCACTTATCCCCAATCTGCTTAGGGACACCAAGCATACCCTGCAGGTCCTTCAGGGGGTTGGTGTCACGGAAAGCACTTTGCTTGGCACGGCTGACGTGTCATCCCTGTACACCATTATCTCCTATGATCACGGACTGCGGGCTGCTGGATGTTACTTGCAGAAAACGGATATGAAGCCCAAACAGTGCAAATTTGTCCTGGCCCACCTGGAATTTGCCTGAACACACTATTATTTCTGGCATGCAGAAGCGTACTATGTGCAACAGCGTGGTTGCGCGATGGGCGCAGGGTACGCTCATAGCTTCGCAATATCTTCATGGCTGTGTGGGAGGAGGAGGTTCTCAGTAGACCTATGGTCTCGGTGTGTTCTGAAATGGTCCCATTACATAGATGATTTGCTAATATCATGGGAGGGGACTAGTTCAGAGTTTGATATTACCAGCCACCAGCAGCCCTGATTCAGTTGTGTTCCTTGACTTGGAAATATTGAAGGAAGAGGAGACCCTATGGACTAGAACCCATTTTAAGGGTACTGATTGAAATGGCTACATCCCTATTGGGAGTTGCCATCACCTTAATTGGCTTAGGGGGTTCCCCACGGGCCAATTCCTCCGTCTGCGGAGGAACTGTTCCCGTTTGGAAGATTACCACTCTCAATCCAAAATGCTGGCAGGGAGGTTCATTGAAAAGGGCTATGACCCTGACACAGTATACTCTCAAAGGAAATTGGTGGCGGGGATGGAGAGAGGTCAGACTTTTGCCCCACGTCCATGGGGAGAGCGAAGCATGAACTTCAGTTTCCTGTCTGGGTACAGTCGACAATCTAGACAGGTTGCAGCCATTTTCAGAAGACACTGGAATATCCTGCGGCGAGATCCAACTCTTGGACCTCACATACCTGAATGTCTGAAAGATTTCCTGGCACCCAGTTGTGTGGATCCTCCACGACCTCCTACTATCTCATGGCAAACGGATGGTTTCTATCCCTGTAGGGATTGCCGGGCCTGTCGTGAAGGCCTTACCTCTAGGATTTCTGAGGTCGTCTCTGGTGCTAATAGGAGAACTTATAAAATTAGGGAATTCATAACTTGTAAAACGGCATATGCCATCTACTTGTTGTCATGTGGCTGGGGACTCCAATATATAGTGAGAACCACCAGGGCCCTTCATAAGAGATGGGGTGAACATATTTACAAAATTGGGAAGGGTTACCAGCAGCATAGTGTCTCGAGACACTTTTCTTCCCACCATGCTAGGTGTGTAGATGGTCTTTAGTTGTGTGGGGTCCAGAGGGTCAAGGCAAATTGGAGGGGTTGTATTCGCAAATGCGAGGTGTCAAGGTTGGAAACACAATGAATACACAAGATGGGATGTTTGGTGTGATTGATATCGACCTAAATTGCTATATCAGCAATAGTTAATTAACCTGGTCCCAAGCACCTCTAAGTTGTGATATTCTTAATATGCATCTCCAACGGTGAGGGGAAACAAAGGGGGGGAGGAGGGGGGTGATCTGGGTGCGGTGTGACATAGGTCTGTATTTTTATGGCTTATTGCATAATCTGCCAATCATTATTATATGTACTATAGCCAGCTTTTATAGCTGGGTTGCGGCCCCTTTAAAAGGGCTAATTCCACTTTGTGAACCGCTGTTTCTAAGTTCCCTGAGGCAGGCCACTCGCTGACAATTTTTATTGGCCATGCGTGACCTGCTAGATGTGAATTCTGATTTGAAATATGTTCTGTATTCTCTATATTGACTAGTATGCCATCTTGTGGTAAGATTGTATACTGCAATCGATTAGTGTATACGTACCATTTGCCCATTTCTTTTACTTATAAATTCACTTTTACCTGCTAAGAGGTCTATAAGGGTATATAGGATCTTCTCAAAAAATTAGCATATTGTGATAAAGTTCATTATTTTCTTTAATGTACTGATAAACATTAGACTTTCATATATTTTAGATTCATTACACACAACTGAAGTAGTTCAAGCCTTTTATTGTTTTAATATTGATGATTTTGGCATACAGCTCATGAAAACCCAAAATTCCTATCTCAAAAAATTAGCATATTTCATCCGACCAATAAAAGAAAAGGGTTTTTAAAACAAAAAAAAGTCAATCTTCAAATAATTATGTTCAGTTATGCACTCAATACTTGGTCGGGAATCCTTTTGCAGAAATGACTGCTTCAATGCGGCGTGGCATGGAGGCAATCAACCTGTGGCACTGCTCAGGTGTAATGGAGGCCCAGGATGCTTCGATAGCGGCCTTAAGCTCATCCAGAGTGTTGGGACTTGCGTCTCTCAACTTTCTCTTCACAATATCCCACAGATTCTCTATGGGGTTCAGGTCAGGAGAGTTGGCAGGCCAATTGAGCACAGTAATACCATGGTCAGTAAACCATTTGCCAGTGGTTTTGGCACTGTGAGCAGGTGCCAGGTCATGCTGAAAAATGAAATCTTCATCTCCATAAAGCTTTTCAGCAGATGGAAGCATGAAGTGCTCCAAAATCTCCTGATAGCTAGCTGCATTGACCCTGCCCTTGATAAAACACAGTGGACCAACACCAGCAGCTGACATGGCACCCCAGACCATCACTGACTGTGGGTACTGGACTTCAGGCATTTTGGCATTTCCCTCTCCGCAGTCTTCCTTCAGACTCTGGTACCTTGATTTCCGAATGACATGTAAAAGTTGCTTTTATCCGAAAAAAGTACTTTGGACCGCTGAGCAACAGTCCAGTGCTGCTTCTCTGTAGCCCAGGTCAGGTGCTTCTGCCGCTGTTTCTGGTTCAAAAGTGGGTTCATGCTTCCATCTGCTGAAAAGCTTTATGGAGATGAAGATTTCATTTTGAGTATTGAGTGCATAACTGAACATAATAATTTGAAGGTTGACTTTTTTTGTTTTAAAAACATTTTTCTTTTATTGGTCGGATGAAATATGCTAATTTTTTGAGATAGGAAATTTGGGTTTTCATGAGCTGTATGCCAAAATCATCAATATTAAAACAATAAAAGGCTTGAACTACTTCAGTTCAGTTGTGTGTATTTGAATCTAAAATATATGAAAGTCTAATGTTTATCAGTACATTACAGAAAATAATGAACTTTATCACAATATGCTAATTTTTTGAGAAGATCCTGTATATATTACTGGAGCTTAATTTATTGTTAAAACTTATATGGATTGCCTTTGTAGAGGGCAGCGGGCGGTTCTGCTTTGCGCATGACAGCCTAGCAAGCGATACTATAAAGCACGCCGTATCCAAGGCACCGTAGCCCCTGATGAGTTACCATAGTAACAAAACGCGTAGGGAGGAGCGGTGCTGCGTGTGACGTCACCGGACGCAGCGACTGTCAGAATACAGACCTTTTTATCAGTAGCAGCCCTAGACTACCACAGGTACACTGCACAAAACATAAATAGGCATATGCCTATGATAGGGATTAGATTGTGAGTCCCTCCGTAGAACAGTTAAGTGACAAGGCAATATACTGTGCAGCTCTGCATCAGATGGCAGAGCTACATAGATAGACACCCCACCCCCTGTGTAACAATCGCAGCCAGGATGACCACAGAGCTGCACACTGTTTATTTACGGGCACTCGTGCGAGCGCAAGCTCCCGCCTAATCTCACAAGGAGCAAGATGACTCCATATAGCGTGACGGAGGAACAAGGGAGCCACTCTGCGGCTGCCAACCTGCGTTAGGCGGTCGCAGAGTGGTGAAAATGAATGTAAATTGTGAAAAAAAAACTAAAACAAACAGATACCTATGGAGAGGGAAGGCTCTGGGTCCTGTAGAACCTTCCCGTTCCTCTCCTGGTCCTTTCATTCCAGCGCTGTTACCCCCATTAGCAGTATTCCACCTGATCAGTCTACTCTGTGCTGCCGTGGGAGGCTTCAGAAGTCTTCGGGAGCACTGGGGCGGCTCTGTACTGCATCTGTGCAGTCTCTTGCGCTGTCATGCATGCGCAGTATAGAGCCACTGGGTACATGAGTGCTTCCAAAGCCTCCCGAGGCTGCAAATTAAATGTGTGTGACAGCGCTGGAATAAGGGGACCAGGAGAGGAGCAAGGAGTTCAGATGCAATAGAAAACGGCAAAGCTGGCACTCAAAGGCAATGTATAGCAAAGCTTGCGATCCACAGACCTGTGTTCTCGGTGAGGATTAGTATCCAATTGGTCCAGTAAACAGAAGCCGGGCACCAGGTTCCAATAAGATCTTAGTGGAACCCGGTGCCCGGCTTCTCTTTCCCAGACCAAGAGGAGCAAGGATGCTCTATAGGACCCAGAGACTTCTCTCTCCATAGGTAAGTATCTTTTTCTTTTTTTTTTTTCAATTTTCATTGGCTTTAAAGTAAACCTGTGAGATTTAAAAGTGCCCCTAGGGCAGCACTGAGCAAACTATGTAACTCCAACCCGCCGACAGGTGGCCGGATCCCGCTCCTTAAGCCCCCCCCCCCCCCTCCCTGGAGTCGCAAGTGGGGGAGACTTAAAACTCACCTGATCGCCATCCAGCGTCGCATCTCCATGTCAACAGGGCATCGCGTGACACAACATGTGGACGAGCCAGCGTATTACACACTGGCAGCCAGCATGTAATATGCTGGCACCTCCAGACGTCATGTCATGTGACACCCTGTTGCCATGGAGATTCAACGCTGGAATCTGTGAGCGAGGTGAGTTTCACATCCCCCTGCCACCCGCTCTCAACTCTGCAGGGAGGTAGGGGGGTTGGAATTCAAGGAATGCAGCCTGCTGTCTGCAACATGCGGCCCGGGCCTTTAAAGTTTGCCCAGCCCTGCCCTAGGGGGTACTCTCCTCGGGATTGTGCAGCCTCTGGATCCTAATGAGGCTTACTCTGCAGTCTTGTTCCAGCACTGGGACCTCCAAAAGTGTCCTCCCTGCGCATGCGCACTATCTCCGTGTTGCGTGGGCTCCAGCAGAAATAGCAGAGACATTGGGTTTGTGCTACTGTGTAGGCGGCTCGTGTCTGCACTGCAGAACTGATCCCACCCAGCTCAGGGGCAAACCCGGGATTTTCAAGAGGGGGATTCCAGAAAGTTCTCCCTCAGCCATGCACAATACACTAATACTATAATAATATGGTAGGACATCATGCTGGGTACACATAATGCAATTTCCCGTACCACTGACAGGATCTGACAATTATTTCCTAAATGTCCAATCTGCTCCCGATCAACAACGGGATCGATCAGGAGTGGTTTGGATACAGATAATAATGACAGCTGACATTGCTAATGAAGGGGAAAGTGAAGCATTCACACAGCAGGGCACAGGGTTGTGCTCATACCTGACTCTGTCAAGTTCCCCAGAGTTGCTCCATGCTCTGTACACATGCTGCTGCTCCATCTAAAGTCAACTGTAGCAGGGAAAGAAGGGGGCAGCGCTGTGAGCTGCAGGATACCTGCAGATATTCTGGTGTCTCAACTTGTGCTCGTCCTCAGACACTGCACCAGCCCTTGTCTGAGGGGGGATTCTGAGGGGGGATTCTGGGCAGCTGTAAACCCCCCCCTGCGTTTGCCTATGCAGCTATCAACGGAAGAGGGGCAGAGCGAGAGTCCACAATCACCAACAAGCTGACTCGGGGTCCCAGTGCAGGAATGGAACTGAGGGCAACGGGGAATCCTCTTTAGGATGCAGAGACTTACCCTTCCTGAAGGGAGTACCACATAAGGAGCACTTTTACATCTCATAGGTTCCCTTTATCCTCATCTGGACCTTAGTAATTGAAATCTATCAAACAAAATATGTCTTTATTGGTACAAAACAATAAAAGTGGGAAGGCAGCTGGCTACACCTATAAAAACCATTAAAACTCCTGGCTGAGCAGGAGTGAGCACTACTACACAATAATGTATATTCCACCAGCCACCTTGGGGTTATTGCATTCAGCGATCGCCCAGCGCAAGCCTATGCAAATCGCATCTGCCACCCGTTAAGGTCTGGCTGTGTGTGGACCCACCACCGGCGCACATCAAAAGGCCTTCAAAAAAAGCAGCTGCGTGTACTTCTGCAAAAACCTGAGCATGGGGTATTTAAGAGAACATCTTGAAGAATCCTTTTAAACTTCCTCTCTGTAAAGAGTTGCAATCATGCAATATGCCTTAAGGCCCATACACACGTCTGATTTTTGCGTACGACAGGTCGTTTGAACGTCCTGTCGGTCAGTCGTCCGCACACCAAATCAGGCGTGTGTACAGACTGTCGTTCGTGTGATAAGACTGAGTTTGAGCGATCCGCCCGTTCGCAAAAAGCAGACTTGTGTATGGGCCTTTAGTCTCTAGTTGGTGCTAATCAATACTTCAATATCACTGTGTACGTACTGGACAGTTGTTTGCATTGCCCTCTATACTTATTCCTTCAGGTACTTCAATGAAAGATGTTCCACAATTAATTTAACAATGATAGCCGTTGCAAATCTATGCCCTGTTTACTGCCTCTAATCACTGTCAGGGGTACATTTACATTGCTTTATCCGCTAATGAAAGCTGAGCTGCGTATGCCGAGCAGGAGCTAATTTCATTGGCTCCTGACCCTGTGATCACTGTGAGCCAATCACATTGATCACAGCTCGCAAAATGGTCTACTGTTCTTAAAGCAGATCCCCAGCCTTTAAGGGCGTGTTCACACTACAAGAGCTTTTCTAAGCGCTTTGTGATTATAAAAGTTTTTGCTAATGTTAGCCTATGTGAGTGTTCACACTGTAGCAATGTGATTTTGTAAAAATCCGTATAGCATTGCATTAGCAAAAGCTTTTCAAATCACTAGCACTTAAAAAGCTCTTGTAGTGTAAACAGGCCCTAATACATATTGAACAGATCCTCTTCTGGAAAGCTATAATTACCTTCCAGGTCTTGTTGTTGTGAATCCGTCCCGGGCCTCCTGTCTGCCGTCTTCCTTGCTGAAAAACTCCATTGTTTCCTCTAACTTGAGTAAAGAGAACGGGCCGGGGCTACACGCTGGAAACTGGCGGACATGGAACCCCGGCACTGACTCATAACAAGGAGACTCCACAGGTAATTATAACTTTACAGGAGAAGATATCTGTTCAATAACTGTTAGGGCTTCTTCACACCTAGGGCGTTTTTGCCTTTTTTTTTTAAGCACCAGCGATTTGCAAAATCGCCCTAAAGGCGTTTGTGCTATGATTCCCTATGAGAGTGTTCACATCTGCGCAGTTTGTTTCAGATCCGCTCACCAAAATGATCCCTGTGCCATTTTTGGGACGATTTGCCTCAATGGAAGATATACGGAAATCGCAAAACGCTTAAAAAAGTCCTTTGTATAGCGATTTCCCCGGCGCTTTTAAGAATAAATACATTGTATGTATTATTTTCCAGGTCATAGAGTTCATTTCCTGACTTGCATCGCTCTGTAAAAGCGCTTAGAAAAGTGCTTTACAAAAAATCGTACCGTGCAGGGAAGCGCTGGGAGGAGCTAAAGAAAATCACTCACAAAATCGCAAAACGCTGGCGTCAGCGATTGCAACTTTAGATGTGAACAAGGCCTTACAGGCTGGATATCCACCGTAAAGGGCCAGAAACAGCTGGTCAGAAAGGGGGGAGGTACCTGGGCACCCCATTATTTACCATCAGCCACCCATTACCAGGAGCCTTCACATGTACATCATGCACTGTAGTGGAACAGCATGCTTTTTGCACAGGGCCAAACGTCAAATCATTCCTGCCAGATGCGTGTCACCTGTTATGCTGGGTACACACGATGCAATTTCTCACCCGAGAGGCAGGTAGCTGTGATTATTTCCGACATGTCCCATCGGCACCCGATCAATAAAGTGGTCGATTTTGCACAAATATAATTGGAAAATCGATTGCATTATTGATCGAGTGCATGTTGGGCATCTACACATGATACAACTTCCCGTTCGATCACCCGTCGATCAGGTGGGAAATTGCATTGTGTGTTCCCAGCATTAGTCCAGCTTCAGCCAGAGGAATTCCGTTGTGGATTGTGTGGAAATGGCTCAGAACCTTCTGGGGTTTTATTACTGTCTGTCCTCTCAGGAGATCCTCTCCTATGAGGAGACAATCTGAGCAGAGGAGATACCCGGCATAATTCATCTGGTTTGTGGTGCAGGAGAGGCCGAGGGTGACAACTCTCACTCGTCTAATCTGCATTCCTCTTGACATGTGTGTTTACTGACTAGTGATAATGCCACGTGCTCAGCACTGTGTAATATGCAATCAATCAATAATCCATCAATAAATAAAAGCCTTTCCTAAAGAAAAATTTTTGTAGAAAAAAAACCTGCAGGCGATGTGTTTTTGACATGGCACACCCTGGTCTGTGCATAGACTCTGATTCAGTTACCTTTCCAGCTGTGGTTTCTCACAGATGTTTTCAGACCTCATCAGGGAAATATTCTTCTAACTGCCAGCAAGCAAAAAATGCTCAGAATAAATTGTCCATTTCCTTGAGTTTGGTATGATTTTTTTTATTACATACTTTATAGTATTTTTTCATTTGAAAGGAGCTGAAAACCTATTTTGCAGATTAGATAAAAACGTGTCCTGCATGAAATTTCAGTAGAAATGGTAAGTGAATCGGGGCCATAGTGTGAAAGGGCCCTTATAGTGTACCTGAGACGAGTGGATGCAAAACATTTATACTTACCTGGGGCTCCCTTCAGGCTGTGCGCTCCCTCGCCATCTCCCCAGGCCACTCCGGTCATCTGCTAGCTGTCATGTCCATATGCTGCCTGAGCTATCATCTCTGCTGAGACCATGATCTCCCGAGATTCTCTTAGGTCAGCAGACAATGCTGAACAATGTGTGGAGGCTTCTCTGCAGATTTTACAGTATTGTGCGTCAGAGGATATGCGATAAATGCATATCCTCTGACGCTTTGTGGCCCCTTCCTGTTGCCGTTCTCACCTCCATGCTGCCACTGCATCCCCCGTACTGGCCACTCCACGCACCCACAAATGTCTGAGGACATTAAGAATATACAGGTATCCATACACTTTAAGAACCTCTGTTCTTGGGGTTTCACCTTAGAGCCAAGCTCTTAACACGATAGCTCCAGATTACCCTCCTCAGGGTATACCTGTTCTAAATCGAGGATACAACCCCCTATACTTCTTATGATCATGCCATCATAGCTCTACCTAATATAAAACTTGACCCAATTAGTCATCTGATATGAATATTACGGAATTGGTGTAAATCATGGGCAACTTTGTCTATCTATGCCTTTTTCTAGAGGTTTTCCTATGGGAGACCTCCCCTTTCTACACTCGTTTTCTCTTTCCTATTCTTTTTCTTCTCTTGTTTCACCCTCTGCCTCTTTTTCTCTTCCTTTTAACTTCTGGAGAATCAACACTGATATAATAAGAAAAATTGCAATAAGGTCATATTGGTTAAATACGTTTTTTTTCTATACTTTTTCAATAAGCAGCTAGTAGTATAGAACATATACTTGAATATGTTAAAACTGCTGACTGTTCTCCAGAATCTGTATGTGTGCTTTTAATGTTTTGTCTCTATGGAAAAAATTCTTTCAATAAAAAGTTTTATTACAAAAAAGAACCTCTGTTCTATGGTACCTGAAGTGATGTGACAGGAGAGAAACACATATTTACAGTTCCAATCTTACACAGAGCTAGCAGTGTTCCTTTACTTTTTGTCACTGTAAGGGTTAAGAATCCATGGCATTAAAGTACACCAGAAATGGGGAGGAGGTAGATTTGTATTTGCCCGGGACTTCTTACCGCTCAACCCAGTCTGAGGTCCCTTGATGCCCTCCGGGTTCCCCTGTTTTGCTGTCACCCCAATTAACCCTTTAGCAGCCACATATGGAAAACTATATGTGTATTGCAGGGCCGCATTTTTTCCCTCTGCCTCTCCCCTAACGCAGCCCAGTGCAGGGAGCAGAGGGGGGGGGGGGTTTAATCTTACCCATCAGGCGTCTTCTTGCTCCGTCCCTCAGCACCTCCCACGATGCGTTCCAATCTGGCGGTCATGTGACTATACACTTCCTCCCTCAACCCGGAAGGAGGAAGTGTATGCAATCACGTGACGCCGGATTGGAACGCATCCTGGGAGGCGCCGAGGGACGGAGCAAGAAGACGCCTGATGGGTAACATTTACACCCCCCCCCGGCCACCCGCACAGCTGCAGTAATTAGCAGGATGAAATTCGAATAACCCTATTCGAATTTCATCCGAATTCAAAGTTGAGAGCATCCCTGGTTTCATATTTACCTGTGCGGACACTGAATCCGCTCTCCTTTTCCTCCCCCGAGCATCCGCTGTAATGAGTACATCCCCTTCTGGAACCCCAATCACATGATATATTACATGATATGACATGTGATCAGGACCCTGAGGATGGTGTCAGCATTGCAGCGCGGCTCGGTGATGGAAGATTCTTCCACTACCCCTTTTCCAACACTGCGATGCTGCAATGTAATATCATGCGATTGGGATCCAGAAGGGGGTGTGGAGATTGCTATGGGTGGAGGAAGAGGAGGAGCCGATCCAGTGTGCGGACAGGTAAATAAAGGCGCCACTAGTAAGTAAAAGTCAAGTTTTCCCCTGGTTCAGATGTACTACAGAACTGTAGCATAACTCTCTCTGATAACCAATTAGGGTGGTAAAATTCTAGGTGGATGATTAAAACACAACAGAGTGCAGGGAACAGATAACAAGTTCAATAGAGCAAGATTTGTCTGTATGAGAGCTGCCATAATGTGTCTGAGACTGTCAAAAGTTTGAGGCTGGGTTCACATGACATAGCGTGAGAAAGAAGCGTTTTAGGATGGTGCATTTGCGTTTAGCTATTGCGTTTTTACCATGTTTTTGGTGCGTTTGCATTTTTTTACGCAGATGTATTTTTCATGCATTTTGCGTGCGTTTTAATGCGTTTGCGGTTTGCTAATGGAAACCGCATATGCAGTTTGTTTTAAAATGTATGTAAATCACTAGGAAGACAACAGGAAGCGGAAGCACATCACAGATCTTTACTTTTTAATGAAAATTGCAATGCATATGCGTTGCGTCCATCTAAAAATGGCGCAGGGAGAAAAATGGCGCACCGTTCTGCCGATAAATTTATCATAAAACGCAGTTTACCGGTTTAATGTAAATACATTAAAATGGTAAATAGCGTTTTATAATACATTTATTGTGGAACGGTGCGCCATTAAAGAATGCAGGGGGCTGGCTAGTATAGGCAGCGGGGGTTGGGGGGACAGAGACAGCGGACACTGGAGGGAATAGGCATCGGGGGGAGGATGTGTGTAATATGCATACATTACCTTGTCCATCGATCGCTCCTTCCCTCCGCTCCTGCACGTCTTCCATTTGTGTGCTTGCAGTCCTGCAGCCAGCCAATCACCATGCGGGGACTGAAACCACATGGTGATTGGCCGGCTACAGTAAACTAATGGAAGAAGTGCAGGAGCGGAGGGAAGGAGCGATCGGCGTCCCAGGACAAGGTAATGTATGCATATTACACACATCCTTCCCGGATGCCTATTCCCTCCCGTGCCCGCTGCCTCTCTACTCACCGACCCCCTCTGGCCTGTGCATTTTTTAAGATTTATAACGCTATTTAGCATTATAAGTGTAAGGCACACTGCCTGTGCCATTTTTTAACACTTATAACGCTAAATAGCGTTATATAATCTAAGTCTGTGCGGCGCCGTTTTCGTTCCCCTGGCGCTGTGCGCCATTTTTAACTGTCACGTATGCGTTACCATAGACTTTCATTATTTGCGTTTTGGCAGCCAGCCTGCATATTATGCAACACTATTAGCAATTGCAGAACGCTTACTGTAAATCACAAGTGCAATGCTGGTACTTCTGCGTCCCATAGACTAACATTGCTGCATATAACGCAGCATTTCCTGCTCCGCAAGCGTTTTTGCCATGTGTGCACCCGGCCTCAAGGTAAATGTTAATCTTCAAAGACAAGATGATTAGAGTGGGAAGAAAAGGAATCTCAGTTTTAAAGTTGAAATGCAAATGTATTATTTTGTTGCAGACTTTACAGGAAACATGGATTGTAAATTTAACATTTGTTTTTCACGCCATATATTGTTGGTTTTTTTTTTTTTTGCAGTTTCAATAACCATGTGTGAACAGCGGATGTGACGCACTCATTTTTGCTCCTGGATTTCTGCATTGCTGCCCCGCGGGGGCGGGGAAGTAAAGCGCTGAGGGAGGGGCTTGCATATAGGTGCAGAGTAAGGATATCGGTGAATGTCTGTCATGTTAACCTCGGTGGAAAAAATGTAGACAGCATTTACCTTCATTCCAAATTCCCCACAGGATGAGAATATTTTTATTGTTATTTTGAGACAAAACATATGTGCTTGGTTGAACCTGTAATTTTTTTTATTATTATTATTGCGTTTTTTTCTCTTTTCAGCCGTCTTTACAAAGAAGGTAATAAGGATATTTTACATAAGTGCCCACAACTGGAACCTTCAGCCACATTGAAGGGGCTTTTCTTCAGTGCATTATCATGTCGGACCCCCTTCTTTGCCTGGGTCCCCCGATCTGCGCTCCTCCTCCAGTGTTAAGTAACCAGCGTGCATAAAGATGAAGAGGCAACGGGCGGGGGAATCGCTCACCTCTTCCGCGTTCCATCGTGCGCTCCACTGACGTCACTTCCTGCAAGGCCGTCCACTTACAATACAGTGGGCGGCATTGCCGGAAGTGATCGGGGGACCCAGGCGAGGGAGGGGGGGGGGTCCGACCCCCCTCCCCACCGCTAGGCCCAATACCCCCTTTCTGTCAGCTACCCCTCCAGCTCGGCGGGTGGCACCCAGCATCCATGGACAGGTGGGTGCCGCCCCCCCCAGATCTGCCGCCTGAGGCAAATGTTTCACCCCGCCTCATGAGCGGGCCGGCCCTGCTTAAACCCCATAAAGTTGTTTTTTTTTTCTACATATAGCCGGCCAAGGATCAAATAGAAATTATATAGCTTGGTGTATGCATTGCTTGCTGCAGGCCTTGCGATCTGTCAGTTCTCCTAGAGAGAACTGTACATTACCTATCAGACTGCCAGTGGTACTATATTCTAGGTGTGTATTTCAGTAGTGGCCTCTACAGGGTGGTCCACTCCCCAGCTTGTTCGGAGGAGGAATCTTAAGACCGCCGGGCCTTATCAGGTTCAGACCACACCTTAGTTTCCATTCCGGATATTTTTTTTGCCAAAATCGTACGGTTTATCTCTGAAACGGTAATTCAGAATATTTCAGAGCACTATTTTCAGTGTAAAGCACCACCACCCTTGCGTCATGATGAGAATTGGGAATCTGGGAAATGGTATTTCTTCTGTATCTTCTGCTTTTTTTTTTAACTTGATGTAGATTTTTCTTATTCAAAACAACAACAAAAAACCCTTTTGTCCTGTCTCTGTGTTGTCTGTTCCTTTGACCGCCTCTGTCAGTTGCATTACAAGTTTGCCAGTGTACATTTTGTTCCTGCCATACTGAGCTATATTTTACGGCAAACAAGAGGTACCTTGGTTTAGAGGGCAAAAACCAGGGAAAAATACTATATATACTAAACCTTTTGCGCCCATGGTCCAGGAGTGTCTTGAAGATGTTCTCCCCTAATATTGTGACCCCTTTAGTCTCCCGCTCCCCCCTATTGTCCTCCTATGCTCACCCTGAATAATGTAAAGCAGTGGCAGCATGGTTCAGTGGGCTCACTAAATCAATTGGTTTAGCGGCAACCAGAGACCTCTCCTATCCCTCACGACTCCCTTAGTACCAGCTTCTGCTGATGATGTGATCAGTAGAAGCCGGAACTAGGGGAGCCTTGAAGAAGAAGAGAGGTCTCTGATTGCTGTTGGAGGCAGTGGATTAGGTGAGCCCACTGAGCTGTGCTGCCACTGATTTACATTATTCAGGGGGAGGCAACGGAGGACGCAATACCGGTAGTCCCCGACATCCCAGCAGTTCATATCGGCTGGCGTTTGTAAGTCGGGGACTCCCTGTATTTGGCATTTTTTGTTGAATTTTGGGGGAGAAAAAGTGCGTCTTATATGCTGACAAATATGGTAATTATTATTTTACCGAGAGTTGAGATAATGTTTCATTAGTAAATACTTAGTTAAGTTCCTATTAGCCAGCACAGGCAGGGATTGCCTGATTTGTTTGTGTGCTGGTTGCTTGAGAATTCAAGTAACCAGGCGTAAGATTAAGGACCTGTTTCCTCTTCTGCCGCATGCGTCAGCACTTCCGGGTCTGCGGGAACGCAGGCGAATCCCAGAAGCCGTGCCATGCACGGCTATGGGATTCGCACCCTCCCGCGTGAAAACTGTGGGCAGAGTTGGCCAAATCGCTAGGGTAAGCAATTCGGCCGACGGCGCCATAATTTCCTACGGCAAAGTTTCCCCAAGTGATTTGCCTGCGGGGAAACTGCGGATTCGGAGCCAAAACCGCTCCAGTGGAAACAGGCCCTAATACTTGCTTCCCCCAGAAATTAAATGCACTGCTCAGCGAAAGCAATTTACTAAACCTCCAGGCGCCGGTCCTCTTCACTCTGCTGCATCTTCAGACGGCTCCTGACGTGTGCATGTGATCGGATCATGTGACCTGCCAGGAGCCATACGAGATTGCAGCCGTCAGCTGCAGGGGTGAAGAGGACCAGCGCCTGGAGGATTTGTAAATTGTTTCCAGTGTGTGCTGCTCTGCTACACCCCCATACTGGTTGGTTGAGACTCCCAGATGCCTGAGTTCCAGATAGCCGGGACTTCATCAGATGGAATATACAGTTAAGGCCTAAAGGAAAGTACAAGAGCGTAGTGGTAGAGATGCATACAATTCGTATTAGATACTTCTCACCCGTCCCGAATTGTTTGCATCTCTACCACTTGCAATCAATTGCTCCAACTAGGAGGCATTAGACTTTACACTCCATAGCGAGTTTTAACATGAATTACGCAGCTTGTGAAACTACTCTTTGGCCAAACAGGCAGCAATATATTTTGACATAATTATTGTGGGACATTGACGCCTATGAGAAGAAACTAATCCACACTTTATTCAGCCCAAGCACCTTATATTTATTTTTATGCTATTTTACTTTGTTTTTATGGACTTTTTAGATTTTTGGAGGGAAATTATCCCTGATTAAATTAGCACTTCACCTATTAAAGGTCATCAATATTTTTAAGCGCAGTCTGTTATTTGTATATTGTACTCTGAAATTATCTAAGGAAGTGGGATCCCTTTAACAGTATTTGCAGCATATTAGTACAGGCGCAACACTACTTGACTCTTTTTTTTAAAGAGAGATCTGTCAACTGCCCATAGCAGGCCAGTTCCCGATCGATTTCAGCATGAAATTTCGCCGGGTTTGTCCCCTAGCTGCTGTTCCCACAGAAGGGGCGCCTGGTGCACCGTGCGGGGGGCGTTGCCGCAAGGGGGGGGGGGAACCGTGCCACCATGCCAATTCACTCCCCGCAGCTCACCTCTCCAGCCTGCGGAGTCTTCCGGCAGGCAGAGCAGGGCTACGGGAAGATGTCGTCCGAAGTCCTGCACTGGAGACTATTTGTGTCTCCAGTACAGGGCTTCAGGCGGCATGTTCCCGTAGCCCTGCTCTCTACATGTCAGCGGGGAGGGAGTTTTGTAGCTGCTGGCTGCAGGGAGGTGATCGGAGAGCTGCGCACCGAGGGAGGAGTCTTCTGCAGGTGAGTAAATGTTTTGGTTTTTTTTTTACAGGTGGCCATTCTTTTCTGGTGAAACGCTTCCCATATTACGATTATTTTCTGGTGATGAAACATTGCTGCATTATGATTATTTTCTGGTGAAAGATTTCCACATTACGATTATTTTATTACGCCACCGGTTTTCTCGCCTGGAGTGACAGAATGGCTGTCCCACAGTGTATAAACGTACATTACCTGTCCTGTGTCACGGTGCTCATCTGTCTTCCGATTTTGCTGCTCTTCCATTAGGCCCATACGTGCAGCTGGGGGGGGGGCGCATGTGTGACATCACACGCTCGCTAATGTGCTATGCGCCGGCGGCATGTATGGGGCTAATGGAAGAGAGGCAAATTCAGAAGACGGATGAGCACCGCGACACAGGACAGGTAATGTATAAATGCACACATACATCCACATTTGTACACTGGGGGGGGGGGACAGTGTCAGGGGTTTCTCCACGTTTGTCGCTCATCCCGGTATCGCTCACCATTACTGCCACGCACACAATCGACCATGAAGGCCCAACATCCTGCAGCATGTCTGATCGCCATGCTGGTCCCCGAAATTGGTTGCATTATCATTCGGGCATGCACTTAGTGGCACCGATTTTAATCCGAATCATAATAATTATAGAACCGGATGGTCGACCAGCCGCTAGATGTATGGGTACCTTTAAGGCCCATACACATGCTAGAGGCCCATAACGTTCACCTCTGCTGATGATCTGGTCTGTGAGCAGCGGCCCCTGACCTCCACGGGGCTAGCGATCCGGCAGGTGGATCAACTTGGCCGAGCGACGACCAATAGCTATGTGACATCACATCTGCTCCATTGGCCCTGCCCTCTCACATTGCAACAGAACACGTCGTCAGCCTATATGCCATATAGAGCCTCAGCCCGGCAATGTTTCCCGAGGATTGGTTCCCAATCCCAGTTGGGCGACATCAATCTAGGGTGTGTATGGGCCTTGAGATGGCGCTGATCTAGTTTAGGAGACCCAGCAGGAAACCTCATAGGGAGCAGTTCTCCAATCACAGCACCCTCTACAGCACAAAGCATTGCAATGGCCGAAAAGTGTGGCCATAGTTTACAACAACCTATGTGAAACTTAGAAGCTGGAGAGGGTGCCGTCCACCCAATCACGTTAGCAGAATTTCTCTGTGAGGTTTCCTGTTGGGTCCCCAGAACTAGACTAGTGCCCGAGCCACGTCCTTAAGCCTGGTACACACCTTCAGTTTTGATTGGCGAATCACTGTAGCGATTGGCCTCCATGTAGTATGATCGCTTACCTTCACAAAGTGTTCATAGTATTCAAGATCTGTTTACACTCATACGTAGGTGGTAAAATTGGCCGGTACTTATCCGTTAGCCGGGCGCATCCGGCAGGTGGTGCTAATTACTATTCCCCCTCCAGGCCGACATGGATAGTAGGGAAAGATGTAACTCTGGTGGAGTTTTGTCGCCACCTAGAGGATGCGCCCGGCTAACGGATAAGTACCAATTGGCCAATCAAAACTGAAGGTGTGTACCAAGCTTTAAGCCTGGTACAGACATCCAATTTTGATTGGTCAATGATTGGTCACTTTTACCACCACCATTTAGTATGAGAGCTTACCTACATAGTATTGAAAGTCTGCTGGTCCTCATAACACCTGGAGTTGGTAGAATCGGTCAGTGATGATGAGCCAATCAAAATTGGATGTGTGTATGTAACTTTTGTAATTAAAGAAGGTCATAGAGATGTTCACAATTCCAGCTTGCATGTAATATTAAAGCAAATTGTGAGCAGATTGGCACGGGCCAATCAAATGTGCTTTCTGCAGATTTTGATTGGACTAATTCAAAGCTGCATAATATTTGCAATAGGTTTGCATGCAAGCTCAAATTACTAGCATCTCACTAACCGGCTTTGCTTATGATTCCCATCTTCCTACTAGGGATAGTCAATGAGATGCAAATAATTATGGAGGATTATGCAAATAAATTCTGAATGCAAGTATATGCAGCTTGGAAATGAACCAATCAAATCCTACCTTGGCTTCAGCTGATTGGTCTGCAGTGTGAAAATGGACCAATCCAATCCTACCTTGGCTTCAGCTGATTGGTATGCAGTGTGAAAATGGACCAATCCAATCCTACCTTGGCTTCAGCTGATTGGTCTGCAGTGTGAAAATGGACCAATCCAATCCTACCTTGGCTTCAGCTGATTGGTCTATTTTCAAGTTGCTTTGGAGGAGGAGGAGCAGGAGGAAGAGAGGAAAGTGCCAAGTAATAGTGATTAACTGCACCAGTCGTTCAGTGATCCATCATGGCTGATCTCTATATGGTGTTGTGGGATACCTGAGCAGTCAACTCTAACGACTAAAATGAGGTAACAATCGCCTCTATAGCTCTCTGCCTTTTTTGTTTTTCCTTTAACCACTTGAGGACTGCAGGGCTAAACCCCCCTAGTGACCAGGCAATTTTTAGCTAAATTGGCCACTGCAGCTTTAAGGCCAAGCTGCAGGGCCGCACAACACTGCACACAAGTGATCCCCCCCTTTTCTCCCCACCAACAGAGCTCTCTGTTGGCGGGGTCTGATCGCTCCCCCCATGTTTATTTTTTTTAAAATAAATATTATTGTTTTGTTTTATTTGTTAAAAACCCCTGTTTCTTTAAGTTTATTCCCTCCCTCCCTCCCTCCCCACAGCCAGCCAATTATGGCGATCGGCTGTCATAGGCTTCTGCCTATGAGAGCCGATCGCTCTCTTGTCCCCAGTGCAGCGCTGCTGCTCATCGCAGCGCTGCACCTAGTAAATAGACGGCGTGATCGCCGTCTAACAGTCTCGGAGACTGAAGGCGGGGCGGAGCTCCGCCCTCCGAGCATGAGATGCGCGCGCACCATGCATGCGATCTCATGCAAAACAGCCCCGGGACTTTACGCCAATTGGTGTTAGGCGGTCCTGGGGCTGCTGCCGCGGCCACGCCTACTGGCGTGACGCGGGCGGCAGGAGGTTAAAGGAACTCTGAAGTGAGAGGGATGTGGAGGCTGACCTATTTAATTGTAAGCAATACAAATTGCCTGGCTGTCCTGCTGATCCTCTGCGTTTTAAAGCTACATACACATGTCCAACAAGTGCACACGACCACTTGCACCGCGCGACCTGTATGTCTGGACGGATAAACAACCAACTCATTTACATACTGCGCCTGAACAATGGACTGCACATTGAAAACAAGTACAAGTCATTTATGAATCATTCAAACTTCTTGTACACATGCATCACCTGCATGATATCAGATCAAATGTCGTGTGAATAGATCCAACAGTTGGATCAGTCAAAATGCTCGTCAAGTGTTTGCACGCGTACACATGCCTGGTTATCGTCCAACAGTCTAAAACAGACTAAAGTCAGATGACAATAGGGCACTTTGGTTGAGAGTGTGTTTTTAAAGCCTGGTAATGAGAAAAATATGTTGTTTTATAATTCAAACCACACTGATCCTACTGGTTAATTTTCCTTCATATTAACATTTTAAAATTAGTAATATATCAATTTAAAGGATGGGAATAAAGTTTAGAGTCAAACACATTTTTTTTTAGTGGATAAATATATATATTTACATAAAAAGAGGGACAAAGCCGTGAAAGAGGGACAAATGAGGAGGAAAGAGGGACTGAGGTACAGGGCTCCCAAAGAGGGACTGTCCCTCCAAAAGAGGGACAGCTGGGAGCTATAGTATGGATTATTACGAGAAGACAGTGCACTACTGCACACTGACTGCACAGAGACGGTCACGTGACCTAATCGCGAGCGCGTGACCGCGATTCGGAGCGTGGCGTGGCTTGGATGAGGCGGGAACGCGCGCGCAGCCGTGCACAGGCGGGGGCGTGGTTTGACGGAAAGGCGGGCCCGGGAGGCGTGATGATGATTCCGGTGAGAAGATGGCGGCCACCTGATAGCGGGAAACGAAGACAACTGCCTGTGTCCGGTGTGTTGTGTTATTTTCACCTCTCTCCCTGTTCCCCTGGCAGAGGCCTGTAGTGCCTGGTGTCCGCCCCCTCCGCGCGGTGCATTGTGTGTGGTGTCTGTATGCATGGTGGGGGTAACATAGGGGACCCTCTCATGGTTACTGCATGAGGGTTTATATTCCCATAGCGCAGTCCTGCAGGGGGCGTGGCTTACATTGCATTTGGATGCATTAGTGCAGAAGCCAGGGCTGATCGATTTATTATTGTTATTGCACGGGGAGAACATGCAAACACATACAAATAGTATTGTTATTGCAAATAGTATTGTTATTGCACGGGGAGAACATACAAACTCCTTGCAGATAGTGCCCTGGCTGGGATTCTAATGGGGACCCAGTGGTGCAAGGTGAGAGTGCAAACCACTATGCCACCGTGCTGCCCTATCTCTCTATAGATGTTATCATTGCTTTCTGAGGTGCTAACGTCTTCCGAGCTAGTCCAGTTGAGGGGGGGCGTACATTTGAAATCTGCGCCGGTAGACTTGGGCGCAGGATACTGCCGTTATATGGCTGATCCTGCAGCTGCACAAGTCAGGGGCCGCCATGGATAGCTGGGGAATGATATAATTCAGCTTCCAGCGATTGCTGGAGGCCGAATTATTGTTTTTTTTAAGCAACTTCGGCTCCGTCTTCTAACGGCGCCAACGTTACTGAGCGCTGCTATAGACTGATTCCCGTTATAGTCTATCGTGGCGCTAACTGCACCCAAATATAGCTGTGCTAAAAAGCACTGCTCCGGAGGGGGGACCCCCATCCACTTCCTGCTTCTGGCAAATTGGTTGTGACCACAAATGTGCCTGGTGCACACCATGCAATTGCCTGTCCGTTCAATGGGTCAAAGCGATACTTTCAGATAGGTCCTTTCTGATCTCTGGTCCTCCCTTTTCTTTTTCTTTTTTTCTTTTTTTTTTTTTTTTGATCGATTTTTCTGATCACTTCTGTACAAAATTGATCGGAAGTTGGTTGGTAATGATCGGCTCGACCCGTCAAGCTGAAATTGCATGGTGTGTTTTGAAATTTCATGGTGTGTTTACAAAAAAATTGGACAGTTAAAGAGAGTTGATGAATCAGGATGATTGTTTTGAAAGACGGCCATGATGGATCACGTCGGAAACGATTGTTCAAAATTAATGGACAGAAAAATTGTTTGAGCAATTGTTTATCACGTCCCGTCGTTCGCATCACGCCACTCCTGATGATGAAAGATAGATTGTGGAATGATTGTTTTGTCTGCAGATTTTCACAATCTCTCATCCTGTGAGTACTTGTACCCAGCGAGAAACACTATAAATAAAAAAAATTGCATACCATGACCCTCACCCACAGTCTTTGATCATAGTGCTTGGTGCAGCTTTACTTAATCTATTCGCTTGGTGATATGGATAGTATTCCTGTTGGATCCCCTATTTCTTACAAATTAGTGGCCGCAACCAGGGCTGTGGAGTCGAAGTTGGAGTCGAGGAGTCAGTCGGGGCAATTTTGGGCTGTCTGAGTTGAAGTCGGAGTCGTGGTTTCAGAAACTGAGGATTAATTTGTACAAAATCCACAGCCCTGGTCACAACTACGTTTTCTCCTTCCTTACTTGTGTGTTGCTGGTTGTGATTTCAGACACACACTGTGGCCCAGTGCACACCAAAATCCTTTAGCAGATCTGCTAACGCTAGAGGTTTTTGAAGCAGATTTTCAGAGCGTTTTTAGGCATGTTTAGGGTCCATTCTCACTTGAGCGGGAATCACGCGATTCCCACTCAAGACAAACCGCTAGCACATGTAACACTATGGCAGTGTTCTCAGTTAGCGTTAACCGCAAATGTGTTACTTGCAGCGGTTTGCCAGTGATTTGCGATTAGCATGCATAGCACCGCTAATCGCGATCGCTCCCAAACAGCTGCATTGTCCCATGATTTATCTGCGTTATTCGTGGAAAAATCACTCCCGGAATTGCTGACGTTTTGCGGTTTTAGATATGAACGGACCCTTAGAGAGGTTTTCTAAACATGCATAGCGTTTTTGTGTAGCAGATTTCAAATATTGTTACAGTAAAGCTGTTACTGAACAGTTTCTGTAACAAAAACGCCTGGAAAACCGCTCTCATCTAGCGTTTTTCAAAGCGGTTTTCCACTTTGCTATAAGTTAAAGAAAACCTGTAACATCAAAAAGGTCCCCTGGGGGGGTACTTACCTCGGGAGGGGGAAGCCTTATGGTCCCAATGAGGCTCCCCACGCCGTCCTCCGTCCCTCAGGGGTCTCGCTGCAGCCCTCCGAACAGTGGTGATGTAAATATTTACCTTCCCGGCTCCTGCGCAGGCGCTGTGGCAGCTCTCGGCTCTGAAATAGGCGGAAATACCCAATCTGCGTCGGGTCTGCTCTACTGCGTAGGCGCAAGTCTCTGGCGCCTGCGCAGTAGAGCGGACCCAACTGAGATTGGGTATTTCCGTGTACTTTGAAGCTGAAAGCCGCAACAGCGCCCCCGCTGGAGCCTGGAAAGGTAAATATTGAACAGGCTGTCGGATCTGTCGGGCCGGCTTTGAAGGGCTGCAGCGAGACCCCCGTGGGACAGAGGACGGTGTGGGAAGCCTCATTGGGACTCTGAGGCTTCCCCCTCCCGAGGTGAGGTACCCCCCAGGGGAACTTTTGGATGTTAGTGTCTCTTTAACATTAAGGCAGAAACGCCTCAGAAATCGAAAAAATGCTGCAGCCCCGAGTTTGCGTTTGTGGAAAAAACTAACCGCTCTGGTGTGCACAAGCCCATTGAAATACATTACCCAAGCGTGTTTTTTTATTTTTTATACCCAAGTGTTTTTCTATCCCCAAGTGTTTTTAAAAACGCTCCAGAACCGCTCTGGTGTGCACCAGCCCTGTGTGCGATATGCAAGGATATTAAAAGTGTATAGACAGAAGTTCTGTCTATGCACTTCTGATATTCAGAAGTGCATTTGAAGTTTCCACTAATGCATAATAACGCAGCTTGTGGTTGCATGCATTTTTGCACTCAACGCTGTGTAATCCCATTTGTTATAAAGCATTTGATCTGCATCCCATCGTAGAACTACAAGAGTGCCATGCATTGCTATACATGACACTACCACCCAGGTTGCAAGCAGCGCACACATGGGAAAGGGAACTTTGAGAGGGGCTCTGCCCATTCAGATGAAAAGTTGAAGGCCAAGTTCACACTCTGCATCTTGTGCAGCAATGCAGGCACAACATAATACACATTCTGTAGTATAAATTTTTGCACATCATTTTTCTTAGCATGACAAACTGCTATGTAACATGCGCGTTAAAGGGGAACTGAAGAGAGAGGTATATGGAGGCTGCCATGTTTATTTCCTTTTAAAGGACTTCCGAGGCCAAAACGAAGAAAATTACACTTTACCTTTTTCTTAGCAGAATCCACTCAGGGCGTCCTCCGCTCCATTCCGTCGTCAATGTAGGCCTTTCCGACCCCCCCCCCCAGGGTTTGCCCCGACCCTACCGAACGGGTCGCATCGATGCCACCCCTATGATGTCCGCCGCCTAGATCCGCGGCCACGCAGTACCTTTTGCCACGATTGCGACTGCGCAGCCTTTAGCCCGCCGCGTAGTGGGTCCCGGCATCCTGGATCGTACATCGGGGGAGGCGGGCTAAAGGCTGCGCAATCGCGGCAAAGCGTACTGCGCAGCCGCAAATCAAGGTGGCGGCCATCTTAGGGGTGGCATCGATGCGACCCGTTCGGTGGGGTCGGGGCAAGCCCTGGGGGAACGGAAAGGCCTACATTGACTGCGGAACGGAGCGGAGGATGCGCAGGGTGTCCTCCGTGGATTCTGCTAAGAAAAAGGTAAAGTGTAATTTTCTTCATTTTGGCCTCGGAAGTCCTTTAAGCAATACCAGTTGCCTGGCAGCCCTGCTGATCCTCTGCCTCTAATACTATTAGCAATAGCCCCTGAACAAGCATGCAGCAGATCAGGTGTTTCAGACTTTAAAGTCAGATCTGACAAGACTAGCTGCATGCTTGTTTCTGGTGATACTACTACAGAGAAATAGACCAGGGCTGCCAGGCAACTGGTATTGCTTAAAAGGAAATAAACATGGCAGCCTCTATATACCTCTCTCTTCAGTTCCCCTTTAAGCACTGTACCGCAATCGCTCCAGAATTGCGGCAAAATGCTGCATGTAACATGTTTGCGATTGCTGCTAATCCCGAAACGCCCGCAGTCGGCGGCAATTGCGGCAGTGAGATCACTGCCATATAGTTACCATTGCACTAGTGTTTTAAAAAGCGCTAGCGCTTTGGCGAATAACGGGAATCACCCGCTAATCGCTGTATTTTGAATGGGCTCATATGGTTAGTGTGTTCACATGCAGCAATGCTGCGTGAATCCTAAAGGCCCTTTCACACTAATAGCGTGTACACACTGCTCCGCTTTTCAAAGCGCATGCGTTTTTTTAATCGCAAGGTCTTTTGAAAAATCATGAAAATCGTGAGGATCTGTACACACTGGTGCGATGCACTTTTTCTATTCTCATGAAGGCTTGCGATTTAAATACGCAGTGTGTACAGACCCTTACAGAAACCTGTCCTGTCGCACACAAAAAAGTCACATCCTGTCACAGAAGCTGGTATAGCTAACACATTGAACATGGCGGGGTGGGTCCCGACTTGACGACACAAGAGTGTGCGTTGTGAGCGGTTAACCTGGAAGTGAGGCATACTTTCATTGGGAAGCATGCCTCACAGTATGGTTGCATCGCAGCGGTAACGTGTGGCAAGACCTATCGGGATAATTGCTTTGACACGTAATGCATCAAGTGTGAAAGTGCGAAAGAGGTAAAAGGGTGCCGCGTGGCTGAGGACATTTTGGCGTCGCTATAGGCCGTTATGGCGGCGCTCAGTGAGTATTTTGGGCGCCGGCAAAAGACTGAGCCCAAATTATAAAAACAGTGAAGTTTGACCGGCAGCAATAGGTGGAAGCCAAATTGCATCTTACTCCACTGTATAGTATAATGAAGGGAGAATAGTAATTACCGCTCCTGAAAAATTTGCCGCAGCATGGTGAGATGTTTTTTTCAGCTTTACCCTGAGCCCAAATTTCCTGGCCTCTTTTTACATGTGTGGGTGAAAGGGGCCTAAAGCTATGTATAGGCAGACGAATGCCTGGCAATGTGGACAATCATTAGGTGGCCACTCTCTCCTGGGAACAAAATGATCTGATCTTTGATTGTTTCTCAACTGGATGGTTTTAAGCCCCATCTACACAATAAGATTCTTTGTGCGATTCTATTTACGATCCAATTAAATGAATCCGACATGTCCGACCGGGATTCGATTCAATTCGATTTGTCATTGTTTTGCAATGGCAAATCGAATCCCGATCGGACATGTCGGATTTAATCGGATGGTAAATAGAATCGTAATCGAATCGCACAAAGAATCGTATCGTGTAGATGGGGCTTAACTGTAGAACAATTTTAATAAGTGCTGCCAACCTGATCTACTAATTGTTGATTTCAGTAGATGTCTTGAGCGTGTACATGTGCCATCAGACCATTGGTTTCCATACTAGAGGCCATAGGCCAAATGCGGCCCACAGAGCCTTGTTTTAATGGCTCCTGAACACTTTTAAAAGTACTAGTTGTGGACTGCAGGCGGTAACTGTGCTGTGGTGTTCAGGATTCCTGCAGAAAAGACAAACATACTCTCTGGAAACAGCTGGCAGCAATAGTCTCCTTAGAGACCCCGCAGGAAACCTCATAGGGAACAGTTCTCCAATCACAGCACCCTCTACAGCACTAAGCATTGTGATTGGCCGAATAGTATGGGTGTAGTTTACTACTTTATCTGAAACCTAGCGTTCGAGAGGGTGCCATCCATCCATTCACCTCAGTGAAATTTACCTATGAGGTGTCCTGCTGGGGCTCCTAAACTAGATTAGAGCCCAGCTTGCCTCTGAGTCCCTCACAATGCCAGTACTGATCTGATCTTCCTGGCTGGAAATACACGAAAACCGGCTGTTCCTTATTGCTCTGCCAGCGCTTATAGTTGGCATATGGATTAGAGACCAGCTCATGGTCGGTTGTACTTCCGGCCAGGAGGATTGGTGCTGCTTCTTCTGTGGGAGACAGGTTTCCTGGCAGCGAGTAGTGTCTTTTATTTTTTTTAATTATTTGCAGGAGCCACTGAGCACCAATGCTTGGTGGACCTTCTGCCTAAATTCTATATGGGGAGGACTTTAAGGTGCATTGGGTAACTTATTTGGGGGGCACTCTGCCTGTTTGGAGGGGGTGGGGCTCTGCCTTATTGTTTTGGAGCCATTGTGCCTTATTGAGCACCAATGTTGGGGGGGCTTCTGCCCAATTGTTTTTGGGGTGGACTTAAAGGTGCATTGGGTAACTTATTTGGGGGGGGGCACTCTGCCTGTTTGGAGCGAGGTGGGGCTCTGCCTTATTGTTTTGGAGCCATTTTGCATTATTGTATTGTATATTGCTATTTAGGGGGCCTGTATTTTTGTGACATTGGAAGCATGCTAAATATTGCTATTTGGGGGCTTCTCTTATGTTTGGTGGTGGTACTCTGTCTAATAATGTTTATTGTTGAAAATAGCTTGTCATTTGATATTTGTTGGACATTGCTTTCTCCTTGTTGTTATGTGGATATCACTGGAATCTTCCTGTCCTTCAGATAAAGACATATCATTTATATCTGCCTGCTGTTAGTATTATTTGCATATCAATGCATAAGATTAGGATTTGCATGAATTGTTTTCTTAAAGGGAACCTGAAGTGAGGTGTATGGAGGCACCATATTTATTTTTTATTTATTTTATTTCCTTTTAAACAATACCAGTTCCCTGGCTGTCCTGCTGGTCCTCTGCCTCTAATACATTTAGCCATAGACCCGGAACAAGCATGCAGCAGATCAGCTGTTTTATGACAGAAATCTGACAAGATTAGCTGCATGCTTGTTTCAGTTTTTGTGGTTCAGGCACCACTGCAGCCAAATAGACCAGCAGGGCTGTCTGGCAACTGCTCTTGTTTAAAAATAAATAAATATGGCAGCCTCCATGAATTTCTCTCTTCAGGTCTTGTTAATCCAGCATATGTTGTGGGTGGTGTGGTATAAGTAGATACTAACTGTGCCTTCTGTTCCTCTCCATCACCCGCTGCTCTCCTACACCAGACCCCAGTCAGCTCGCAGACCCAGGCATCTCAGTGCAGAAATGCAGCACTACGCATGTGCAGTATGTCCATTTTGCTCGCCCGTGCTCAGTGATGTAACAGGCAGGCTCGCACCCGCGTTCCAGCCAGCATGTCTCCACATCATGTACTGCAGTACAGTGGAGCGTACACGGCAGGGGTGACGGAGAGGAACGGACGGCGCTGGTAAGTGTGGTATCTACTTATACCACAACATATGCTGGATTAACCAGAGTCCTTTGGCTGTGGTATCCTTTAAAGCAGTGTCCCTGTCCTCAAGGCCCACCAACAGTGCATGTTTTGTAGATATCCACACAGGTAATCACGTCTGCTGAGGCACTGATTGACCCACCTGTGCATGTTTGTTGTTTCCTGCAAAACATGTACTGTTGGTGGGCCTTGAGGACAGGGTCTTAATAGCCTCAGGAGTCCCCCAGTTGAAACCTATTACCGTAGATTAAATGTAAACATATTAGCTAGCACTAGGTGCACCCCCCCCCCCCCCCCCCCCCGATTGCCCAGAATCCCCTGATCCCGCTGCTTATACATTATCCAGCGATCGCCGCAGCCTCCCGCACAGCTCTTCTCTTCTCTATGGGGAGGATCGGGACTGTGCATGACGTCATGTACGATCGTCCCCATAGAGAAGAGCGGAGGTGTGCGGGAGGCTGCGGCGATCGCTGGAGCCAGGCTGGGTAATGTATAAGTGGCTGGATCGGGGGAATTCTGGGCAATATAAGGCCGGCCGACCACCTATTCTGGCTAGCCTAGTGCTAGCTAATCGGTTCTGATCGCATTTGGTCTAATAGGTTTCACCTGGGGGACTATGAGGCTACACAATCTCCTGAGCGGCGTAACGCCCAGGAGGTTAAAGAGACACTGAAGCGAGACTAAATCTCGCTTCAGGTCTTATATATAGCAGGGGCACGTGTGCCCCTGCTAAAACGCCGCTATCCCGCGGCTTAACGGGGGTCCCTTCACCCCCAACCCACCCCCCCGCAAACCTGGGTCGGAAAAAGGTCGCTGGAGCTGATCTTCCTGGAGGCAGGGCTAACGGCTGCAGCCCTGCCTCCAGTCGCGTCTATCAGACGCGCATCGCCGCCTCTCCCCCGCCCCTCTCAGTGAAGGAAGACTGAGAGGGGCGGGGGAGAGGCGGAGGTACGCGTCTGACAGACGCACATGGGGCAGGGCTGCGGCGGTTAGCCCTGCCCCAACCAGGAAACGCTCCCCCGCTGCTCGGAGGGGGTTTGGGGGGACAGGGACCCCCGTTAAGCCGCGCTATAGCGGCGTTTTAGCAGGGGCACGCATGCCCCTGCTAGCTATGAGGTCTGAAGCGAGATCTATTCTCGCTTCAGACTCTCTTTAAAGGACAACTGAAGCGAGAAGAATATGGAGGCGGCCATATTTATTTCCCTTTAAACTATTCCAGCTGCCTGGCAGCCCTGCTGATCTATTTGGCTGCAGTTGTGTCTGAATCACACCAGAAACAAGCATGCAGCTAATCTTGTCAGATCTGACAATAATGTCAGAATTTGAAACACCTGATCTGCTGCATGCTTGTTCAGGGTCTGTGGCTAAAAGTATTACAGGCAGAGGATCAGCAGGACTGTCAGGCAACTGGTATTGTTTAAAATAAAATAATTATGGCAGCCTCCATATCCCTCTCACTTCATTTGTCCTTAAAAGTACTTTTAAGTATGACTCTAATTATATGCCCTACCCGCAATCTGCTGTTGCCATGTTTCCATTTCGCTGCGACACCAGTTTTGATGCATGGTTTAGTTCATACAGGACCTGTTTTAGAAAATCTATTAGGTTTATTATACTAGGCTGTTATTAGGTTTATTGTACTCGGGGGCAATCAGCAAAAGTTGTCTATGGCAGTGATTACACTTGAGCAGATCTGCAGCGTTTTGGGAAAGGCAAGCCTCTGGATGCCGCTTGCCAGGACCCTCTGGAAGATCCAGGCCACGCTCCTCTGTAGGCACGAGCATGGCCATGCTGCCCCCGTGCATGAGTAGCTCCGCCTTACTGTGCAGACACAGTTGTACTTGCACAGCTTGCGCTTTTGTCTAAAGAGGAGCACGGCCTCAATCCTCTTTCTGGGAATCACTTGTAAGGAAAAAAACGCAATGCTTCACCAGGAAAAATGGGAGTATCTTAGCTGGGACTCCAGTGTACTTGGCACCTCTGGGAAAAGTATGAATGAATGAATAATAAAAATGGCGGCCAGCACACTGGAGTCTCAGCTAAGATTCTCTATTTTTGCCTGATGAAGCGGGCTGCTTCCCCCTTAGCGTGTTGCAACCTGGATTTTTTTCCCCAGAAAGTGATAAATGAAAAGTCTGTTTGAAATTGAGCCTTGGCCATGGAAATCACTGCTGGAATGTGTGACTGGGTGAGTTAAACTGAAGCGAGAGGGATATGGAGGCTGCCATATTTATTTCCTTTTAAACAATACCAGTTGCCTGGCTGTCCTGCTGATTCTGTCTCTAATACTTTTAGCCATAGCCTCTGAACAAGCATTCAGCAGATCAGGTGTTTCTGACATAAGCTGCATGCTAGTTTCTGGTTTGATTCAGCCACTGAAGGGCTGCCAGGCAACTGGTATTGTTTAAAAGGAAATAAATATGGCAGCTTCCATATACCTCTCAGTTGTCCTTTAGGGCTCGTTTCCACTATAGCGAATCCGCATGCGGGCACTGCATGCGGATTCGCATACTTAATGTTAGTGGATGGGGCTGTTTCCACGTGTGCGGCGGCGGCGTTTTTCGGTGCTGGGAAAATCTGCACGACAGGGTCGTGCAGATTCGCGTGTGGCAGGAATGCGGGCGAATCGCCGCTAATGTATTCAATAGGGAAATCGCATGCGGCTTTGTCATGCGGATTTCCCCGCGATTTCGCATGCGATTTCGCATGAAAGCCAATGGAACTTAACACAGGCAGTGACATGGTTAAATTCGCATGGCTCCTTGCCATGCGAAATCGCATGCGAAATCGCGGGTAAATACGCATGGGGAAACGCAGCCGCATGCGATTTCTTCAGCGGTGGAATCCAGGCGATTCCGCACCGCTACAGTGGAAACGAGCCCTTAAACCTATTGTTGCACACTGCCTGCAACTCTGCAGGGAGGGAGAAGAGAAATGCGGTCTGCAGCAGCAACTGTTTGCCAACTCCCGCCCTGCAGAGCAACGTGGCAGATATATCAAGACAAGCGCAAGTAGAAGAGTGAAGCAAAACTACAGCCGTTGCTCAGAGTAACCAATCATATTGCTTGTTGTATTTAACCATCTAATTGGTTGCTGGTGGCTATCGTTGTGCGTTAAACATGCAGCGATAAATCTTCCCTGGTGTCTGCAGAAACACGGTGATACCCGCTGCTGTAGCCGACCACACTTCAGCAGAGAGGGCAGCAGCAGGACTTCCCTATTGGCTTCTGGGTATTGCTGTTGCCTTAGAAACCTGACAGCAAGAAGGAAGAATGGCTCCAGGAGTAGAGATGGTAAATAAGATGCTCCATTTTTTCCGACTCACATGCAAATTTAATGTAAATATTGTGCAACCTGGAACTAGGCCAATCCAAATCAGCAGGAAGCCCAATTCGAAGCTGCATATCATTTCCATTGAAAAGTAGCATGTCGTTTATTATCTCTACCCAGCAGACAGGTGTCCGGGGAGCCTCAAAGGGTCACTGTGACGGAAAACGGTAACCTATAACATTTGTACACATAAGATGTACATTTGTCTCTTAACTGCTTGCCGAACGCCTCACGCCAATTGGCGTGAATGGGGCGGCTCCCCAGGTCTGCGTAACGCCATTTAGCGTTAAGTCCTGAGGGCGGAGATTGCAGGCGATTGCGCATCCCCGCTTCTATGATGGAGCTCTGCTCCGTCATCAGTCTGCCAGCGGCGATCACCGCTGACAGACTGTTAGATGGTGAAACCGCCGTCTATTTACTGTGTACAGCTCTGCGATCCACAGCAGCACTGTACTGGGGACAGCTGTGACTCGGCTGTCCCCCCTGGGAGGTTCAGAGAGCGATCGGCTCTCATAGGCTGATGTCTGAGAGTCGATCGCTGTGATTGGCTGGTGGAGAGAGGGAGGGGAGAATTATAAATAAAAAAATAGCGACATTTATTTAGGAAAAACAAACAAAAAATTAACATTACAGCAATGAGCACAGCCCACTGAGCCCACCAACAGAAAGGTGGGCAGAAAAAAAGGGGGGTAATCATTTGTGTGCTGAGTTGTACGGCCCTGCGGCAAGCCCTTAAAGCTGCAGTGGCCTGAATTGTGTAAGAGGTTAAAATATTCTTTGTTCTACCTGTCACTTATAGCAGGTATGATTAATTTGATGTCTCTGAATTTCTTAGGGCTTTTTTCCACGGGCAGTTGATAGGCAGTGAAAAACCTCTCAAACTCTCACAGCTGCTTGCTGCGGCCTGGCAACTGCTTGCTGCTGCCTGGCAACTGCTTGCTGCGGCCTGGCAACTGCTTGCTGCGGCCTGGCAACTGCTTGCTGCGGCCTGGCAACTGCTTGCTGCGGCCTGGCAACTGCTTGCTGCGGCCTGGCAACTGCTTGCTGATCACACAGTTCAACTGCTCGTGGAAATGGGCCAGGTATTATATCTGAGTCAGTAATAGGTCAGTGTCATGACTCTGTAAAGTGCTGCAGAAGATGTCAGTGCTATATAGATGCATGATAATATGGTAGGTATACTAGATGAAGCAGGTTGTTTCGGCGCTCAGCGTTGATACTAGGCGCCCCATAGCAGCAATATAATGCTGTGCGCAGGGCGTGTAAGGGTGATTTGGGGCTCTGGCGGTTGCTGGACCCCAAATTACATCTCCCTTTGAGTTGTGACAACCGGGAGTTTTGCAGCAGCAGGGAGAGCCGTCATTTGGCTCACCCTGCGCCCAACTCACCGGCGACGCTTACATTCGTACGCATACTAGACTGTGGCAGGGATTACATTGTGGGGTTCTTCTGAGGACAGTCAGTGACGTGACTATGTACTCTGTAAAGTGCTGCAGAAGGTGTTTGTTCAGTATAAATCCATAGAAATATGCAGGTGATGGTATCTTATTGTCACCCAGGTTCTGGCAGAGGGAGAAGATGTTGCAGAGGTCATCTCCAGCCTCTCGGCTCTTGCTAGATGCTTTCCAGGAGATGTGGCTGCTCCAATCTGCTCGAGGGATGTCAGAGGGCTCGTTTCCACTAGTGCGGCGTGCGTCTCGTAGACGCACGCCGGCACTGAGCGGGTGGGCGGGATCGCAGGCGATTCCCATCAGCCGTGCCATGCACGGCTATGGGAATCGCAGCCTCCGCCGCGAATTCTGTACGGGTTTCCGGCCGAATCGCTACTGCAAGCGATTCGGCCGGCGGCGCCGTTGTCCCCTATGGCAGAGTTTCCCCGCGCGATTTGCCTGCGGGGAAACTCTGCGGATTCGCGGCCGTTTCCGCGAGAGTGGAAACGGGCCCAGAGAGATGCTTGCAATCTGATTTATGTTAATTGTATGCAAATGTATGCAGCTTGGAATTGGACTAGTCAAAATCATCAGCTACTATATTTGGACCTATGCCAAGCTGCATACATTTGCATAAAAATGACAAAAAAAATTGCATCAACTCGGAAATAACAGCACTTCGTTGATCTTTCCTGCTCATCTGTATTCTGTTCCAATTATAAAACTGTCACATGACCAAGACCATGCATAACTAACCGAGGCTTACATTCGTGTGTTTCTGTCTCTCTCTCTTTCTGAGTATGACTCTGTGTCTGTCTCTGTCTGTCTCTCTCTCTCTCTCTCCCTCTCTCAGTATGACTGTCTCTCTCTCTCAGTATGACTCTGTCTCTCTCTCTCGCTCTCCCTCTCGCTCTCTTTCTCTCTCTCCCTCTCTCAGTATGACTGTCTCTCTCTCTCAGTATGACTGTCTCTCTCTCTCTCTCGCGCTCTCTCTCTCTCTCTCTCTCTCTCTCTCTCTCTCTCTCCCCCTCTCTCAGTATGACTGTCTCTCTCTCTCAGTATGACTCTCTCTCTCTCTCTCTCTCTCTCTCTCTCTCTCTCTCACACTGTGTGTGTCTGGCTCTCGCTCTCTCTCTCTTTCTGAGTATGACTGTGTGTATATGCGATCTGCGAGTGTGTGTACTCACCTAAATCAATTATTTAATGAGGAAAAGTATTAAAAACTGGTGGCAAAATACTGCTGTTAATAGGTCTAAGCGGTAATTGGGGATTTAAAAATAGCTATTTTCCATGCTGAAACAGGTGACAAGAAGGGCGCATCCTGGCTTTACTGACACAAGGATACAGTGAGCGTCAGTTTGCATTTATCCTTAAAAGGAGCCAGAGGTGAGAGGTGTATGGAGGATGCCACATTTATTTCCTTTTAAACAATGCCAGTTGCTTGGCAATCCTGCTGATCTATTTGGCTGCAGTAGTGTATGAATCAGACCAGAAACCAGCATGCCACCAATCTTGACAGTTCTGAGAAACATCTGATCTGCTGCATGCTTGTTCAGGGTCTATGGCTGAAAGTATTAGCTGCAGAGGATCAGCAGGACAGCCAGGCAACTGGTATTGCTTAAAGAGAACCCGAGGTGGGTTTGCAGAATATTATCTGCATACAGAGGCTGGATCTGCCTATACAGCCCAGCCTCTGTTGCTATCCCAAACCCCCCTAAGGTCCCCCTGCACTCTGCAATCCCTCATAAATCACAGCCATGCTGCTGACAAACAGCTTGTCAGAGCTGGCTGTGTTTATCTCTATAGTGTCAGTCTGCTGCTCTCCCCGCCTCCTGCAGAACTCCAGTCCCCGCCTGCATCCCTTCCCTCCCTGCTGATTGGAGGGAAGGGACGGGGGCAGGGACCGGAGCTATGCAGGAGGCGGGGAGCAGCTGAGACTGACACTACAGATGTAAACACAGCCCGCACAGTGCAGCTGTGATTTATGAGGGATTGCAGAGTGCAGGGGGACCTTAGGGGGGTTTGGGATAGCAACAGAGGCTGGGCTGTATAGGCAGATCCAGCCTCTGTATGCAGATAATAATCTTCAAACCCACCTCGGGTTCTCTTTAAAAGGAAATACATATGGCAGCCTCCATATCCCTCTCAGTACAGTTGTTCTTTCAAATTTTAAAGATACAGTACACAAGAATAAAGTCAGGCAACAGGCACCAGGAACAAGTCTGTAGCCTGGTAGAGGGAGGAAATGAATCCAAACTGAGAGGGGTGATGGCAAACTCATTTGAATGTCACTCGGGAACCAAAGGCTGATATCAAGTGACCTTCAACTACAGTGACACACTGAGACTGGGGTGAAGTGCATGGCAGGAACAGTTCAAAACAGGTTCATGCAGGCAGGGCTGAAGTCCCGCAAAGCCACAACAAAGCTCTTCATCAGTGAGAAGTAAAGAAGAGTCGGCCTGAGGTTTACTAAGGACCACAGTAATTGGACTGTAGAAGATTAGAGTAAGGTCATCTTCTCTGATGAGTCCAATTTTCTAGTTGTCTAATGCTGGGTACAAACTATGAGATTTTCTGGCCGATTTACTGTCAGATCGATTATTTCTAACATGTCCGATCTGCTTTCCGATCGACCTCCGAGCATTTTCCAATCGATTTCCGCTCACTTTAATAGGAAATCGATCAGAAAGCAAATCGGACATGTTGGAAATAATCGATCTGACACAGTAAATCGGCTAGAAAATCTTTTAGTGTGTACCCAGCACAATGGTTAGAATCAGATCTAGAGAAGCACCCAACCCACAGTGTCTTGCACCAACTGTAACATATGGTGTAGGACCAGTGATGATTTCAGATTGCTTCAGCAAGGCTGGAACCAGTCAGATCTATCATGCCAGGCTCTGTCCTAATGATATAGAACTCGGGGGAGGGGCCTCTGTGTTAAATACTTACCTGATCTGATGTAAATCATCCTGGCAGGTAATAGCCTCCCCCCCCCCCCCCCTTGAATTGCGGCCGTGGTGCCTTCTTTTCCGTCGCATTTCTACCAATGCTCTGGCTACCCCCATCTGCGTTTCCGCGGCCCACCTCCAGCTTGACAGCCACGGCTTAATTGGTGGCTGCTGAGCTGGGGGCGGGCCATGACAATGCAGGCGGAGGTTTCCAAAGAGCTTTGGCAGATGTAGGAAACATGGCCGCAAATGGTTTCCTGAGGAGGGGGCGGAGCAGCACCTGAGTCCCGATTACGTCGGAGCAGATAAGTATTAAACTCTGAGAGGATGTATGTGTTCCCTGGCTGGATCTTTAGGTATGACTTAAAAACCTGTATTTATTTGGTTGGCTTTTTTGTACTTCACTTGTATAGCTTAGTTGTTTCCAGCTCCAGTGTACATGTTTTGCCAGATGTTGTATGAACCAAATGACATGTAGGATCTTTTGGCTCTCTGCAGTGTTGACTTAGATGTTAATGTTTAGTGCTGTTAATGATACCTGTCTCTCCTCTGCCCTAGGATGAAGCATCCTACGTGCTCCCAACCTGGAGAGGACTTTACCTTATACTCATGGTACACGTTCACATAGACCTCAGTGCTGATGGAGAAAGTATCTGGAAAAGGGGCACAGGGGATAATCAGTGATGAGACACAGATGTCATCCCATTCACTTTCCAGATCTACTGATCCCATCATGGCCCAGAAAGCAGCCAAGTCTGACAGTACCACCGTACTACCAAAAGTAGTCGGTGATGAAACCAAGCAAATCTCACACAGAGTAACTAACACGGGAAAACATGTGCTTGTAGCTCCGGTACCAACGCCTCCCAGGTCGGAACCTCCTGTTCAGAGGACGTCTAAGACTGTTCTAGCCTGTGTTAGGGGTGCTGCAGTTGCTGACCAATCAGGACCAAGGACTGGTCCTACTGTATGCATGCAGAGGGCATCAAGACCCGAACCTCCTCCTCTTGTGCATAATGAAACGCTTGCTGGGGCCGAACCTTCAGACCACAAGCGGCAACCACCGGCCAACCAACATTCCCATAATACGCAGACTGTACAGAGTTCTGTAGGTGGTGGAACCTCTGGCCACAGCAACCAGAAGACTTTTGGGAGAGCAGGTTCCTCTCCTGAGCAGAAGCACCATATGCCGACTGTTATTACAAGTAATATCAGTCAGTCAAGGGTTTTGAATCCACTTTGTCTGAAAGTTGACCTTAGTCAATCAAAACCACCAATCCAGTCTTTGCAGATAACCACTGCTACATCTCCTCCAAGAGCTGACACAAATTCGCAAAGTTACCCATGCCATTCTACTCCAAAAGCTGAAAACCACGAGCAGAGACCTCCATACAGGTCTGCATCAAGAACTAACGCCAGTCAAACGCCACTTTTATCCCAGTCTGCTCCCAGAACTGAAGCCTGTCAGTCAATACCTCCATCCCAGTCTGCTCCGAGAACTGATGCTAATCAATCAACATCTACATCCCAGTCTGTTCCCAGAACTGACACCAGTCATTTGAGATCAAACACTACATCTCCTGACAGCAGTAATGTGAGATCTCATTTTAAATCTCAGAAAACTGAAAGGAAGCATCTAAAACCCCAGGCCAAATCTTCTGCTCACCAGTGCAAAGTCCAAAATCAGTCAGAGTCGGGTCTTGCCCAGCCTGAGGGTGTTTGTGAGTCAGAAGATGGTAGAAGGTTGGCTGTTGGTTCTGGTGGGGCTCAAGTCTACAGCAAGATCACCCAGCCAGATTCAGAGCTGCCAGCTGTGCAGAAGCATGACAAGAACACAGACAAAGTGGACGGTAAGTGCTATAAGAACCAGCAGTATTGTCTTTAGCCTTCGTTTGTGGGAATCTAACCTATTGTGATTGCAGCAGACCGTCAGCCACCAGGGAACAGTGGAAAACCTAAAGTCAGTACGTGTGAGGAGAACGAACGTGAAGATGATTCAGAGCTTTATATTACACTGGGTAAGTGTCTGCAGTCACTGACCTCATTGTCGCACTGTGCAGCTGAAGCCAGGTAGCTCTACTCTTCTGTAATCGGTAGGTTTAAAGCCTTGTACACACATGAGGCATTCCGCCTGATGGAGATCGGCACCTGATCCTTTGGGTGACATTGCAGGGGTGAGGCTGTCCAGATGTCACTAGCCTGTAGGCTAGTGATGTGTTTGTTCTCATATTGGGGGGGGGGGGGGGAGCAGTTTGGGAGCAATATCATGCGGTGGGCGGGGTAAGTGGAGAGAACAAACCTCTCGGACGGCAGTCACCAAGAGTGGTGAGTACATCAAGCAGTGCTAGGAAACTCACCAAACTGTAATCTTGTCCACCATGCTCTTCCTTCACTAGGTTTGTCCCTGGTTCAGGGGTACTTTTGGAATTAAATAAGCAATGATGGAATTCAATTTAGTCAGTTTTGAGTTATTTCAGTTAGTTCTTTTTTTCATGGACGGGTACCAAAAAATGTTGTCCACGTTCTGTGTCTGATGCTTCACATATTGGTATCTTCCATTATGTCCTGTGCTACTGACAGATGAGCCACACTCAGATGATAAAAGGAAAAAAAAGCTTCCAGGGAAGAAGAAGAAAGAGAACAAGATTGACGCAGATGAAGCTTCAGTGTCCTGTGACTTGGACCAAGAACTGGACCGAGCTCTGGAGGACGGAGCCAAGCAACATAACCTCACTGTGGTGAATGTCCGCAACATTCTGCACGTGAGTAGCTGAGCTGCTGCCCAATTTCCAGTAGAATAACATTCTTACAAAGTAACCAAGTGCGTTTTAGATGGACATTTTGTTGGAGTTGTGGATGGGCTTTGGAGGAAAAGGGGTTTTATGTATGAGCTGTGAAAGAGGTATATTAGGTGTGTTACAGAGGTACTGGGGAATTGGGATGTATGAGATACGTGATGTAGGAACCTGTTGTGGAGCACATGGTTACTGGGTGGATTGTGTAGGAGCCAGAGTAAAACTGTGGGATGTGCAGGGGCTGTATAGGTCATCTGTTGGGTGTTGTAGAAGTGGGATGTGCAGGTCTCGGGTTGTGCAGGGGATGTGTAGGTTATTTCTTGGGTGTTGTAGAAGCGGTAGGAGGGATGTACAGGTCTCGGGTGGGTTGTGCTGGGGAATTTGTAGGTTATTTCTTGGGTGTTGTAGAAGCGGTAGGACCGTAGGAGGGATGTGCAGGTCTTGGGTGGGTCATGTGAGAGGAGGGAAGGGGTGAGCATGTATCAGGTGGATTATGTACCCAGGTGGGAGGGTGGTTTTTGTTGAATGGGGTTGGCTAGAGGGATGTGTAGAAATCTGGTTAGAAGAGGTGGATATAAAGAAAGATACTCAATATAAAGAAAGATATTCTGTGTGTGTGCAGGAAGTCATCACCAATGAACATGTCGTGGCCATGATGAAAGCAGCTATTACTGAGACAGAAGGTCTCCCACCATTTGTAAGTAACATGGCTTTTGTGGTGCCTCATATTCCTTTATAACAGTGTGTAATACACACACCTTTATATCTTGTATGAATGTATGGATACAAGCAGTCTATCCATAGTTTTCACTGCATTTCCTCCGTTTTTGTTTCCCAGGAGCCAAAAATGACACGGTCTAAGCTGAAAGAGGTGGTAGAGAAGGGAGTGGTGAGTATTACTGCCCCATTTATTAAAGTAGGATTACACTCAAATTTAAGTTATGCTCTAAAGCATTAAACATAGCATAACATCAACAGCTAAAACCATTTGAGTGGTTTCAGAGGTACATGGAGGGTTAACACTCAAGCTATTCACTCATTTAGCTGCTAATTGGTATTACCAGATTGTGTTTGAAGTATACTAGGCTGTGTAAACTAGGTAGAAACATTTCTGCTGCATCCAGGGAGGAAGCTGAGAACTTTTTCTTCTTTGTTTGCTCTTAACTACTTAATTACGTCTCTCTGATAATTTGTCCTGCAATGTTTGCTGGCCACTTCAGTTAGGTGTAATAATGCATTTAAATGACCTAGTTGTTTTATATATTCATTTTTTTATTGTGTTTAATGTTTTAGAGCAAAAATGAATTTGGAGTGTTATTCAACTGTAAATGTGCCGTGCCATTTTTTTTTAACACAACCATGTTGTATGTAATGTGTGCCTATCTAAATCAGGTAATCCCTACGTGGAACCTCTCTCCAATCAAGAAGAGTAGCAAACTGCAGGTGAGTAGTGCGGAGTGCCAAGTATTTGCTGTGTTTCTTTAAACTTGTCAATATTTACATTGGACATGCACAACATTTTGGCAGCCAGTTTATCCCCTTCCTGACGTCTAACGCTGATAGGCGTCGGGAAGCTGGCAGCCCCAGAACCGCAAGTCCTGGGGCAGGGTTGTACAGGGGATCGCGCACGCATGCCCGCAAGAGCTCCGTCAGTCTACCAGTGGCAGTCGCCGCTAGGAGACTGTTGGATGGCGAAACCGCCATCTATTTACATTGTACAGCGCTGCGATCTACTGCAGCGATGTACCGGGGTCAGCCGTGGCACTCGGCTGTCCGCTGGAGGGGTTCCGATCATGATACCCTCTCATAGGCTGATGCCTATGAGAGAGGATCGCCCTGATTGGCTGAGGGGGGGGGGGGGGGGGAATAGCAATTTTATTTAAAAACAAACAAAAACACCTCCAGCAGTTCAACTTTTTTCCCTTACCCCCCCCCCCCCCCCCCCCTACAGTACTCCTGTAAGTCAGGTGATTCCTGGTATGAGCCACACCTCTTTTTCTTTTGAATACACGGAGTGCCAAGTATGCCTGTTTCTCCTCGATGCTGCACTATGAAGACCCTGTCCTCCCTGCTTCTTTCATGTGTTACCTCCTCCTTTCCCTTATCTGTTCTCACTGCTGTGCAGCTGGCACTGCAAATACAGTCCTCCTATGTTTTCCATAATTCACTCCTCTTTCCTGAATACTACTGTGCTGCCAATTCTGGAAACACTGTCCTTCCCACGTCCATATGTTATCCCCACTTCTTTTTTCTCACGACTTTGCTGCTATACCTGGAATTGCTTCCTGAGACCAGACTCCGACCTCTGCAATTTATTTATGAAGGCAGCAGTCAGCCTCATGCACTACTCCCCCTCTCCTCTGCGCAAGTCCCTTTGCTGGCTCCCTGTCCCCCTTAGAATTACATTTATCCACTTCACCCCTAGGCTATTTTGGCTTTTCCCACCAAGAGCCATTTTCGCCTGTCAGCACTCCTCCCATTCATTTGGCCATAACTTTCTCACTGTTTATCAGACCTAAATAATCTATCTTGGTTTTTTTTGGCCCCCTAATTAGGCTTTTTGCGGGTGATACTTGTTTTTTAATTATTTTCTATGCATTTAATAGGGAAAAAATACACTATTTCTCCAATTCCATCCCCTATAGTTTCAAAGCGGACCTGAACTCAGAACAACAGCATAATAACCTTTAACCTCCCTGGCATTCAATTTCTTAGGATTTCTGTGCAAAAAGTGATCCAATTAATTTTCATAACCTTTTTTTTCACCTGTAACTCTCCAAAATGTGTCAAGCAAGGGTCTAGTATACAGTGCAGGAGAGTATTGACGTGTATGCACGTCAATAGTGTTCACAGCATGTTTTGTATTGACGTGTATAACCGTCAATACTACTACAGAAATTAAACAAAAAACATTTTTGTTAAAGCTGATACAACTCCTAAAAAATATCAGCACTGTTTCTACTTCCTGATTCATGGAAGCAGACATATTGTTAACAGGCTGTGATTGCAAATGAGCTTATCTGCCATCTCTGCTGTGGCAGTCATGTGACACAGGGGAGAGATCAAATTACAACTATTGATTAGACATAGATGAGGAGTAATTAGACAGGTTAAACTCTATAAAAACGTATAGGGTGCATTTCTCAATATTTTCTTGTGCAAGAGTTCAGGTCCACTTTAAAATAAACAATGCTACCGTAGATAAAACCCACACATTTTATTAGCCCGTTTGTCCCCGCTAACACAACATTTAAATTATGTTTCTAGTACAATGTACAGCATATACACACACACACACACACACACACACACACACACACACACACACACACACACACACACACACACACACACACACACACACACACACACACACACACACACACACACACACACACACACACACACACACATATATATATATATATACACACACACACACACACACACACACACACACACACACACACACACACACACACATATATATACACACACACATATATATACACACACACACACACACACACACACACACACACACACACACACACACACACACACACACACACACACACACACACACACACACACACACACACACACACACACACACACACACACACACACACACACATATATATATATACACACACACACACACACACACACACACACACACACACACACACACACACACACACACACACACACACACACACACACACACACACACACATATATATATATATATATATATATATATATATATATATATATATATATATATATATAACACACACACACACACACACACACACACACACACACACACACACACACACACACACACACACACACACACACACACACACACACACACATTCTTTGCAAATAGAGGTGTATTTTTCTGTTTTGTGTTTTTTGTACCCTATCAATTATTACAAACCCTTATTTGCTAAAATAATAGTAATATACCCTCATGACATACTTGTTAAAATAACGAATACCTAAGTCCCTATGTATGTATTTTTTTTTTCACAAGTATTTCTGTTTTGTATCTATGGGAGAGGCGGCTGGATTTAGAAAGGGATTAATAACTACCGGTATATTATTATTATTGTTTGTTTTTTTTAAATGGATTTTTATTTTGGCTACATGAGGGTGCTATACTCTTTTCTGGGTTACTAGGAAGTCTATGATCATTGTTAAACATTACTTTTTGCTTTCATTATTAGAAAGCAATAGAGTTCATGCTGAAATCTGTTGGAAATCGGTGTGCAGATGTGTGGCAGCAGTAGATTCCTCTGATCAGATTTGAAGAATCGTTGTTTTGGTGTTCAAAGTTCTATGTTCTTCTGGATAGTTACGTTGGACACAGACGGTACTGTAAAGCTTGTCCTGCAAACTCCTCTAACGTTCTACCCACTTCTGTCTCTTCCAGGCACCCCAGTTTGTGGACATCCAACTGGAAGAAGAGGACTCGTCTGATGAGGAATATCGGCCTGAGGAGGAGGAAGAGGATGAGACGGCTGAAGAGGTAGGTATTGGTATGGGAAGTGATGAACCTGTGTGTCAACTTTCCAAATATGACCTGTATGCTGTCAAGAAAATGTCTAAAGGTGTTTTAAAACATGGCTTTCCAACCCGGTCCTGAGTCCTCAAGTACCACCAACCATGCAAGTTCTCCAGAAAACCACAAACATTCACATGTGAGATAATTAGTGTCTCAGCAGAGCTGATTAACAGCCTCTGTGGATTTCCACAAAACCTGCACTGTTGGTGGTACTTGAGGGACAGGGTTGGGAAGCCCTGTTCTAAAAGACCATTCCACCTGAAACTAACATTATTAGAGCTTTGTGTGGATGCTGGTAAGTATACCTGTCATTGGAGTTCAGAATTGACACTGTTGGTCTCTTCACTTATTAGAGTCTACTAGAGAGTGATGTGGAGAGCACCGCATCTTCACCTCGTGGACACAAGCGCCCCAGACTGCAGTATGTGGCTGAGATACAGGAAGAAGAGACTGCACAGGTAATCTCATTGCTGGTATTGCTAAAGATTCTACTTACGCCAGTGAGATGTTAGTAATGTTCTCATCTTATGACTTCTCAGAGTGCTTTTCCTTCTGGCACGGAGTCCATACCTATGGGTCCACCACCACCACCTCCTAAAACCAAACACATCTATGATGTCACCTTCATAGAGACACTTAATGCAGTGGATGAAGAACTTGATCGGAGCTCTGCAAGTATGGACTCTTTTCAGGTGAGCTATCGTCCATTTGTGATGTACATGATGCTGTCTGAAAACAGATGTTGACAGACGTCTCTTCTTCTCCTAGTCCTTGGATGAGAGCCTTATCGCTTTCCGCACTCGTTCTAAGCGGCCACTGAAGAATGTGCCCATTGGGCGGCTGGAGGCCGAGCTCAAGGCCCCCGACATCACCCCAGACATGTACGACCACAATACAGCGGAAGATGAAGACTGGAAGAAGTGGCTTTGCAGTCTCATGCAGGATGATGTAGGAAATGAGGGTGAGTATAACCCGCAAGCAGGTCCTTTTTATTAAAGAACATTTCTGGGAGAGGTTATATTAACCTCTTAACGACCACCTAACGCCAATAGGCGCGGCTGGTCGTAAGTGGGTTTCTATGGAAAACTGTCAGTTCACGGAGGGTATCTCCGTGAACAGCCTGCGAGCCTCTAATCGCGGCTCGCAGGCTAAATCAGACTCCCCCAGCAGGACATCCCCCTAGTGGGGAAAAAAGGGGGGAAGTCTGATCGCCCTGCTTGCAACTTGATCTGTGCTGTGGGCTGAAGAGCCCACCCAGCACAGATCACAGAAAATTAGCCCGGTCCTTAAGTGGTTAAAACTACACAATTGCTTAATAGGAAGCATTCTTCTCAATTCATCTCGTGCTAAGATTTTTTAAATAGTATTCCGGGTCCTCATGTCCTTCTAATGTCCATACACCAATAACGAGAGCTTCTAATTAATGTAAAAAAATTCTGTCTGCTTGATTGGTTCCAGAGTTGAGTTGCAAAACAGAAAAGGTGTTATTCATACCTTTCTGAATGTACAGAAGAAGCAACATTTGACCTCAGTAAGTCTAGGGATGATAAAATGTACTTCCAGCTCTACAACAAACTTTAAAGTGTACCTGAAATGAGGGGTATAAAAGCTTTATACATACCTGAGGCTTCCTCCAGCTCCCTCCACACTGATTGCTCCCTCACCGTCCTCCGCCTCCCGACTGGCGAAGCTAGCGGGGCTTCTACTGGACAATCCAGGAGGCGGAGGAGGACGGTGAGGGAGCGATCAGCGTGGAGGGTGCTGGAAGAAGCCCCAGGTATGTATAAAACTTTTATACCCTTTCATCTCAGGTTTCCTTTAAACCTTCAGGCAGATGGGAACATGGGAGTGTTTTGGGTACTTGAAACCTTGCAGAGAAGTGACATTTGCCCTTACTGGCTATTTTAGAAAGTTTTTGCTGGCTGCATATTGAGATGAAAAGGTACTTTTGATAACAATAGAGTTACACCTCAAAGAGGAACTCCAGCCTAAACAAACATACTGTCATTAAGTTACATTAGTTGTGTTAATTAAAATAGATAGGTAATATAATCTATTACCCACACTGTTTTAAAAGAACAGGCAAATGTTTGATTTCATGATGGCAGCCATCTTTTTGGTTGGGAGGAGGTGACAGGGAGTATGAGACACAGTTCCAACTGTCCTGTGTCCTGAGCACCTCTCCCAGTTGCTAGGCAATGTGAATAACAACATAGGAAATCCCATCATGCCCTGCACAGCATCAGGGATAAAAACGCCCGGGCTTTTTTTCTTTGATGGGTGGAGCTTAGCTAAAAATGCAGCTAAAAATGATGCTTTGGTAAGAAAAATAAAGTTCTGATGCTGTGAAACTATTAAACACCAAGCCTTTTCAGTTCTGCTGAGTAGATTTTTAGTCCGGAGGTTCACTTTAAAGTAAATCTGGGAGTTTTAAAATTCAAAAATGTAGATACTTCGCTCCAGAGAGGGATTGGCTTCATCTCTGGTTTGTGATGCACGCCATGCTATCTCTTACATGTACCCTCTTGTTTAAGATCTAGATGATGATGACGATGACCCAGAATACAACATCCTGGAGGACTGGGATGAGCCGGACACTGAGGACATGCGCAATGACAGGGCCGTTCGCATCACAAGTAAGTGCCGGCGTCTTCTCTTCTCTGGAAACATGATTCCTGCTGCTCTAGGCGTGCTGCCATGATGGGGGCGCCTTGTGTCCTTCGTGTAGTTCTCACATATGGGCAGCACTGCAGCGTAGTGAATAGCACTCTCGCCTTGCAGCCAGGGCTGTGGATTAGGTACAAAAATCATCCGACTCCTCAGTTTATGAAACCTCTGACTCCAGGTACCCTAAATTGCTCCGTCTCCTCGACTCAGACTCCTCAAGTCAATACTTACCAGGGCTGTGGATTTGGCACAAAAATCCGACTCCAGGTACCCAAAATTGCTCCGACTCCACAGCCCTGCTTGCTGCGCTGGCACCCAGGTTTGAATCCCAGCCTGGGCACTATTTGCACAGAGTTTGTATGCACTCCCTGGGTTTTTTGGGGGTTTCCTCCAGCCAATCCAGTTTCCTACTACATCCCAAAAACACAGATAAGTTAACTGGCTTCCCCCTAAAGTTGTCCTTAGACTGCGATACATACACCACACAATACATACATAGACATATGACTATGGTAGGGATTAAATTGAGAGACTCTCTGAGGGACAATTTAAAGGGACTCTGAGCAGGACCTGAAAATGGCCAAATGAACTTACCTGGGGCTTCCTCCAGCCCATCATAGTCTGTGAGAGCCCTCGGCGTCCTCTGGGCTGCCTCTGTTCTTCCCCTGGCGACTCTTCCCGAGGAGTCCTGCACATGCATGGCCCCTCCCTCGTATGCATTCTGCGCACACGAGTTTCATTCTTTCCAGAACCATGAGACGGGCACATGACTCCTCACAAAGTTGCCGGGCTGACGAAGCTGCCGGGGAAAGAACAGAGGCACCTCGCGGACTACAAGGGGCTGGAGGAAGCCCCAGGTAAGTTCATTTGTCCATTTTCGGGTCCTGCTCAGGGTCCCATTAAGTGACAATATACTCTGTTCAATGCTGTGGAAATGTCAACACTATAGAAATACTAAAAATAATAATATGTCTGCTACGCTGGCTGTCAGCACCTGTGCGATTTATAAGGCGCTGGCGGTGGTCAATGAGATGGTCGTGTCCCCTGCTCAGACACACGCTTAATGCAGATTTTATGCAGCTTGGAATCGGGCCAATCCAAATCCCAATTCTAACCCGCATAAAATTTGCATTAAATTTACATCCAAGTCATAAAAATTAGCATCTCATTGATCATCTACATAAGCCGCCAGGAGGAGGGGAGGGGGGGGAGCGGCCGCAGCAGATGTACTGACGCGTGAGCTAGAGATGATCAACGAGAGGCAAATATTCCGGGTACACATGCAAATAACACGGGAGCTAATCAAACGCTGCAGCAGCTGAGTCTGATTAGCCCATTTCCGAGTTTATATGCAAATGGCACGTAACTAGAAACCATTTGCATCTCATTGAGTGTAAGCCAGCGGTGGGGGTGGCATATGTCAGAGGGGGGGAGGCTGTATGAGATTCACTCTCTGCTTCTCTCTGTGATTTTCAGAAAAGGAGGTGAATGAACTGATGGAGGAACTGTTTGAGACGGTGAGTTCTGTGTGCATGTTGTTTCCTTATTCTCGCTGCTAGAACCCCTCCCTGCATTCTCTTCTGTAACCGTGTATACCAGATCCATTCAGCTTCTCCATAACGCTGTGAATTACAGCTCTGCAGCTTGCTGTGATGGTCTGTGCTTCCTGTCCCTGCACTGTGCTTGTATACCTCAGCCTTGCATCCTGTCACTGCACTGTGCTTGTATACCCCAGCCTTGCATCCTGTCGCTGCACTGTGCTTGTATACCCCAGCCTTGCACCCTGACCCTGCACTGTGCTTGTATACCCCAGCCTTGCATCCTGTCCCTGCACTGTGCTTGTATACCACAGCCTTGCATCCTGTCACTGCACTGTGCCTGTATACCCCCAGCCTTGCATCCTGTCGCTGCACTGTGCTTGTATACCACAGCCTTGCATCCTGTCCCTGCACTGTGCTTGTATACCTCAGCCTTGCATCCTGTCACTGCACTGTGCTTGTATACCCCAGCCTTGCATCCTGTCACTGCACTGTGCTTGTATACCCCAGCCTTGCATCCTGTCCCTGCACTGTGCTTGTATACCACAGCCTTGCATCCTGTCACTGCACTGTGCTTGTATACCCCCAGCCTTGTTCCCTGACCCTGCACTATGCTTGTATACCCCAGCCTTGTTCCCTGACCCTGCACTATGCTTGTATACCCCAGCCTTGTTCCTGACCCTGCAGTATGCTTGTATACCCCAGCCTTGTTCCCTGACCCTGCACTATGCTTGTATACCCCAGCCTTGTTCCCTGACCCTGCACTATGCTTGTATACCTCAGCCTTGCATCTTGTCACTGCACTGTGCATGTATACCCCAGCCTTGTTCCCTGACCCTGCACTATGCTTGTATACCTCAGCCTTGCATCCTGTCCCTGCACTGTGCTTGTATACCTCAGCCTTGCATCCTGTCCCTGCACTATGCTTGTATACCACAGCCTTGCATCCTGTCCCTGCACTGTGCTTGTATACCTCAGCCTTGCATCCTGTCCCTGCACTGTGCTTGTATACCTCAGCCTTGCATCCTGTCCCTGCACTGTGCTTGTATACCTCAGCCTTGCATCCTGTCCCTGCACTGTGCTTGTATACCTCAGCCTTGCATCCTGTCCCTGCACTATGCTTGTATACCCCAGCCTTGCATCCTGTCCCTGCACTATGCTTGTATACCACAGCCTTGCATCCTGTCCCTGCACTGTGCTTGTATACCACAGCCTTGCATCCTGTCCCTGCACTGTGCTTGTATACCTCAGCCTTGCATCCTGTCCCTGCACTGTGCTTGTATACCTCAGCCTTGCATCCTGTCCCTGCACTGTGCTTGTATACCTCAGCCTTGCATCCTGTCCCTGCACTGTGCTTGTATACCTCAGCCTTGCATCCTGTCCCTGCACTATGCTTGTATACCCCAGCCTTGCATCCTGTCCCTGCACTATGCTTGTATACCCCAGCCTTGCATCCTGTCCCTGCACTATGCTTGTATACCCCAGCTTTGTTCCCTGACCCTGCACTATGCTTGTATACCCCAGCCTTACATCCTGTCCCCTGCACTGTGCTTGTATACCCCAGCTTGGCATCCTGTCCCTGCACTGTGCTTGTATACCCCAGCCTTGCATCCTGTTCCTGCACTGTGCTTGTATACCCCAGCCTGGCATCCTGACCCTGCACTGTGCTTGTATACCCCAGCCTTTCATCCCGTCCCTGCACTGTGCTTGTATACCTCAGCCTTGCATCCCGTCCCTGCACTGTGCTTGTATACCTCAGCCTGGCACCCTGACCGTGCACTGTGCTTGTATACCACAGCCTTGCACCCTGACCGTGCACTGTCTTCAGCTTTGTGCAGCCCAGCCCCTACACTGTGATTAGTTCTGTGTAGCCCAGCCCTCACACTGTCTTTAGCTCTGTGTAGCCCAATCCATATGCTGTTTTTAGCTCTGTGTAGCCCAACCTCTACACTGTGATTAGCTCTGTGTAGCCCAGCCTCTACACTGTGATTAGCTCTGTGTAGCCCAGCCCCCACACTGTCTTCAGCTCTGTGTAGCCCTGCCCCTGCGCTGTCTTTAGCTCTGTGTAGCCCGGCCCCCGCGCTGTCTTCAGCTCTGTGTAGCCCAGCCCCCGCGCTGTCTTCAGCTCTGTGTAGCCCAGCCCCCGCGCTGTCTTCAGCTCTGTGTAGCCCAGCCCCCGCGCTGTCTTCAGCTCTGTGTAGCCCAGCCCCCGCGCTGTCTTCAGCTCTGTGTAGCCCAGCCCCCGCGCTGTCTTCAGCTCTGTGTAGCCCAGCCCCCACACTGTCTTCAGCTCTGTGTAGCCCAGCCCCCACACTGTCTTCAGCTCTGTGTAGCCCAGCCCCCACACTGTCTTCAGCTCTGTGTAGCCCAGCCCCCACACTGTCTTCAGCTCTGTGTAGCCCAGCCCCCACACTGTCTTCAGCTCTGTGTAGCCCAGCCCCCACACTGTCTTCAGCTCTGTGTAGCCCAGCCCCCACACTGTCTTCAGCTCTGTGTAGCCCAGCCCCCACACTGTCTTCAACTCTGTGTAGCCCAGCCCCCACACTGTCTTCAGCTCTGTGTAGCCCAGCCCCCACACTGTCTTCAGCTCTGTGTAGCCCATCCCCCACACTGTCTTCAGCTCTGTGTAGCCCGGCCCCCATTTGCTCTTTAGCTCTGTGTAGCCCGGCCCCCGCGCTATCTTTAGCTCTGTGTAGCCCGGCCCCCGCGCTATCTTTAGCTCTGTGTAGCCCGGCCCCCGCGCTATCTTTAGCTCTGTGTAGCCCGGCCCCCGCGCTATCTTTAGCTCTGTGTAGCCCGACCCCCGCGCTATCTTTAGGTCTGTGTAGCCCGACCCCCGCGCTATCTTTAGGTCTGTGTAGCCCGACCCCCGCGCTATCTTTAGGTCTGTGTAGCCCGACCCCCGCGCTATCTTTAGGTCTGTGTAGCCCGGCCCCCGCGCTATCTTTAGCTCTGTGTAGCCCGGCCCCCGCGCTATCTTTAGCTCTGTGTAGCCCGGCCCCCGCGCTATCTTTAGCTCTGTGTAGCCCGACCCCCGCGCTATCTTTAGGTCTGTGTAGCCCGACCCCCGCGCTATCTTTAGGTCTGTGTAGCCCGACCCCCGCGCTATCTTTAGGTCTGTGTAGCCCGACCCCCGCGCTATCTTTAGGTCTGTGTAGCCCGACCCCCGCGCTATCTTTAGGTCTGTGTAGCCCGGCCCCAATAATATCTTTCTTTAGCTCTGTGTAGTAGGCCTGAACGATTTTAAGAAAAAATTTAATTGAGCGATTTCTGTCTGAAATTGCGATTTCGATTCGATGCACGGTTTCCTTCCAATCAAGCTTTGTTCCCCCTCTTTGCCTAGTTGTTCCCTCCTCTGTCTCTCTTTGTGCCCCCTTTGCCTCTGTATGCCTCCTCTGGGTCTCTCTCTTGCCCCCTTTT